>NC_053392.1:312394476-312729524 GCF_905171765.1 Bufo bufo
TAGATGATATATTCCTCCACTTCTATATCAGAGATAGACTGAGATTCTTACAAGGCACACTTTAGAAGTAACTGCAAAATATTAAATGAACTGGGCGTTGTATAGTACATATCTCATTTACTTGTGCACAGAGGTTTGTTGGCATTTTCTCTTACCAGATCTTATTACGTTCTTAGGATGGACCACTTCCATATTTTGCGGATCTGTGATTTGCAGACCACAAAATGCTTACAGTCATGTGCATGAGGCCTAATAGAAATTAAAATATTGGCTTATGGCTTAGATAGAAGAGAGAGAGAAGAGAGAGAGAAGAGAGCAGGAGCTAAATTCAAATAGATCATGGAGTTGGTTCATGCCACTACACCAAAATCTCAGAGGGATTAAAGGCTATGGACAACACTTTATTTGTATTGTTCATCTACTTCATAAATGCAAACATATGCAACTTTCTCAATAGTCTTCATAAAAAAATAAAAAATCTGTGTTACTGATAGCATGAGGGAGTGGCTCCATAATTCCTAAATGGAAAAACAACCAGGACTCGTCATGGAGCTTGACACCCCACCAAACTAAATTGTCAGGGGAAAAGGGCCTTGGTAATAATGGTGACCAAGAACCCCATGGCCACCCTGGCTGAGATTCAAAGATTCTGTGTGCAGAAGGGAGAAAGTACCAGAACGTCAACCATCATTGCAGCACTCCATCATCTGGTCTGATGAAACCAAGTTTGAAATATCTGGCCTCAATTCTAAGCGTCATTCTGGAGAAAACCAGACACTGCTCATCACCTGCCCAATACCATCCCTACAGTGAAACATGGTGGTGACCGTATCATGCTGTGGGGGTGTTTTTCAGCAGCTGGGACAGTGATACTGGTCTGGGTTAATGGAAAGCTCAATGGAGCAACATTCAGAGATATTCTTAATGAAAACCTGATCCAGAGTGTTCTGGACCTCAGACTGGGCCAAAGGTTCACCTTCCAACAAGGCAATGACCCTAAGCACATAGCCACGACAACACATGAGTGGCTTAGGGACAACTCTGTGAATGCCCTTGAGTGGTCCCGACTTGAAACCAATTGAACATCTCTGGTGAGACATGAAAATGGCTGTCCACTGAGGGTCCCCTTCCAACCTAACACAGTTTAAGAAGATCTGCAGAGAACAATAGAAGTAAATCCTTAAATCCAAATATGCAAACCTGGAGGCATCATACCCAAGAAGACTGGCAGCGATTACAGCATCCAAATTTCTAAAATTCTGTTTTCACTTTGTCATTATGGGGTACCGAACGCAGAATGATGGGGGGAAACAACTTTTTTGGGCACAAGAGCACAATATAATTAAATGTGAAAAAAGTGAAAGGGTCTGAAGACTTTTTGAATGTACTGTACTTTGCCAGCCCAAAAAATGTCAAACTATGTACTCGTGCCCATGGTATAAAGCTTGCAACAATTTAACCCATCCATTATGACAGGAAATGGGCCAAACCTAGCCATAGCCCTTCTAACTATAAAAATAGGAGATCTCTGGCGCATGCTATCTTGAACTTGTTTATAGAAACTGACCATACCACAAGACACAACTTTTATGTGTACGCTAGGTTAAAGCTAATTATCACCCAGGGACAAACAGAAGTTAGTGATTAGTAGGTACCTAATAAGTAAAGGCATCAGCAAAATGTCAGCTACATCTGCCTTTTTTATTTAAACTTTGCATTATGCTACAAAGGAGGGAGCTTTTTTCTAATGAAAATTAAATGTGGATTAACCCATTTCCACCAATCAGCTTTCATTAAATACATGTCTAATAGGTTTAATAGTAATGGCTAACTAGACCCCATAGGTAACCCACCTTAGCAATTTGTTTTTCAATAATTCCTGCAAGCTTTACAGTGCATTGCCGTGAATCAAATCTCAACTTTCACGGCAGCTAAATAATAAGTGAGACTACATCTTTAAGGAGCCAGGAAGAGCGATGAACTTCTGCGCAGCTGGGTTCCATAAAATTCATGGAGAAAATAGCTCATTTATCACTCTGTGCTGTGCATTTAAACTCATGTGCCCTGCCATAAGCTTCCTTGGCAAGAAACTTTACAAAGAATTAAATGGGTCCATGCAGGGGTATTAGCTGTCCAGCAGGTGTTCAATAAAATATTTTAAATGTACAAAGCAGTGACAGCATGTACATTTTAGCACAAGGAAAATTTCTTATAGTAAAATGACCAGCTAGTTATATTTTTTTTTATCTTGATAACAAATGGTAATAAAAGAAAAATATGTTTCCTTTTACCAAAACAGTAGTATATTTACTTGCATGCTGGGAGCAATAGAAATTTTTACGTTTCTTAACTAATATGTTTGCAATTACATTTCCTGTGCATACACGTCTAGCAGTATAGGTTTTAACCATTTTAATGTATATAGCACACACTGATTTGGACAGATTAAACCAGAAGACATTGTCCTTCACACTAGTCACTATGTAAGTTGACAATCTAAAGAAGTTGAGCAGAAGCCATTTTGCATGGAGCCTTAGGTGATACCAGACCAATGCTGGGTGAATGAAACCAAAACCAATGGATTAAAAACAGGTCAACTGAAAAGGTTTTCCAGGATTAAAAAAACATGGCTGCTTTCTACTAGAAACAGTGTCACACCATTGGGTCTGGGATCACCACTCAGCTCTATGGAAAAGTAAGGAGGGAGGAAGTGAGCTGCAATACCACGAAAGGCAGTGATTCTGTTCTGGAACAAAGCAGGCATGTTTTCCAATACTAGATTCCCCTTTAAGGCGGTTTTCACACTGCTATTTGTTAGTCTGGCATCCGGTGTCCACCACTGTCCTGCTGTCCTGGGCAGGAGCAGGCGTTGCTACACTCTCCCTGTGTGTATTGGAACTAGTGCCAAATAAATTTCCTTGTTTCCTGTTCAGCTGCTGATTAAAGGGCTGGTCAGCCCCCGTATTCAGCTGAGCTGTGGACCACCTCCATGTCTGAGCTTTGAGGGTTTTCTAGTCTCTAGTAGTCAGCAAAAGTGGGATTTCTTGTCTGACTACCCAAGTACCGTACCTTGACTGTCTTCCGATTGTGCTCCTTGCCTCCTGCCCCGACCTTGGAACTGCTACCTGAACTACGCATGTACTCGCCTGCGCCGACCTTGGAACTGCTACCTGAACTACGCATGTACTCGCCTGCCCCGACCTTGGAACTGCCATCTGGGATATGCATGTACTCCGCCTGCTTTTATCTGGGACTGTGTTCAGACTACACCTTTTGTCTGACTCTTTGGTGTTTCACGCCAGTGTCTCTGACTCCCGTGGGGAATCCGCCAACTACACCAGGACTACTCCAAGAGGTAGCAGCTTGGTTGGTTCCTTGCAGGCAAGTCCAGATCCTTGTACAGGGGTTAAAGGGTCAATAAAAGAGAACTGCCAGGACAACACCCTTAGGTTGAAGCCCAAAGTCAAACTGTTTAGTTGGCACAGTGGATCCACACCCACTAAACTCGGGAATGGCCGGAAGTTTGTAAAGCTTCGTCCGACCCCATTCACTATAAATGGAGACTGGGCGGAGATCCAACCTCATACCGGCAAATATGCAGAGAATCAGCTGGAAGAAAACTTCTGCGCGCCGTTTATCATTATATATGCTGGAATGCGGCCAGAGATTCTGCCGGTCCCCATTATAGTGAATGGGGCCGGACAGAGCCTTACAAACCTACGGCAATGCTAGAGTGTGTACGGATCCAGCCAGCCGTTTCCTGCTAAACAACCTGCCAAATCATCACCACTAGTGTACAACTAGCCTAAAGGAAATCGTGTTTTGACATACCTCATTCATTTCAATTAAAGACAAAATGGCAATATTTTTATAAGCTGGTCAAAATTATTTTCCATTTGGTGAGTAACTGTACAGACCAGGAAGTGGCACCTATTATTAGGCTTAATGGCCAGTTGGAAACTAAAGGATGTTAAGATTTTTTTTTTTTATACAGAAAAGTAACAAATTAAATATAACCACCAAAAATTCTTCAAAAATACATTTAACATATAAGCTTGATTTCAATTTGATTTAAACACTAGTCAGATTCTTATGGCCCATTCCCTTTAGAGGAGTTTTCCAGGACTTAGATATTGATGACTTTTCCTCAGGATAGGTCATCAATATCAGATCAGCATCCCCATCAATCAGCTGATCCTTGCAGCCTCCAGTAACGGAACAAGCACTTTGAACAAAGCCGGAAGAAGCACTTTAAAGCCGGATGAACAGCTCTGTTCAACGTTTAGTGGTTGTGGAAGGTTATTGCAGCTTAGCTGCCATTCACTTGAAGGATCTTACCCCAAGGATAGGTCATCAATATCTGGAGCCAAAAAAACCTTATTTAACCCCTTACGGACTTAGGGCGTACCGGTACGTCCTAAGTTTAAATCGCGATTGCCGCCCGGCGGGGGTTAATCGCAACAGGATGTCCGCTGAAATCATTCAGTGGGCATCCTGTCCGAACGCCGGTGGGGTCCCGTGACCCCCCCCGTGTCGGCGATCGCCGCAAACCGCAGGTCAATTCAGACCTGCGGTTTGTGGCTTTTACCTATTGCGGTGGTGGTGCCATCGGGTTCCCATGCGGTTGTTGGGGGGACCCGATGGCATGGAAGGCAGCGCCATGTCTAAGGAAGGCATCGCGCTGCCTTCCGGTGGAGAGCCTGTGAGATCCAACCCCCTGGATCTCACAGGCCGGAAGCTGTATGAGTAATACACACAGTATTACTCATACAGCCAATGCATTCCAATACAGAAGTATTGGAATGCATTGTAAAGGATTAGACCCCCAAAAGTTCAAGTCCCAAAGTGGGACAAAAAAAAAGTAAAAAAAAAAAGTAAAAAAAAAAAAGTAAAAAAAAAAAAGTTTTCCCCCCAAAAAATTAAGTTTCAAGTAAAAATAAACAAAAACGTCATTTTCCCCCAAATAAAGTTAAAAAAAATTGGTAAAGAATAGAAAAAAAAATAAAAAAGTATACATTAGGTATCGCCGCGTCCGTATCGACCGACTCTATAAACACATCACATGACCTAACCCCTCAGATGAACACCATAAAAAAATAAAAATAAAAACTGTGTAAAAAAATGCAATTTTTTTGTCACCTTACATAACAAAAGCGATCAAAAAGGCGTTTGCCCACCAAAATAGTACCAATCTAACCGTCACCTCATCCCGCAAAAAATTATCCCCTACCTGAGACAATCGCCCAAAAAATAAAAAAAAATATGGCTCAGAATATGGAGACACTAAAACATCATTTTTTTGGTTTCAAAAATGATATTATTGTGTAAAACTTACATAAATTAAAAAAAGTATACATATTAGGTATCGCCACGTCCGTATCGACCGGATCTATAAAAATATCACATGACCTAACCCCTCAGATGAACACCGTAAAAAAATTAAAATGGTGTAAAAAAGCAATTTTTTGTCACCTTACATCACAAAAAGTGTAATAGCAAGCAATCAAAAATTCACACGCACCCCAAAATAGTGCCAATAAAACAGTCATCTCATCCCGCAAAAATCATACCCTACCGAAGGTAATCGCCCAAAAACTGAAAAAATTATGGCTCTCAGATTATGGAAACACTAAAACATGATTTATTTTGTTTAAAAAAATAAATCATTGTGTAAAACTTACATAAATAAAAAAAAAGTATACATATATTAGGTATCGCCGCATCCGTGACATCCTGGTCTATAAAAATATCACATGATCTAACTCACAAAAAGTGTAATATAGAGCAACCAAAAATCATATGTACCCTAAACTAGTACCAACAAAACTGCCACCCTATTCCGTAGTTTCTAAAATGGGGTCACTTTTTTTGAGTTTCTACTCTAGGGGTGCATCAGGGGTGGCTTCAAATGGGACATGGTGTCAAAAAAAAACTGTCCTGCAAAACCTGCCTTCCAAAAACCGTATGGCATTCCTTTCCTTCTGTGCCCTGCGCCCGTACAGCGGTTTACGACCACATATGGGGTGTTTCTGTAAACTACAGAATCAGGGCCATAAATATTGAGTTTGGTTTGGCTGTTAACCCTTGCTTTGTAACTGGAAAAAAAAAAATTAAATGGAAAATCTGCCCAAAAAGTGAAATTTTGAAATTTTATCTCTATTTTCCATTAATTCTTGTGGAACACCTAAAGGGTTAACAACGTTTGTAAAATCAGTTTTGAATACCTTGAGGGGTGTAGTTTCTAGAATGGGGTCATTTTTGGGTGGTTTCTATAATGTAAGCCCCGCAAAGTGACTTCAGACCTGAACTGGTCCCTAAAAATTGGGTTTTTGAAAATGTCTGAAAAATTTCAAGATTTGCTTCTAAACTTCTAAGCCTTGTAACATCCCCAAAAAATAAAATATCATTCCCAAAATGATCCAAACATGAAGTAGACATATGGGGAATGTAAAGTAATAACTATTTTTGGAGGTATTACTATGTATTATAAAAGTAGAGAAATTGAAACTTGGAAATTTGCAATTTTTTACAAATTTTTTGTAAATTTGGTATTTTTTTTTTAAATAAAAAAGATTTTTTTTAACTTCATTTTACCAGTGTCATGAAGTACAATATGTGACGAATAAACAATCTCAGAACGGCCTGGATAAGTCAAAGCGTTTTAAAGTTATCAGCACATAAAGTGACACTGGTCAGATTTGCAAAAAAGGGCCAAGTCCTTAAGGGGTTAATACTGTTGTAATTTACCATTACACTTAATGATCACTTACAATAGTTGGGAACAGTTAATCTGCACTATCAATTTTTACAAATTTGTGACATGAAAAAAAAAATCATATCTGAAGACAATGTCTGTGTTCTGATGCATTCGGCATATTATCTTGATTTTCAAACTGGTTATGCTCAAAAAACAAAGTGTGAAACTAGGTCAAAACATTCATACTATTCCAAATATTCAGTGAGTCTATGCGGGTCATTATTTTAATATACAATATTAGATCATTTTTATGAACATGTGTCACTTCTAAGGCCAGCTTTACTCCTAACATAAAATCCATTTGTGAAAAAGACTCCAACAATTCTACAAACAATTGCAAAGGGAATGACGGAAAAAAATAAACTGTATTCCATAGATTATGCGATCACGTAGTGTGTCCTACAGATGAAGCATTGGCATCTGCTTTCAGGATTAAATTCCGCTAACCAACTCTGTACAATAACCCAGACTTATTTGTATTGTGGAAAGCTGTAAAGTAGCGTCTATATGTTCTGGAATCAATCCGCCTATTTAACAAACCATTTCTGTATGACATGACAACCGCCAAGCATGAAACTCAATACAAGAGGGAAACCTACTGTACGGTCAAACAGCTGTCAAGCACAGTGCCACTGAATTACCAGGGTGTTACTTTGTTCTTGTGATGAAAAACAAATGCTTGCACCAAAAACTGTATTAAATCAGTGCCTACATGGCTTATATTATACATAGAATTACAAACATTTGTTTTTACATACATTAACACATGGTAATGCAGTTTTGGAAAATGTAGAAAATCTTCACTTACAAGTATTCGATACAATCCTAGGATACAGGGAACTGCATGCGTTTACTCTCTATACACCACTGAATCTTTTCAATGAGAGACAGAGTGTCAAATATTTCTAAATATAATGCATGGAGACAGCCTATTATCGGAGTTACAATAACTGGATTAACAAAGATCAGACGTGCAGATCAATATGACAAGTATGACATTATATAATACAGCCGGCATTGTATGCATAAAATATTGGCTTTGCATTGGTTTATAGACTGGATCCAACGAGGAATTAGCTAAATGCCCCTTTATAGGGGCCGATCTAAATGGGGACAAGCAATCGCAGTGGGGATGGTGACTGCTTGTAAATGCAGCTCTGACCATCAGGCAATTACGTGGAACGTTCAGTCCATTTTTGATAATTGTCTGAGCAACTGTCCATAGAAATGTGACCTTAAAGGGGTATTCTGGTTGAACCACCACTGATCCCAAGAACGCAGGCTCCATACCCCCTGCAGCCTCTCTGAAATGAACGGAGCGGCTGGTCAGATACAGCTGCTCTATTCATTTCTATGGGAATTCCGCCAAATGCAGTGTTCGGCTATCTCTGGAACTCCCATAGAAATGAGCAGCCACACGCATGTGCGACCTGTGGATAGGGCATACCTTCAAACAACCAGAATATCCCATGCATAACCTTACATTTAGAAGTGTTAAATCTCATTCGCCAATTCTCTGCTCAACCCTTCGTAACTGTATACTGTCCTCTTGTGTTAATTACTTTACATAGTGTAGTAGAATACAAAAAATTATATTTTGATTGATTAACCTCCGTTTAGAAAAAAAAAAAAAAAGTATAAAAAATGGTTGGAAATGATGGATCATGTGAATACATAATAAGGGACTGATCCAGTTCCATTCTACAATTACCAAGCACCGTCTTGTAGTCACATCAATGTGAAATTATGTAATGGCTGGAGGTGCTGTTTTATATTTACAATCATATTTGTTTAAGAATCAGGTATGCATCTTGGTTTTTTTTTTTTCTTTCTTTTTTTCCTTTATAAATCTTTTATTCTCTACAGTAATAATTACAAAACATTTAAACAAAGCGGAAAAGAAAAACACCCAAAAAGGACTTATACACATATAAAAAAAAGATAATACTATAATTTCAGCATCATATCATCACAGACAATAACATTAAATCCAGCTCTGTAAACTCAAGCCTAATACCTTTAATCCCAACTATTCCCCCCCCCCTTCCCTTCCCTTGGCTGCTGTCGCTGATAGCCCGAGCCCCATACCTCCCCCCTCGTACCCGTCCCCATACTCCACCCAACAGCCGACATAATCAGTCCACCTCGCTTCTACAAGACAGAGGAATATCGCGTGCCTTGCCTTCTCCGCCTCTCAACCTCCTCATAAAGCTTTATTTGGGACATAATCCGTCTCCACTCCTCAAATGCGGGAGATATGGGGGAACCCATCTCTTGACTATCAGAACCTTTGCTATCAAGCAGCCCTTCAGCCAGATTAATTGATGTACGAAAGAATTAGGGTTTTTTGGTATATAAGAACCCGAGATCACGGAAATCAGATCCGGTACACAAGATTGGGGGAAATCCCCCTGAAGTGCTGTAAATAACCGCTTTATCACACTACGTTCCCATAAAAGATGAATAGATCCAGCATTGGGACTGCCACACTTTTGCCCAAAAAAAATTCACAACCTCTGTTATTAGCAAACATAGCCTGCATTTGCGGTGTATAGTATAACCTGTGCGAATCAATCTAGAACTGGTGAGGGTATGCATCTTGAAGAAACAAGTCTGGACCGTCATTAGCACAAAAATCACATCTATGTAAATCAAAAACGGCACAAAACTTCTACTAAAGAGATCGAATACTTTACAACTTCAATTTGTGGCATATTATATGGTGATATTTACATAGACTGCAGCTCAGAAGCGTCAAACAGTATAAAAAGTAAAAAGAAAATCAAGAGCAAATCAGAATAATGCAATCAATGGGACTAAAAGCGCACTTGTCCAGCTAGCTTGCAGACTCTCCTGCTGTTCGATGACGGCATGCTGCTTAAAAATCATTAGCAGATTCGCTTGACTCTTTTGCAAACGCAGTTGTCAGCTCATTGTCCACTTTCTCTGCAACTGTCAACATTGGTATCAATCAGGTCTGATCTTATGTCACGTTGCATATAAAACCGCTAAAACGGATTCCCAATGCAGACGCCAATGTTTCTCCTTCAATGGGTTTTGACATATCTGGCACAAATCTGAAGCTTTGAAAACACGCTGTAGTGATGGTAAATTTTCACAAAGAAGGACAAAGTGCTACTGATACCTTCCTTGATTTTTTATTTTTTTTTTCAATTTTACCGAAAAAACGAATGCGGGCCGTGCATTTTCTTGCCTCTCTTTCCTGGAAATAATCGCTGGAGCAGACACGGATTTTTGCCTGACGTTGTACTTGTAAGCAATTTGTCATGAGATAAATGTATGCCACCTGCTTCTGAACAAGAGATCTGAACCCACAGGCTCTGCATTTTGTTAATGTTTCCCAAAGGCAAGGGAGACATCTTTATTCCTTGCGGCCTTTTCATGTGCGCTTTTCGGTTATTCTATTATTCATCGCTGGTGACATGTGTCATTTACAGCCGTAATGTCTGCAATTCACTTAAAGAAATATTTTTATTTCATGAAGACTGTAAGTAGAGATGAGCAATTAAAAGAAATGTTAAAAAAAAAAGCTTTGAAAGCCATCGAGCTAATTCATTTTACTTCAAACACTGATGTTCCTGACATGAAAGTCTATATAAATGTCAGGCATGGTGTGCACAGTTTTTGTCCAATTTATTATTTATGGATTGAAAAGAAGCACAAAACAAACCCAGAAACAGTTTAATCCTTTAAAGGCAATGTGCCATCAGGGGCATATATACTATCCAATAATAGAGATTTCTCTACGTAACCACAACCTTTGTACAGCCATTATCTTCAGCACATCCAAATTCCAAATGATCACTTTTATCTCTAAAAATTTGGTTTAGAATATTTCATAAAAACTTGAAAAATTTATTTTGCCTATATATTAAATAGGGGTTGTCCACCGTTCATTAAAGTTAATGAGAGCAGTGCTGCAGCGACTAACTCAGTCCACAAAATTTTGCATAGCCACTGAGTTACTCAATAAAATCTATATGTATAGCGCCATCTGCTGTTTTTTTCTTATTTCTTTGTCCTGCTCACTGAGATGGCCGCACATGCTCAGTTTCATCCTTCAACTGCCTCCTGAGTTGTGATAGGGAGAGCATGGGCACGCCCCCTGAGCTGTGATAGGGAGAGCATGGACACACCCCCTGAGCTGCAGCAGAAAAGACACTCCCCTGAGCTGTCAATTTGATATAAATCTAGCAGAGCAATGGGGGGGTCTCTGGATCCATGTGAGGTAGTGGGCTGGTTCTAGGTTTGTTAGAAAGAGAATGTAATGTTCTATATGATGTATCCTTTTCATTTTTTTTTACATTAGTCATGGGATAACCCCTTTAGTAAAAGGACAATCTCTTTAAATATGACCTCTGTGATCCCAGCTGATTGATAACATGAATGAAAACAGCAGCACTACAAAACTTATATGTCACATCTCCTTGAGTCGCATCACTGGTTCAATATATCCCACAAATTGAACACTGATGGCCCATTTGAGTGAGACAGGTGCTTATATCATGCCATAAATAGTAATATATATGCAATATATAATATCTAATATAGTAATATATAATGCAGATGTGTTCACTCTAATCTTTGCTACTCTAAATTGGTTAAGACTCCAATTTCTCATGAAACCAAGTCAATACAATATTGCAACATGCCAGCAAAACCCTTATCAAACAGCAATTCACATGACAACCACTGGGTGGCCACACAGATACGTATAAGGGTACATTCACACTTGCGTTAAACTTTTCCAGTATTGAGTTCCATCCTAGGGGCTCAATACCAGAAAAAAACGAATCAGTTTTATCCTAATGCCTTCTCAATGCATATTGACGGATCCAACAGGCAGTTTCGGCGACGGAACTGCCTGCCGGAATCCAGCAACGCAAGTGTGAAAGTGCCCCAAGATAGATATCTTGTGAAACAATATGACAAAATCATATTATTTTGAAAAGTTGGTCATCTTATGATACACATTTCGAACAAATCAGAACATGTCCAGGCAAGAGGAAAGGAAATGGAAGACACATTTGTAATCTACAGCTATTAGAAAACAGTATATATACCCTTATTAAAGGGGTTGCACCATGATTGAATAGAAAATCTTTCTGTTTGATCAATCAAAAATACATTTCTTAATCCTTTACTGATCGCCCAACGTAAATATATTTCAGGGGTCGAGTATTTAAATATGGCACCCACTCGTGAGCGCCTGATGTTTTAAACAGCAGACACCTGGGGATAATGTATGCAATTGACAGTGAAGTAGATCTTATACGTTTAACCCTTCAGATCCCGGGAGCTCAAAAACCAGGAGCGACATGCAAAGGCACCCCCTAGCGGGGATCGGGGGGGTTGGTGTGTATGGCAGCCATTGTCCTATGAAGAATCTGCCAGTGACAGGGCTCTATAGGGACCCAGTGAAATGCACATGGACTCCAATGCTAATGAATTGGAGTCGATGAGAAAAGCACTCTAATGAAAATAAATGAAACTATTGAGAAGCGTAAAAAAAAAAATATATATATATAAAGTTTTTAAAATATGAAAAAAATAATATATATATATATTAAAATTCTAATCCACCCCCCCCCTTCTCCAAATTTAATATAAAAGTTAACAATTAAAAAATAAATGCTCGTACTATTAAAATCTAAAAATATTTATCCGTTATGTTAATTCACCTCCCGAAAATAATTGAATAAAAAGTGATCAAAAAGTCGTATACACTCTAAAATGGTTATCAATAAAAAACTAAATATTGTCCCTCAAAAAATGAGCCCTCACACAGCTCTGTAAAAATAATGAGGGTCTTAATATGTCAAATTAGTTTTTTTCCAAAGTTTATTATTTTTTTTTCATTATTAAAACGCAAGAAAAACTATATAAATGTGGTGTAATCATACTGACCTGGAGAATGAAGGTAACAGATCAGTTTTAATGCATAGGAAACTCTGTAAAAACTAAATCCATAAAACTGTGGTGGAATTGTGTTTTTTTTATTTTTTTATAATTCCACCATATTTTCCACTTCCCTCAACATTGTATGCAACTGTAAATGGTGCCATTAGAAAGTCCAACTTGTCACGCAAAAAGAAGCCCTGATACGGCTATTTGAATAGAAGATTTAAAAAAAAAGTTATGGCTCTGGGAAGACTGGGAGTGTAAAACTGCAATGAAGAATCAGAAAATGGCACCAGTCCTGAAAGAGGTTGTCCTGGACTAGCATGTACAACACGTCATTGCCTCACTGCAATGCACTTCTGAAGTTGCGGCACTGGAGAAGCGTGGGACTGAACAGGCTTTTTTTTTTAAATCAACTCTCCTGCTGTTTGACACATTTTTTTAAATCCGGACTGCCCTTTTCATGCGATTTTACTAAATGCATTAACTTCAAATATCATTAACACACCATTAGGCCTCTTGCACACGGACGTATTTTCATTCCGTATACGTTCTGTTTTTTTTTTTGCGGACCGTATACAGAACAACTCATTTCAATGGGTCAGCAAAAAAAACGGAAGGTACATTTCCTTTCCGTTCCGCAAAAAATAGAACATGTCCTATTATTGTCCGCATTACAAGGATAGTACTGTTCTATCAGGGGCCAGCTGTTCCGTTCCGCAAAATACAGAATGCACACGGACGTCATCCGTATTTTTTGCAGATCTGTTTTTGCGGAATGCAAAATACATACGGTTGTGTGCATGAGGCCTTACTGTTGAAACTTACTTTATGGGACCCTGCAAAGCTTTTATTTACAGCATATTTTGGATGATCACGGATTCTTGGCAGCAATTCCAAGGACGTCCCAGTCGCTCTGAGACAATTAACAACATCTGCATAATAATTATTGTATGCTAATACACAGCGATCTATCCATTTTTCAATACACTTTTTCTACAATATTAAAAGGCCATACAGGCAATTCTCTCTATGAAGTCTTTGCTGAATAAAACAAAGATGTCCCAATTTGCTCACTGTGCCAGAAAACATCAAAGGCTTCTCTATGCTTCTGCCCACAATTATATTATCAGCCAAGGGAATCATGATATTGCAGGCTTTCCTCTTCAATAAACCTGACATTCATTATAGCAGGGATATTGAATTATGTCATGCTTATATAATGATACACTTTGCTTTTTTGTCTACCACAGATTGACAAAGACCACCCAAATACTTATATTTTACTTCCTGAGATAGAAGCAAACAGTCTTAGACTAGATTCCTCAAAGAAGCTCCTCTCATTCCTTTTAACTTTTCACATATATGAACCATCTCTAAAAAAAAAAAAAAAAAAAGATACAACATCCCCTTCAAAAACAAAAGCATTATAAAAAAAATCCCATCAATGTTATTTTAAACCATAAATCTCATTGAACGGTTGTGGGGATTCGATCTGGTAGTTAGGACTAGTACACAGTTCTTAAATCAAACAGCGGTGTTTATTCACACATTAGTGTATAACAAAATGCAGATAAGGTGTATCACAAAACGCAGGTGGCTTTAATGTTTGTTCACACACAGGGAAAGTCCATAAACAATAAAAGTCACCTTTTCTCCTGGGTGTTAATTCACACCCTATTAGCAGTTGAGTCTCATCAAGTCCATAGGCGGCCTGTTCGCCTTTAGAGGGACCCGAGTCCTCTAGCCTGGCTCAAACCTCAAATCCCAGCACAGCCCTCAGTTCACAGCACACAGACTCCTGAGCTCCACTGTCAGAGGTAAATCCACACACCTGGCAGTGCTGGCTGGTTTTTATGCCTGGCAAAACCCGGCCTGGAACATGGGGAGTAGTCACCCACCCAGCATTTTGACTACTCCCAGTAACAGCAGTCCCCGGATCAGCTATGACAGCCGTGCTAAGTACCAAGGTGTCAAACAGCAACTGCTGCTGACACATAAAAACCGGCTCTTACTCCACCGAGGACAGGAACCTCGGTGACACATACCTTCCATCCACGATGATTCCAGGTAACTTCTTACACGGTGTACAAATAAGAGCTTAAGTGTATATTTAGGTGATTCTATAATTCTCCTTATTTATCTAACCACCTGTTTTTAAAGGGTTTCTGTCACCAGAATTAACCCTATTAGCGATGTGCTCATATCAGCTGAAACTAACTAGTCTATTCCTACTTTTATCTATGCCCCCGTTACTCCAGAAATATAACTTTTGTAATATGCTAATTCGTCTCTAGGACCAGGGGTGGCGTTGCCCCTGCTCCTAGAGGCTCCGTTCGCCCACCTCTGGCCACGCCCTGTTACACTAGATTGACAGGGCCAGGCAGCATTAGTCACCTACTGCCGGCCCTGTAAATCTCGCGCCTGCGCCGTCCTGTTCAGTATTCGGTGCAGACACAGTGAGTGAAGGGTGCTCGCTGGCTGCCTCACTGAATACTGAACGGAGCAAGATTTCCCCAGCGCACAGGGCCGGCAGTTGGAGGTGAAAGCTGCCTGGCCCTGTCAATCTAGTGTAGCAGGGCGTGGCCAGAGGTGGGAGAACGGAGCCTTTAGGAGCAGGGGCAACCCCTGCACCTGGAGGCTAATTAGCATATTATAAAAATTTGATTTCTGGAGTAACGAGGGCATAGATATAAGTAGGAATAGACTAGTTAGGGTCAGCTGACATGAGCACATCGCTAATGTCAGCTAGTTTAATAGGGTTAATTCTGGTGACAGAAACCCTTTAAAAACAGGTGGTTAGATGAATAAGGAGAATTATAGAAATCACCTAAATATACACTTATGCTCTTATTTGTACACCGTGTAAGAAGGTTCCTGGAATCATCGTGGACGGAAGGTATGTGTCACCGAGGTTCCTGGCCTCGGTGAAGTAAGAGCCGGTATTTTATGTGTCAGCAGCAGCTAGTGCTAATTGACAGCTTGTGATTTAGCATGGCTGTCATAGCTGATCCGGGACGGGAGGCATAGATAAAAGTAGAAATAGGCTAGTTAGGTGTTCAGCTGACAATAGCACATCACTAATGTCAGCTAGTTTAATAGGGTTAATTCTGGTGACAGAAACCCTTTAAAGTCTATGAACAACTCAGGTCATCCACCACAATAAATCTAAACTTGTGGACTGGGAACAGATTGCACGAACACTGAAGATCACATTTCATGTCTCTCTTGGATTGCCCAACAGTTGACCAGAAGTGTTATGGATCTGAACAATCAGACCTCAGCCCAACCCCAGTTATTCCCTTGCTACCAAGCTATAACCTCTGTAGAGTTCAAAGTTCTACTTTACTTCTACTTACGTTTTTCTTTACCATAGTAAATGTCTTGCATGTTCTGTATTCTCAATGATACTCTAAAGCAATAATACACTTTCAAGAAAGATGGAGTCAACTGAGGAAAACTTAGGAAGGGAGTAATTATTGACTGTGTCTGTTCCCAAATGACAACTGCTTAAAAATAATAAACGTATCTATCTGTGTACTTGCCTACAATGGAGGCTGATCAGGCAACTGCTATGGGGCCTGTCAGCGGTGGACTCCTTCTGCGTCCTGATATAAATTCATGGTATTTTCCATCAGCCACCACTAGATGGAGTGCAAATAAAGTTCAGTTGTAACTATTGATTCTTATGCGCTGAGCTGCCCCTAGTGGCGGCTGCAGGCAGTCAGTAGATTTATAGCTGTATAGGGGATGTTTTTCAATGTATTTATGCCAGTTGTCTGGTATAAATACATAGACAAATATGACTCCCAGAATGAGCACCGTATTTATAAAGTATCTAATCCATTTTTTCCAACCTAGAAATTGGAAAAAGTGGGCAATAGCATTTTGTTTAAGTTAAAAGTTTGCTTTATAAATTCAAAAGTTTTGCTATGGGTCCCTATAACATCTGTATTATCTATCTATCTATCGTTGTTCCCTATAGGATTCACCTTTGAACCCTTAGGGCTCATGCACACGAATGTATTTTCTTTCAGTGTCCATTCCGTACATTTTTTTGAGGACTGTATGCGAAAACCATTCATTTCAATATGTCCACAAAAAAAAACATAAGTTACTCTGTGCGCATTCTGTTTCCGTATGTCCGTATTTCTGTTCCGCAAAAAATTAGAACATGTCCTATTATTGTCCACATTACGGACAAGGATAGTATTGTTCTATTAGGGGCCAGCTGTTCCGTTCTGCAAAATACGGAACGCACGAGGACGTCATCCGTATTTTTTGCATATCCGTTTTTTGCGGACCGTGAAATACATACGGTCGTGTGCATGAGCCCTTAATGACAAAAGTATTTTTGGTCTTACTGACCCGACACAGTTTAGCAGTTCTTCACATGTGATAGCTTAATACCATATGATTTTACTGTACATTTACTATGAGTTTCTTTTTATACCCAACCTAGCAGCCCTGGCTAGAGAAGAAAACAGCCCTGTCAGATTAAAAGGGTTTTCTGAGATTTTTATATTGATGTCCTATCCTCTGAACAGGTCATCAGTATCTGATCAGAAGTGGTCCGACACCTGGGACACACGCCGATCAGCTGTTTGAGAAGGCACTGGCACCACAGCCTTATCTCTGCTTTTCCTAGGCCAGTGACAACACGTCCATCCGTCACGTGGACTAGGAGCAGCTCAACCCTATTGAAGTGAATGGGACTCAGCTGCGATATCAAGCGCAGCTGCTATACTATGTACGGCGCTGTGCTTGGTCAGCTAGGAGTTGGCCGAGGTTCTCAAATAGCTGATCGGCGGAGGTCCTAGGGGTCGGACCCCCACTGATAGATACTGACAACCTAACCAGAGAATAGGTCATCAGCAAAAAAAACTCAGAAAACTCCTTTAAATTTAATTGTAGCAGATCTGCTGTAGATTAGCAGTGTGGATTAAAGTGCACAGTTTCACCCCATCAATGTAGAAGGTTGAGATCCACAGTGAATTTGCTGCCCAATCCGGCCCAAAAACTGTGTAACGCGGATTTTGCAGTAGACCTGCTGCAGATTTTTTGCAAAATTCAGTAAGAAGCGCCGGGACTTGCCCTTCTAGTTACTACCGTCATAATCAGAGCTGGGACTTCTTGAACTTAATATGACACAAACGTTGGCATTTTACTGACCATGTTGTTTATAGCCATTAATGACAAATAGAATGATGAATTTGTTAGAATTGAGCACTGAACAACTGAAATCATCTGCATCAATTATTCTGGGATACCAAGGAACGCAACTCCAATGTCTGCTAGGAAAAAAAAAAATATGTCTCAACGTCTCAATAAGCTTAACCGAGTCTATTCATCACATTCTCTGACTTGTAAAGTCTGCAACAATCCCACCCAGACCTGTGAAAGGAATGTCCTTTACGAGTAACAAACTTCAAGAAAGAAACCAAACTAAATCAACCCTAATCCCCCTTTCAAAAAATAAAATAAAGTAAAAGAAACGGCAAAGCACACAGCTGGTGCAATGCCGGCCCGCGGATTAATCAAACCTAATCTGCAATAAATTCAGGATGTGATCTCTTCTGACCTCATCAATGAAATCAGCTGAAAGTTACTTTATAAATCCTTCAGTCATTCTTTAACAGGATGAAAGCCTAGCAAGTCACCCTCCTTCCTCCTTGAAGAGATTACATTAAGAAAGACCTTAATTTCAGAAATTCTTCAATATGTTAAAACGAGTTGGCCACAAAGACAGCTTTAGTTCTATATTTGAGCAAAAGAGAAGGAGGAAAACGCGTTACTGAGAGGACACGAAAAGGAAGAAAAGATTTACACTGGCTGTTTCTCTGCTTTTATAGGAGCCATTTTACGCATTAAGCCTTATCTTGTTATTTTTATTCACATGCTAATACTTCCACAGATTAGCGAGAATGGGATTTGTCAAGTACAGTAAAGTGGCCAGTCAAGAATAAGAAAAGAAAATCCACACAAACTATTCATGGCAACAGCAAATTATTTGCTGCGACCAAAACTACCATAAATGTACCCAGACATGCCAACTTGAAGAATAGATCATAATAAGGTTATTTTTGGCATAAGGAATGGACAGAATTTATGATGAATGAATCTTCCAGATTTTCGCTTGATCAAGACAAAATGTGAGGCTGCACACAAATATCAATAGAAGAGCGCCAAATAAAGGCCTAAATGGGAAAAACACAAGACAGGCTAAGGTGCTGTTAGACACCTCAGACGGCTGCTTATCTCCCATGACAATAAAATGTCTAGGTATGCTGAAATCCAACAAACCAATCCTTTTGTTCCCCAACATCCAATTTCACACACCACAATGGATGTGCAGTCCTGCCAAAATCTGTGGGTCTGGCCTAAGTTCATCTAATGTGTATGGATACTACGAGCCTTTGATAAGACAGGAGATGTATTTAAGACTATCTCAGATTCCCTGTAAGGAAGTGTATTGGCATTCACTCATCATAGCGGTGCCTAAAAGGAGAAGAGGTAAAAACTACAAAAACGTGCACCAATTAAAGGAGAAAAGCAGGAAAGAATTATTTAGAGTTGACAGACATCTGCTTTAAATTTGTACTGCAAACAGATATCATGACTTCTAAAGGATTTTTTTTGTCAGTTTTGAAAGCCCATTTGAACATACATTCTAAGGCCTCATGTAATGCACATGGTACAGAGACTGTATGGCAGCGCACAGGATCCCATATACCTCCACACATTACAGAGCTGTAAAGGATTTCGTAGAATACTATGCAATGCCCCACTGGGTGATATACGTATTCTCACCTAGAAATAAAGAAGAGCACCGTATCCGAAGGACCATGTCACCCACCACTTTGTCTGTCACTTTGTAAATCATTTATATGTTTCTCTCTGAAATGGACTTCTATATTTTGATGTCTATGTAAGCTTACAAGCTAAAACTGTACTATGAAAGATGGTGTAACCTGCTCTGTATTGAAAGGTTGTTAATATACTATTCATCAGTGGCCCTGAATGCAAAGTTGGTCACAGATGGATAAAAGAACAATTTGCATATTATCAAATTTGGGCATTTCCTCACACTGTTTTTAAATAAGCATTAATGCATTCTATAAGGGACGAGACAAAGGAGGCACAGAAAAAAAAAACAGCCACACCTGAGCACTGGTGCCTGGGGGAACTGCCTTAGGCCTCATGCAAACAACCGTATGTATTTTATGGTCCACAAACGGATCCGTAAAATACGGATCCTAGCCATAATTTCCACGGGCCACACTGTAAAAATGCCTATTCTTGTCCGCAAAATGTGCTGCCTGAATTTTTTGCGGCCCTACTCTTGGATGTGGAAAAAAATACGGTCGTGTGTGAGGTTTTATACAGAATATATACTACAGACATCCAATAATTATGAAGCTTGTATCTATGACTTAAAGGGGTTGTCCCATAAAAAATATTATACAGTTTTCAAACCAGCACCTGGATCTGAATACTTTTGTAATTGCATGTAATTAAAAATTTTGCATAACCACTGAGTTATTCAATAAAATGTATTTGTATAGCGCCACCTGCTGTGTTTTTTTCCTTTCTTATTTCTTAGTCCGGCTCACTGAGATGCCCGCACATGCTCAGTTTCACCTTTCAACTGCCTCCTGAGCTGTGATAGGGAGAGCATGGACACGCCCCCTTAGCTGCAGCAGAAAAGACACTCCCATTGAGCTGTGATAGGGAGAGCATGGACACGCCCCCTTAGCTGCAGCAGAAAAGACACTCCCCCTGAGCTGTCCGCTTGATAGAAATCTAGCAGAGCAATGAATGGGGAGATCTCTGGATCCATGTGAGGTACAGGGCTGGTTCTAGCTTTGTTAGAAAGAGATTGTTATATACTATATGTCGTATTTTCATGTTTTAGATTAGTCACAGAATAACCCCTTTAACTGCTTCTTTAGCCACTAACTAAAAAGTCCAGAGCTTTAAAGAAGTATTCCCATCTCGACGTTTAAGGCCATAAACATATGATAGGGGTGGGTCTCACCTCTATCTAAGAATGGGACCCTGTTGAGCACTGCAGTGAAATGAGAACAGGTCACTCATGCATAGACAATAATATTTATTACATATGTGTGCTGTTGTATGTAGCAAACTATCAATACACTGCAGTGTTAAAGTTCACAGAGGACTACCTGGGCTGGAAACTATTGTGAAGTTCCAGGACTGTACCAGTGTCCAGCCTTGCTACATAAACAAGAATACTCACATTGACTCACAGCAAACAGAGATACTGAAAAAGACAATAACAAAAGTATAATGCTTTATTATACCAGAATAAAAGCTTGAGAATTATCTGATATGAAGGGGTGCAATTTTCTGTTAGAAGGCTCCCCATACAACCTGACAACTTGAGAAGATCTGAAGAGATTTGCAGAAAATCCCTAAATCCAGATGTGCACACCTTGAGGCATCATACCCAAGAAGCCTGGAGGCTGTAATCGCTGCCAAAGGTGCTTCAACTAAGTAATGAGTAAGGCCTCTTTCACACGACCGTTTTTTTTTTCCCGTTTACGGGCCTTTTTTTTTTTTTGTGTTCCGTATACGGAACCATTCATTTCAGTGCTTCCGCAAAAAAAACGGAATGTACTCCGTATGCATTCCGTTTCCATATTTCCATTCCGTTGAACGATAGAACATGTCCTATTAATACCAGCAAATCACGTTCCGTGGCTTCATTCAAATCAATGGGTCCGCAAAAAAACGGAACACATACGGAAATGCATCCGTATGTCTTCCGTATCCATTCCGTTTTTGCGGAACCATCTATTGAAAATTTAATGCCCAGCCCAATTTTTTCTATGCAATTACTGTATACTGTATATGCCATACGGAAAAACGGAAATAAAAAAACGGAACGAAGGATCCATGAAAAACGGACCGCAAAACACTGAAAAAGCCATACGGTCGTGTGAAAGAGGCCTAAAGGGTCTGAATACTTATATCAGTGCTAGATTTTAGTTTTTCTTTTTTTTTTATAAATTAGCTAAGATTTAGAAAATTCTGTTTTCACTTATGTCATATGTTATTATGGGAGACTGAGTGCACAATGATGGGGAAAACTTTTTTAATTTTATTTTAGCACAAGGCTGCAATATAACAAAATGTAAAAAGGAGGTCCTGAAGAAAAAATGAAGGGGAATGTGGTATGAAGGTTGGAACTCACGGATCATACACGGTTCATTATACAGTAAAATGTAAATCTCCTTCACAAATGGCCATCTTCACTGTAATATTTCTACTGAAATGCCTACAATAGAGTGAGGCAAATTAGCAGTCCACCCGCATGCTCTGCATGCTGGGCATAACAGATCACCGTCACAAGATATTTAGGTCAAGAATAGTAACAAGCATTGACAAATTGGGACAGATTTATGAATCCTGTCCCAATATGTGGTATTATGTAAAAATGGTCATTATTTCAACAATTTCTGAGACATTTCTAAAAATGTCTCTAATACTATAGTCTATAACATTATAGAGACACAGGCAGAAATGTAGCAATGACTGTGTAACTTTGACGAAGATCATGGCACGTGCCATATCCGAGTTGTAATTTGCAACATTTCACACTACTCACCACTTTCCAAACGAAGCGAGAAAAGTGGATTGGGATTGGAGGGGTGGGAGCTCCTGCAAACCAACAGATTTACTATCGCACACCAGATACTGGAGCAATTTATAGTCTCAATCTAATCTGCCACAAATGTGCCAAATTTATTAAAAGGCGTGCGCACATTTTATTCCAACAAAGCATTGGTTAACACTGGCGTAAAGAAAGCCAGTCTTAATAGACCTGTCATACTGCTACATGGTCTACTTCTGCGAGTCACGGTTCGGTGGGAACATTCAGAGAGGCAGCTTGACTCTTCAGAGCCCCGGTGAAACGCCAGAAAACTGCCATCAAAAAGCTTAGTTTAGGCCATACACAAAATGGCGTCGTTAGCTGACGAATGCGCAATACTTACTATGATGCCGTACAAGGAATGGGCATCGCAGTGCGCATGCGCCGGCCAAAGGAATGAGTGCGCCGGCGCGGGATATCGGCAGCATAACAAGTTCGTACAAAGGCGGTCAGAGGGAAAGGATGGGCGGGCAGAGGGTAGGAAGGGGCGGGGGGACGCAATGAGAAGGCTGAGAAAGCAGGGCACCTAAGAGAGTAATGCCGCCCTGGGCACTTGCGAGCCCTCATTTGCATATCTTATAAAGATCGTTTTTGAGGGTTCTATAAGTCCAGGATTGATGCCAGAGGTAACGTTTTTATTAACTGTAAGCATGCTAGGGAGCTGTGGGAAGGGTTAAAAAAGTGAAATGCTGGTGACAGACTCCCTTTAAAGGGAACCTGTCACCGGGATTTTGGGTATAGAGCTGAGGACATGGGTTGCTAGATGGCCGCTAGCACATCCGCAATACCCAGTCCCCATAGCTCTGTGTGCTTTTATTGTGTAAAAAACCCAATTTGATACATATGCAAATTAACCTGAAATGAGTCCTGTATGCGAGATGAGTCCAGGGACAGGATCCGGTGGGCAGTTCTGGCGACAGAGCTGCTTGCCAGATCACTCTGCCGCAAGTGTGTGCCTTCTCTGAAGGCAGCATAAAGTGGTGACGGACATGCAGATTTCAGCATTGGGTCACTGATGTACAAATAGGTTTTTATTTTGTGGGACCTACAAACGCACAGTAATAGAGAAAATGCTGTTAAAGGGAACCTGTCACCGGGATTTTGTGTATAGAGCTGAGGACATGGGTTGCTAGATGGCCACTAGCACATCCGCAATACCCAGTCCCCATAGCTCTGTGTGCTTTTATTGTGTAAAAAAACTATTTGATACATATGCAAATTAACCTGATATATGTCCTGTACGTGAGACGAGGACTCATCTCAGGTTAGTTTGCATATGGATCAAATCGGTTTTTTTTACACAACAAAAGCACACAGAGCTATGGGGACTGGGTATTGCGGATGTGCTAGCGGCCATCTAACAACCCATGTCCTCAGCTCTATACACAAAATCCCGGTGACAGGTTCCCTTTAAAGTGTAACTGCCGTTCTATTTTTATTTGTGTAATGTGTAGGGGCAGTGATATTGACCATTTTTGTAATATACTTTTAAATACTGAAATCGTACATTTCTATTCGAAAAATATCTGTAAAGTGGCCCATTTTGAGCCTTTGCAACGCTCCTCTGTCTTCTGTATACATAACACAGTCAGTGTTAAGTCTCCACTGTTATGTATACAGAAGACAGAGGAGCGTTGCGAAGGCTCAAAATGGGCCACTTTACAGATATTTTTCTAATAGAAATTTATGATTTCAGTAATAAAAGTATATTACAAAAATGGTCAACATCGCTGCCCCTACACATTACACAAATAAAAATAGAACGGCAGTTACACTTTAAACAGCTGATTGGCAGGGGTCCCGGGTGTCGGACCCCCACAGATCATATACTGATGAACTATCCAGAGGACAGGTTATCAGTAAAAAAAAAAATAATAATAATAAAAATAAATCTCAGAAAAGCGCTTTAAGAGGTGCACCTCTTAATAACTGTTGCACATCTACAGCCAGAGGGTAATAGATTAAGACTGCTGTGTAATACCCAGCTACCCCACTAAGAGAGTGAATAACTCATTTGTTTAGTGAGACAGTTACGCTTGGCATAACTATTACTCTATTTACCATAACACCTATTGCACCTCCATGAAACCTATTTCAATGCTAAGTGCCAGAGGGCCCTTTTCGGCCCCCTAGGCATAGAGGTCAAGTATTCTTTCTTCCTATACCAATATTACTGCAGCACAACTAGGACATTCCCCGTGGATTCCATGTGAGACAGGCTCAAGCTGTTTTATTGTAGCTCGTGACTTTTGCTGACAGATTTCCAGAAAAACAGCGGGGAACCTTATTTCCCCAATGCTGCCATGCTCCTTTATCAGAACGCTGTGCGTTATCCCTGTACTTGCAGGGGTTTCCTCCCATACTCCCAAAACGCACTGATAGGTTAATTCATTTCCTAAGAAGCTGGCCCCGAGTTTGCGTACGCGACTGAGGACGTGAGATTAGATTATAGCCCTACTGAGTACAGGGACTAATGTGTCTTATTCCAAACTGTACAGAATGGGATGGCGCAATATACAATCTTAGAAAATGAATAAATAATGGTATTTGTTCCATTAGCCAATTATTTGCTTAAACTGACCAGGCTTCTACTTGACCTGGCAGTGTAAACTTAGACTTGCCTTCGTGTCTCTAGTTTATCTGGCCTTACAATAGCATGAAAGCTTGTAGCGAAATATTCATTTTGCATCCTGATCTGATACGGTTATCAGCTTGAATGGTTGAAACTGCTAAAGCGACAGGGCAAACAGAACAGATTTCCTGCAACTGTTTCAACGCGAGGGCTGCCAAATGAGAGAACAATTGGCTAGGCGTTAGTGCACATGGCTCATGGCTCCTGCACAGATCGGCAGACACAGATAGGCTAATAAAGCGCTGACATATTGGACACAAACAAGACTGCTGGAGGCTGTGCTAACCTATCCACAAAGTCAGCATGCCGTACACCTGTGTCTGACATACAGTATACATCAATCATTATTCCAATACCACAATAGATAAAGCTTTAAAAACAAGATTCCAATAACCTACATTCTTTGCACATCATCAAACGAGACCATGCTCAGTATACACTAATATGACCATACAGTATATACAGGACATTTACTGTAGGCAAGCATATGGTGTGACTAAGTGCCAACAAAAATATACAAAAAGAGGTCAAACCAATCCAAAATTCAGCATGCAATATCCTAAGTGAAACCAGACAAGTACCACAGTTGTTTAGCTTGCTTAGAATTTCACTCTCACCGCAACAATAGACCTTGAGATATGTCAGAACGAGTACAGCAATACACAGTGATTCCATTTCACAAGTGTGCATACCCAGTATTAGCATGAAATAAGCGATCGGGGACAATATACATTTTAGTTTTTAAAGGGCTCAGCAATTAAAAGGTTTCTTTTTCTGTATTCAGAGCAATGATTAAACAGGTTATCCTATGAAAAGTTTGTGGCATTTCAAATCAAGTCTTATTGCAATATACTTGCAATTAAAATAGTTGTTTTTTTTCTTTTTTGTGTATATTACATCTTCCTCTCTGGTATCACCCCGAGGTTTCTCATGGACAAAATTGTGGTTCACTTTCAGTGGTGGACCAACATTCTCAGTGTCCCCTGCTTCCTCTCAAACGCTGGCATAGTGATCTCATCAGGTGAGCTGGCCCTTACATCTTAAATTCATTTGTCCCTATTTCTAAATCCATCAAAGTACCTTATTTTTCGCCCTATAAAAAGCACCAGCCCATAAGACGCACCTAGGTTTTTGAGGAGGAAAATAAGAAAAAAAATTTTTTAACCAAAAGGTGTGCTTTTGGTGGGTTTGAACTAATGGCGGTCTGTGCATGACACTATTATGGGGGATCTGTGGATGATGCACTGTTATGGGGTGGGGGATTTGTGGATGGCACTGTTATGGGGGGGGGAGCTGTGGATGGCATTATGATGGTGGGGGGGATCTGTGGATGGCATTATGATGGTGGGGGGATCTGTGGATGGCATTATGATGGTGGGGGGATCTGTGGATGGCATTATGATGGTGGGGGGGGGGGATCTGTGGATGGCATTATGATGGGGGGGATCTGTGGATGGCATTATGATGGGGGGGATCTGTGGATGGCATTATGATGGGGGGATCTGTGGATGGCATTATGAGGGGGGGGGGATCTGTGGATGGCATTATGATGGGGGGGGATCTGTGGATGGCACTGTTATGGGGTGGTGGATCTGTGGATGACACTGCTATATGTGTCATCCACAGATCCCCCCCAAAACAGTCCCATCCACAGATCCCCCCATCATTATCCCATCCACAGACCCCCCCCCCATCATTATCCCATCCACAGACCCCCCCCCCCATCATTATCCCATCCACAGATTCCTAGGGAAGGTCTGGATAAGGCGGGGAGAGCGGCGGGCAGTGCAGGCACTGTACTCTGGCCCCGCCGCTCAGTATGTACTGTTTTATACGTAGTGTTAATCATCATATCTAAACTGAGTAATGATGCGCTTCCCCTGCTCCCCATGTGTACCATACTTACCGGTACACATGTCACGCTCCTGTAGTAAACACTAGCAGCTAGCAGGCAGGCCGGGCGTGACTGCTCCGCCTGCTTCATTCATAAAGTAGGCGGAGCAGGCACGTGACCTCAGTGAGTTACGGCCGTCCTGCCTGCCTGCTAGCGCTTACTACAGGAGCGTGACATGTGTACCGGTAAGTACGGTACACATGGGAGCAAGGGGAGCGCATCATTACTCAGTTTAGATATGATGATTAACACTACGTATAAAACAGTACATACTGAGCGGCGGGGCCAGAGTACAGTGCCTGCACTACCCGCCGCTCTCCCCGCCTACTACAGTCCCTCCTCACTAATACATCGCAGACTGCGATGTAAATTGCCAGCATTCGCCCCATAAGACGCAGGGGCACTTTCCCCCCACTTTTGGGGGGGGGGGGGGGGAGGAAGTGCGTCTTATGGGGCAAAAAATACGGTATATAGTTATATTTCTCTCTAGACAGAAGAAAGACTGGAGAAAGATATTGGGGAGTAGTGGAGGGGGGTTGCATTCCATAGTGCTATTTATAAGTGGAATCGCTAGGTAAGGAATACTGGAAAACAAAGCTGGGAGGGCAGGGTTGTCAAGAGCTGACTGCAAGAGACTCCTAGGAGATACAAGTTTTTGAAAGTCACATGAGAATAGCTGCTGCTCACCCACAGAAACTGAAGAAACCAGAGCTGCAGAGGGGAGAGTAAAGCAGTTAAAAAGAGTGAAGATGACAATGTAGGGCAATATTGCGTTTGCTCGTTTATCGAGTAATCGGCGGCAGTATTAGACTGCCAGATGATCACTAACAAGCGTTATCATGAACGCTCATTAGCAATCATCTGCCAAAAAATCGTCAGGTGTAATATAGGCTTTAGAGTGTGTCTAGTCCTACCACCAAATATGAAGCTTTACTCTGTCACAATTTTAGCACAATATTATTACACTTAAGTCATGTCCCTCTGCGACTAAAGGTCCCTTTCCACTGGTCGCTTCAACAGGCAAATGTCGGGAAGAAAGTGCGCCTTTGCCTGCACAGTAGTGGAGGAGACCACTGCTATTACATGCAGCGATCTCCTCCACAGTATGGGGAGGATTGATCATTAACGCCTTTGCTCGTCCCCATACAGAATCATTGTTTGCCAGCAACAGAGGCTGTATAAATGGCACAATCTGCTGCCGGCAAACAATGATTTAGGTGTCTACACAAACAAGCATAATACCTGACAAACAAGTGTTTTGTTCATTCATCAGGTAATCGGGGGAAACTTTACACTGCCAGATAATCTCTCACGAGTGTTCCTATGAACACTCGTTAGCAATTATCTTGCAGATTCTCGGCCAGTGTAAAGGGTCCTTTAGCCTGCCCCTTTTTCCACCACCTCATAAGGCATATCGGAAAAAAAAGGTCTGTGCCACTTTACTTAAAAAATATGGAGCATGGCCTGTGTGCCAGAATTGTGACATATCTGCAGCAGTTAATCTGACCCAGTATTAATAAAAAACACTGTGTGTGAAACCAACCTAAAAAAATGCTCTGCATGATTTCACTTTCATTTATTGATGGATGTACAAAAGCAGCTAGTAGCATATAAGATGAAAATTTTCATGTCAAAATATTAAAAAAAAAACTGGATACCTTTAATTAAGGAAAAAAAAACTAAAAAAAACTTGCAATCGTCAGCCTAATGGACATTCTTAAATTTCTTGAAGCATAATTGCCATGCACACGCTGTAAGAACATAATTTTCTACACATTGAACAGTTACAGGCATTCTTTTAATTGGTTTCCTCTCTGTAAATGATTAAACCTCAACTTGCAAGCATATACAATTAAAATCATTTTTCTTTTTGACTCTGATATCAAATATTCTTTCAACATGACTAGTCTATGTATTATAGCGCCATTACTCACAGAACCCTGCTAATAGCTAAGCTCAATAAGTTTCTATTTAATTACTGGGTTTTTCTTTAGGCTGGATTTAAGAGCAATAAGCATCATTTGACAAGAAGGAAAATGTTAGGCTGTGTTCACATTTGCATACAAAAATACAGGTCAAATAGGAATGCTAAATATGGGTATTTTTTCTATAAATTTATTCCTTTTTTGTTTTTTGGGGATTTTGGTTGTTTTGCTTTTGTTGTCTGTTTTTCATCTACATTGGCAATGTGATTTTGTAATGCTGAAATATGGATGTAAAAAAGCAAAAAAAAAGGGAAAGGGGCAGGACCTAAGACAAGCTATTTTGCACAAAATCTTTACAATAAAGTAAGCCAACCAATAGTTGGGTATAGAGTCCGAGAAAAGTGTCTATCCCTGCACCAGATTTATCATCCAGTCTGCGCCACTGTGATAAATCTGGTGCAAGTCTAGACATACTGTCTAAGCTTTTGCCATCTACAGGCTTAGTAAATCTGGGCCACTGAGTTCTATAAGCTCAAAAAGGTGCCAACGCAGATACATAGAAGTAGGGTTGATGCAATACCAAAATTTTGATTTGGTTTTGATACCATAAAAAAGTATTGCGATACTCGATACCACGCGAAAAATATAAAAGACAAAAAAAGCCGCGTGCATCCCGCATTTTATGGAACGTCCAGCCTATAATCAAACAGATCCTATCCTATTTTTTGGGGGGGACAAGGTGACTAAAAAGAACTGCGAATCGCACAGTTTTTATTTACGGCGATTTTTTAAAATATTTTAATAGTTTGGACTTTTCAGACGTGGTGATGTGTAATATGTTTATTTATTTATTGTTTATATATTATATATGTAAAATTGGGAAAGGGGGCGATTTATAACTTAATATTTAGGCGTTTGTTTTTTTACTTTTTATTTTAGCCCTCAGGGGCTAAAACCTGGGATATTTTAAGCCCTTGTCCTATTCACCCTGATAGATCTCTATTGGGGTGAATAGGACTTCACACTCTCCCTGCTGCCCTGTGCATAGTGCACACAGCAGCAGGGAGCTTACCATGGCAGTCTAGGCTTCAGTAGTGCTCTGGCTGCCATGGAAACCGATCGGAGCCCCAGGATTACAGTAGCACCAATGAAGAGGGGACCCTGTGGCCACTGCCACCAATGATTTAAATACTGGGGGGTTGGGGGGGGCGCACTGCGCCACCAATGTTCTTAATACTGGGGGGGGAGGGAGCACTGCGCCACCAATGATAATTTACCTTTAATACAGATACAGGAGGCGGGTGCTGGCCTCTATGACAGGGCACTGCGATCATCAGCAGTTAACCCCACAGGCTATGTGATTCTGCCGCCGGCACCCGCCTCCTGTATCTGTATTAAAGGTTAATTATCATTGATGGCGCAGTGGCCAGGCGGGTGCCTGCTATGCTGGCTGCTTGACTCTGGGGCTCGGGCTGATGCTGGGGAGCACACAAAACACTCAGGAGGAGGAGGCTGCCGCTGCCATTCACAGAGCTCATTGGCTCAGACGGCGCAGCAGTTTATTACCTCCCCCGTCCAGCCTCCTGCTTTAAATTAGCCACACATTCATTGGTGGCAGTAGTGCGGGCAGCTTCAGAGCCCCCTCACTTCGTTGGGCTCAGCTGCGGCCGCGTCATAAGAGGGAGGGATTCCCTCCCTCCGTCCTTCTCCACTGTCTGGCTTGAGAGAAAATAGCGCACCAAGCACCATGTTCTCTCATTAGTGAAGATACTATACTGCGCAGTAGCATCCTTGTACTGTATCGATACTGGCATAAAAGTTTAGATTGGGTTTTGAAATTTCGATACCCGAAACAACCCTACACTGGAGCTAGAGTTGTTGATACCAAATTTTTGATTCGATTTCAATATTATAAAAAAGTATTGCGATACTCGTTACCATGCGAAAAAAATAAACCAAAAAGCCAAGTGCATTCCGCATTTGAAAAAATGGCGAATCGCGCAGTATTTATGATTTTTTTTCTGTTCCGGCGTTCACCGCATAGATTTTTTTTTAGATTTTAATAGTTTTGACTTTTATGACGTGGCGATGTGATATGTTTATTTATTGTTTATATATTTTATATGTGAAATTGGGAAAGGGGGTGATTCATACTTAATATTTTGGTGGTTTTTTTTAAACTTTTTTTTACACTTTTTATTTAATAACTATTTCCCCCCTTAGGGGCCAGAACCTGGGATCTTTTAATCCCTTGTCCTATTAACCCCGATAGAGCTCTATATTCTCTAGTGAGCGTTTCTTCTCCCTGCGCTGCGGTGCGATTGGACAGCGCTACAGCCAGGGAGAAGGAACGCCCACTAGAGAAGCTGATGTCTCCTCCCCATTGCTCCGATAGTAATTAGCATATGGAGCAGGAGACAGTAATGGGGCACAGCGGGTGAACGGAGCGGCGCCCAGGAATAATAGTAAGTGTAGGGACATCTCTGGGCGCCGCTCTGTGTAGCCTAATACTTAAAGTCTGGACCCAGGAAAAGTCCCATCATTGGTGGTGCAGTGCGCCCGCCCCTCCTCCGCCCCTCTCTCCGTTCATTGGTGGCAGCGGCAGCAGCACAGGGGGTAGGGAGAGACTGCTTCCTTCTCCCCTGTGCTGCTGAGAGAACATGAGCCCGCTGACAGCAGCACGCTCATGTTCAGAGATACTAGACTGCGCAGCAGCAGTGCAGCCCAGTATCGAAAAAATGGAAACCCCGGTATCATATCGATACCGGGACAAAAGTATCGATTGGGTATCGAAATTTTGATACCCGCAAACAAAGCTAACTGGAGCATGCTCTGTATTGAAAAAAACGTACGATTTAAATAACAAAAATACGTGGTCTCAAAAGGCAGGAAATTCTCAACCCCAAATGCAGTTGTGCATTTATGCTCGGGGGAGCAGATACTGCGCTTGTGGTCTGTTGCTAAGGGCTAAAATGCATACAGTGGAGGATGTCTCTGGCACTTGTGGTCTGCTGCGGGCATCCTCCACAGTATGCATTTTTTGCTGGGGATCACCCTTAACAACAGACCACAAGCACAGTATCTGCTCCCCCGAGCATAAATGCACAACTGCATTTGGGTTTGAGCATTTCCTGCCTTTTGAGACACATATTTTTGTCATTTTAATCGTATATTTATATGTGGAGGTGTATAAACTCCAATCTAAATGCGCCTTGATTACCATCTATAGGCAGCATTTAGGTGCACCTGTGAGGCCTGCAACATATCACCCAGCCATGGGTGAGACTCTAAAGCTCCTCCCATTGTATGTGTGGTTAGTCACACTGGAGGGAACTGGGAGCTGTTTGCTGTGAGTCAGACCTTATGCTGCAGCAATTTGCCCACTGCCTCCTGGTACTCCCTACGGCACAGGTAGGTTTAGCGTTAGATCTCATGCCACTTGAGAAACCTTGGCGTGGTGCGCGGGCTCAGGTATGTCCTTAATATAAGGATATACTGGCTAAAGTCTCATTTTTAACATCAGGTGTGAGGTTTAGTCAGATGTTACTGTTTGCATCCCCACAGTTAGTGCATCTATTCTTGTAACTATTTATTGAAAAAAAAATGCCAAAAGCATAAAAAAGTATAAAAACGTTATATTATAAAGAAAAAACAAATGTAAAGAAAACAATTTACATTTATTGCCACTGTTTTTTAATTATAAAAAAAAAGAAATAAATACAGATCTGTAACACAGAAGTGTGAAAGAAAGAAAGAAAGATTTAATAGAGAGGTGAGAAGAAGTGAGAGGAGAAAGAGAGCATGAGAAAAGGTAAGGAAGAGAGGAAGGGAAGAGAGAAACAGAGGGTGAGAGAGGGTTATTTGGCAATAAAATAGAGTTCTCAGCAGAAGAAACCTATCCAGGAATGATTTTTTTTTTCTTTGTAAACTTTGCAGAAAGCACTGAAAACATGGTCTTAATTATCTCTGGTCAGCCTGCAGGGTATTGCTATGTAAGTTTTTGTCTTTCCTCTATTTTGCTGGAGTTCACAGATCAGGCATTTTTAATGATGAACTATTTCTAGTCGTGTGCTATCTTTCAAGAGAACCCCTTGCGACATGCCCTTTAGTTTAACGCGACCCCAAATTTTACATTGTTTGTACAGCAAAAGCTATACATTAGTAGTCATTTCCACATATTGTCAACCCTCGAGAGTGATGGTACCTAAACTCAGACACATTCTCACGATCAGCATTTGGTCAGTATTTGTAAGCCAAAACCAAGAGTGGGTCTAAAACACAGAAGACCGATCTTTATTTTCCTCTGTTTAGGTTTCAATCCTGGCTTTGGCATGCAAAATACGGACTATGTGAAAATGGGCAAACCCGTACCACTATGCCACAGAAGAAACTGAGACACGTAAGGTCTATATACACAGGAGTTTTTTCCTCCCCTGAGGTTGTGGATACTGAAAATGTTCTTTTATGGAGAACCCTGCTTCTGCATGTAAAAAACGCAGTGTCTGTTTTTACATACAGCTTTCATTGTTACATTTTTTCCACAATCGAAGTTAGGAAAATCTATGGGGAATGTATGGAAAAATTACAAGTGAAATCTGTTTCTCTGTATAAACCCAGAGGCATATGGAGGTATGACCCTACAGCAGTTATAGGTACTAGATTACAATCCTTAACAAGAAACTGAAAAACAGCAATACACACAAAACCTTAACTTGCCTAATTAATTTACACAAAGCCTATACAGAGGATCACAGGTGCATGGACACTCCATAAAGGTGTCATATTCTCCTCTAGAAGAATATCTCTATTAAGTGTCATATGTACATACCTGTGGTATGTTTATGGCTTTTTAGTGGTAAAAAATGCCATACGTTTTACCATTTTTTCTCTGCATTTTTTTTGCATAATTTTGAATGCTTTTTTCAGCTGTAAAACTTTATACAGGAATTTTATTAGTGTTTTTCAACAGTCACAGAGATGTTTAAAGAGTCACTGTACTTTCACCCAATTTCATTTATAATAGAGAATAGTGTAACTAGCAAATTTCTAAATCTCTTCATTTAAAAAATCTGCCTGCATCCACCTGAAAAAAAGCTGTAAAGTCATGTCCACTAGGGGTCCCCCTTCAACCTAAGTTACAGTCCACTGCCTGTTGTCAGGCAAGATCCCTCCTGGTAACAGAGACTCAGAAGATGGCTGAGAGGAAGTAGGGGGAGGGTTGTCAGAACTAGCTACTGCTTCTACATTGCTTCTGAACATCCCAGGAGCCTACAGCTTTTCTGTAAGTGCTCCAGAGCTGAAAACAAACTTAATGAGAATCAAGGAAAAGGATGTCACAGCGGTACATTACTGGCAAAAGGAATATACCGTCTGCTTCTGAGTGAAATGCATCTAGCTATGTAACTGAAACAGGGAACAATATGAATGAAAAAAACATTAGATAAGCCCACACATAAATGTTCCTTCACACTAATGATAGTAAAAAGATGCACAGCCAATATACAAACTTTTTTTTTAAACTTGGGTATGCTTAATTGAAAAAATGTCTGTAAAACACTGGCATATACACTCTCTTCTGGCTCTTACATAAGGGTCCTGGGTGGGGGCTCTATGATGTGCATATGCCTCTAAGAGGGTATATAGATAGGGGTTGTCTTCATGAGACAAACCCCTTTTAAATATATAACACCCACTTTAAATATATACATCTCCCCATTTTTGTATATGTCTTTTGTTGTGCCTAAACAAGATAAAACTCTGCTATGTGAACAATGGACCAGATTTATTAATCCTAAAGAGGGTGTAAGTTTAGACAGGTTGTCTAGACCTGTGCCAGACCTCCACAGTGGCTCAGGCTGGATTATAAACCTGGTGCAGGGATAGAGACTTTTTTCTGACTCTTTACCAACTATAGGTTGGCTTACTTTAAGACAGAATTTTACTCCAAATTTATGGTGAAAGTTGGCACAACACAGCTTGTCTTAGGTCTTGACCCTTTCCCATGAAGGTCTGCCCCTTTCTGCTAAGCCCCACCGCATTTCAAGCATGTTGGGAAAAAAAAATGTGGAAACCGTAGATGCACCAAACAATGCCACTTTCTATATTTTTGGAGGAGACAATTTAGTAAATTTGGGCCAGTGTGATGCGAATGGGACTATCCAAAAGTTGAACTAGATTTCCAATGCTTCCATTCCAGTCTATGTAGAGGGACAGAGAAATGCTGTCTCATCTTAGCAACTGGGAGGGTCTCAGAAGTCAGCACCTCCCTCCCAAAAAACACTAGGTCATCAGGATCTAATCGGTGGGGGTCTGACACCTTGGAAAAACCCTTTGAGATCAGCGGCTGCCTTTTTGCAATACATTTTTCAATCTGTTATATATATCATGGATATTACAACAGAAAATTATTTTTTCATGGTCAAACGATGATCGTTTGATTTCCACCTATAAATCCATTTATTATTGCATCAAGAATCATAATGTGTTGATCTTAAATGAAGAAATCAGTAGCCATTTAAAGGCTAGAAAGGATTTCGACAACACGAGGACTTTCATGCTAGTTGTGCTATTCCCTGAATAGCAATCCGAGTGGCCAACTTTGGTTTTCAGGCCTGGGTGGTAAAACAGAGCCACTCAAGCACACACAATTCAGAAGGTTTGCCTGCAATAAAGGCAGAAATTGGATACTTGGTAAGATTAATTACCTAGATAGGGTCCTATAATGCAAGTCAAATGGGAAAGTAATTAAAGTGCACCTTCCATGAAAAATATTCATTACTGGCATATCAGGTGACAGATAAATCAAAAGGCATTTAAAAAGCTATAGGTTAACCTGCAGAGGGGCTTTTCCTTTTCTAGACCTCCACAGCTAGCAGTGATATTGAATTCACTTCAACCAGGCTCGTGTTATGGAGACAAAGGCACAGATTGTAAAAGAAGCTGCAAAAAAGAGATACCACAACAATACCACTGTATCTGGAAACAAAAAAAAAAGTTCAGATAAAAGGAGAATCAGTCGACTGTCAGCTTTCTGATTTGTATCCAATTCTGTTATTTTACCTTTGCAAAGGATTGTAGCAATAAAAAGGATGCAAGTGATGAATTAATACGTTTAGTGGTCCCATGGGTGTGATTTCTGCAGATGAAAGCCACTATACGCTTAAGCAATCAAATACAGTTGTATATTAAAGAAAATCGAATAAGGCGAGAAGTTTCTCACATCAGTAGCACCAAATAGACTCTTTGAATGAGACCTTATTATAGTGCTGCCGATAGAGTTATTTACATAATTCAGTAATTATAGGAGACAGCTTTTTTATGTGGCAATAATTACGTTACCCAAGGGAACTCAAATCATAATTAATAACACTTTTTTGCCATTCTACTTTAATTGTAAAACACAAGATATGATTAAAAGAAGTTCAAAAGACCATTATTAGGCCAAAAGTACAAAGCCAGGAAATATGCAGCAGACACTTCTACCACGTGTGGGTTGTCCTACAAATAAAAAGCTATTTACTCTGTTAGATCATGCAAAAAGTAACATTTTTAACTAGAATAATTTTAAAAAAATGCTGTCACATCTACATATTGGGGCTGATTTATTAATCCTACAGATGGCATAGACTTAGACTGTCTAGACCTGCACCAGATTTATCACAGGAGTTCAGGCTAGCTGATAAGTGTTGTGCCGGGATAGACACCTTCTAGCTCTATACTAACTGCTGGTTTTCTTACTTTGAGAAAGACTATGCCCATTTCTTTGAAATCATACCCTTTCCCGTTAAGCCATGTCCTCTTACAGAGCAGGTGAAGAAGCCTTCTGTAGATAAAGAACCTAGACGTGCCAATCTTAACAGCAGTGTAGGCCATTGCTGTTAAGATACTTATGGCGCCCCCTAGTTAACTTTTGATTCTCTCTCAGAAGGTGTTGGTGAGCACAGACACAAGCTTACTCAGTACCATCACCCAGTTCCTCTTGTACAGTTGGCAAGCAGAGTGATTCTTGCTGGCATGCAAAAGAATCAGCACACTAGTAGTGATACTAACCACATAAGATGGACATTTAGAGAGGGAATAAAAATAAAAAAATAAATAAAAAAAAACAGGGGTGCCATTTATTATACTCACTTATAACAAGTATGTAACAGCAACCTCTAGACATAGGAGCATTTTTTTTTTGCTTGCTGTCGTTTATACAAACTTTGCATAAATCAATAGTACAACTGACTATAAGAAACTTTATAATATATCATAACTGAGAAGAAATGACTGTCTCAACTTATGAGCCACTTCTTCTCCTCCCCCAACCTCCTGCACTTGATCATTTATATTCAGTTCGCTGCTAAAATCCATTGTGAGAGGCAAAATGGATTATCAGCTCACTGAGGGATCAGGTTACATTCTGCCCATAGAACTCTACAGAGAGGGGAGCGAGAAGAAGAAGCTGCAGAGTGAGGAAAAGTGGAGAGAAATACAGAGAGATGTTGTTGAGAGATGTTTTCTACCTCACTGCTCATTTGTTCTATAAAATGTCATCCATGCTGCTGCGGCTGAGTAGATGTAAAAATGAGATAGAGAAGCAGGATCTCCTCTTCTCTTTGTGTGCTGTGTATGGGAGATGACATAGCGACTAGTCTCTTCCCACTCTAGAGCTAATGTAAGTGCAAACTCACAAATTGATATGGAGACTACATGGAGAAAAAGTATGCTTTAAATAAATCAGTTGGAAATGTATTATGTTTTGAGTGATTTGAGTAAATTAAAGACCTGTTTGCTTTTCTAACCTGTTTGCTTTATAAAACACTTGTATTCCTCCTGATATAGCAATTGTGGAGCATCTTTTCTCATGACTCTGCATTCAGCTGTTACTCTGTTATTCCTCCTAGAATTTATTAATAAATTGACAACTGGGTGCTACAACTCCCTTTGTCTGACACTATCAGCTCTGACTGTATAGTATCAGAGTATGTAGTTACACCTACCCAACTGATATCACCCGATTGTCAATTTATCCATACATTTCTAGGAGGAATAACATTAAAGGAGTTGTCTGCTTTTGTAATATTGATGACCAATCAGCTGTTTGAAGAGAACTCACCACTCGACATTACAGAGGTGAGCAGGTATAAAGACCCCACCATCCCCATTCACTCAATGGGACGGCTCTGTCCAATTCTCTGCTGATTTGACATTGATGACCTACCCAACATACCCTTTAGGTTACATGCACACGAATGTTGTTCGTTTCCGTGTCATTTTTTTTTTTTTTGCGGATAGGATGCGGACAGCACACCGTGAGTAGTATGTCCGTTCCGTAGACCAGCAAAAAAATAGAACATGTTTTAGGCATTGTAACAATGGATCTGCAAAAAAATACAAAAAACGGATGGCATACGGAGGTCATCCGTTTTTTTGTTTTGCGGAGTCGCAATTTGCAGACTGCAAAACACATACGGTAGTGTGCATGTAGCCTTAACAACATACCATAGAGTAAAAAAGATCCAGAATGTTGTTATATGGGAAATAAAAGCTGACAGGTCCTCTTTAACATTTAACCCCTTTAAATTGCTAAAATTGTTGACTGCCTGCTCATACTGTTACTGGCATTACTACATAAAACATCCATGCATGCAATGCAGAAGTATAGTAGAGGGGGCACCTGAAGGGCAAGTTCCCTGAGTGCTGAGTGCCAGGAGTAAGGCCTATTGCACACGACCGTATGGCTTTTTCAGTGTTTTGCGATCCGTTTTTCACGGATCCGTTGTTCCGTTTTTTGTTTCCGTTGTGTTTCCGTTTCTGTTCCGTTTTTCCGTTCCGTTTTTCCGTATGGCATATACAGTATACAGTAATTACATAGATAAAATTGGGCTGGGCATAACATTTTCAATAGATGGTTCAGCAAAAAACAGAACGGAAACGGAAGACATACGGATGCATTTCCGTATGTGTTCCGTTTTTTTGCGGACCTATTGACTTGAATGGAGCTACGGACTGTGATTTGCGGGCAATAATAGGACATGTTCTATGTTAAAACGGAACGGAAAAAGGGAAATACGGAAACGGAATGCATACGGGGTACATTCCGTTTTTTTTGCGGACCCATTGAAATGAATGGTTCCGTATACGGACCGTATACGGAACGCAAAAAACGTCCAGTAAACGGGAAAAAAAAACGTCCGTGTGCAATAGGCCTAAGTGTGAGCCGAAAAGTCACTCTGCCGTAGCCAGGGTATTTAAATACAAGGCAGCAAACTGCATCTTTGCCCCAAGTGAAAAAATATTTAAGTAAACCTTAAATGTGCACATGTATACAAAATACACAGGTGCAGGTTCTGAAATTACTTTTAAATAAACATAAAAAAAATGGGTTAATATGCTCATCGCACTCAATCTACATCATACTTCCACAATGTATGCTGGCAGTAAACGTAGAAACTAGGACCGTATCAGCAATCCGCTTGAACGTTGCCAGTGTACATTATAACAAAAAAAAAACTTTAACAAACTGGTTGTTGTCCAGCACTAAAATAATAATTATTCAAAAAACGTAAAAAAAACAGGTGTACATATTGAAAAGATGTTACGTGATTCCAACAGACAGACTCAAGACTAGCTCTTACTCATACCTCTTGCTATGAGTAAGCTATGAGTAAGAACCAGTCTGTTGGTTCCAAAAACATCAATGTGTTTTCAGGTTTTCATACATTGGAATAAAGCTTTTTACTTTTAATCATTTTTGGCTGAGTGCTTGGGTGACCAGAGTTTGTTAAAGGCTATGGACACCTTTGCATTGTACTCATTTTGAGCTTAAAAAATCCACTTTTTCAATTGGTCTTTATTAAAAATGTTAAACCTCTTTTTCTGTACACCCTTGAGATTCTCTAATAGTCTGGTGTCTATTTTCACTCTTTTCCAACAGGCAGCTCAGCTGATGACTCCTTATTTCTGATCTCTGACCTTATAAACACTCATAATAGCTCAATTTTTATCTTACTGATTTTAGTACTTAAAGAGGACCTTTCACCGATTCTTACCCTATGAACTAAGTATACATACATGTGGAGCGGCGCCCGGGGATCTCTCTGCACTTACTATTATCCCCGGGCGCCGCTCCGTTCTCCTGCTATGTCCTCCGGTATCTCCGTTCCCTAAGTTATGGTAGGCGGAGTCTGCCCTAGCGCTGGCCAATCGCATTGCAGAGCTCACAGCCTGGGAGAAAATAACCTCCCAGGCTGTGAGCTCTGCGCTGCGATTGGCCAGCGCTAGGGCAGACTCCGCCTACCATAACTTAGGGACTGGTATCTCCGCCTACTATAACTATAGTGAGCGGAGATACCGGAGGGCATATCAGGAGAACGGAGCGGCGCCCGGGGATAATAGTAAGTGCAGTGAGATCCCCGGGTGCCGCTCCACATGTCTGTATAGTTAGTTCATAGGGTAAGAATCGGTGAAAGGTCCTCTTTAAGTGAGAAGGGTTATTAGATGACAAGTAAAAGTATGATTCTCACAGCTAGATAAACAGTTAACCCTTTGTGACAGAATGGCAGAATATTTTTAAGGCTACTTTCACACCTGCGTTTAGGTCGGATCCGTCTGGTATGTGCCCAGACGGATCCGCACCTATCCGTTTGCATTACCATGATAATGCAAACGGATCCGTTTTGACTTTACATTGAAAGTCAATGGGAGATGGATCAGTTTGAAAATTGAGCCATACTGTGTCAACTTCAAACGGATCCGTCCCCATTGACTTACATTGTAAGTCTGGACGGATCCGTTTGCCTCCGCACGGCCAGGGGGACACCTGAACGCTGCAAGCTGCGTTCGGGTGTCCGCCTGCTGAGCGGAGCGGAGGACAAACGGAGCCAGACTGATGCATTCTGAGCGGATCCGCATCCATTCAGAATGCATTAGGGCTGGACGGATCCGTTCGGGGCCGCTTGTGAGCCCCTTCAAACGGAACTCACAAGCGGAGCCCCGAACGCTAGTGTGAAAGTAGCCTAATATAGAAAGATTGAAAAAAATGATTATTTTTTTTTGCCAAAAGTGAGTAAAATGCAATCAAAGAAAATTGCCCCTCTTGAATGAATGCTTCTCACCCAACAAGTGGAGCCCCTGCCCTCTTCAATGTCTCTATTTGAATTATAGTCAGTGGCCACAAGGTCTGTTGGCAGACTCTATTGTCATATAGCCTGGGTTTTTACTTGGAACAGTGTATTTTATCTGGAGCACAACAGGAACTGTAATCATGTTACATGGCTTTTAAGGGGTATTCCTATCTTGGACATTTATGTCCATCACTGGGACCTGCAACTATCTGGAAGATGGAACCTCCAATTCCTACATTTAAGTGGTTAGATTTCTGCTGGTTGCTACTAGAATCTATCAGCACTAGGTCAATACCTGTATGCTAGAACTATGCTAATGAGAGATTTTCTTACATTTCACTATACTTAAACTACACATGCCAGTATTCAGTTCTGCAGAGTAATTAAGCAACCAGAGGGTTCAGCAGCATGCACAATTGGGCATACTAATGAGACTAGTTGAGAATAGACTGTATGACGTGTTGTAAACCAATAAAACCAGATAAGGTGTCTGTTAATCTCTTATGGCCAGAATAACATATTCTGCTGCACTTACCTCTCCTGCAGTAAAAATAGAACCTTGACAAATTTATTATAACTGACTAGGATCGGTAAGGATTTGTTAGAGTCCCTTTCACAATAGATCTGTCGTAGTGGCTTAGGTTTCCCTGAGCTCTGTTTGGGACCAAGAAGGAATTTTGGCAGGTTGAAGAGGGGTGGTTGGGGGTAGGGGTGTCTGCTTTAGCACTTATTATCTTGGGCTGTGTAACAGCTAGAGAGAAGAGCCTGAGTGACAATCTAAGCTTTAAAACAAGACCAGGATCGCAGCATTAGTTACTCTACATTGGGAGATACAGCCTTTACAAATCTGGTAGGGAGTGCAAGCAACAGGTTTCAACTGCTTTTAGCTGCTTTCAATCCCAACCAGACTCCCAAAGACTATATCTCCCGATGTTGAACAGATAATGCTGCAATCCTGGCCTTATTTAATGCTTACCTTGTCAGCTTTCAAGAAGACCACACTCATATCTCTAGCTGCACAGTGAGATAGTAAGGGTTAAAACAGGCCTCACAGAAACTGATGTATCCGTTTGCGTTTAAAAAATTATAAATTTATAACTGCCTGAGGAAAATGCTATACACAGTTAATATATAGCTAGGTAGCTTGCCCACATTCTAGTTACTGGATATCAGGATTATTGGTAGGGGTATCTGGAGGACTGGGAACTAAAAATCATATAAAATTATATATGTGTCTCCGGGGGGAAAGTAATATGGATTTCTGAGCATGTTATCAATCCCAATTACCACATCAATCAGAGAGCATACTTGCTCTCTGATTGCAACATATGGTGGGTTCTTTTTGTCCAGGAAAGGTCTAAAAAGATGAACACTGGCTCATCTAATCACGTCTCTGCACCCAAAAAAGGCAGGTTATTAACACCATGTCCTAGATATTTACCAGCATCCAGATCACACAAACATCAATAAAGTTTCCCGTATCCTGTCTATCTGCTATCAGTACCAAACAATATGTGTACCACTGCTTGAGTGATACCTGCTACACTCTACAGTAATAGCAATAACAATTATCACTAGAGAGGAGTATCAAATATACAGTATGTATTTATTTTTATATATCTATGAAAAAATTCTGATAATCAGAACAGACATTTTCTTTCACTGACGGTCACCAAGAAAGACTGTTTTAAAGAGGACCTTTCATCTGGCAAAAAAATCTGAACTAAGTGTCATGATCTGTACAGCGGCGCCCAGGGATATCACTGCACTTACTATTATCCCTGGGTGCCGCTCCGTTCTCCTGCTATGCCCTCCGGTATGTTCGGTCACTTGGTTATAGTAGGCGGAGACTTAGGGGACTTGGTTATAGTAGGAGGAGACCGCCCTTGTTCTCCTGGGCGTATTCTTCTACCAGGCTGTAGCGCTGGCCAATCTCAGCGCAGAGCTCACAGCCTGGGAGTTTTTTTTCTCCCAGGCTGTGAGCTCTGCGCTGCAATTGGCCATCGCTACAGCCTAGGAGAAGGAGACGCCCAGGAGAACAAGGGCGGTCTCCTCCTACTATAACCAAGTCCCCGAACATACCGGAGGGCATAGCAGGAGAAAGAAGCGGCGCCCGGGGATAATAGTAAGTGCAGTGAGATCCCTGTACAGATCATGACACTTAGTTCACAATTTTTCGCCAGATGTAAAGTCCTCTTTAATTCAGTTTTACAAAACAAACCAGTATGGCACACCACGGTAAGCTGGGCTCCTGCATAGAGCAGCATAGCACAGGGGACAGCACTGAAATAGGCGTAGGGTATTTTTCCAGGCTTGGTGGTTATTTGCTTCTCCATAAAAGCTCATTTTTGGCTGCATTTGTTTTAAAAATGAGAGGAAAAAACTTTTTATAAAAAACAAGAATGCCACAAAACTCAAAGTATGAAAAAATAACAGTGTTAAACCACACCCCAAAAACTACACACATTTTCACCCATGTGAACTTGGATGGAATTTTTTGTTGGGAAAGGTGGAAAACCTAGATACACTGCATCATAAGGAACCATATCATACATTTTATATATGTATTGGTCACAAAAAAGACAGTCAAACAATAACAGAAAACATAATAAAATGCTAGAAAAAAAATTGTACCAATGAAAACTACAAACTATCCTACAAAATACAAGCCCTCCCCTGGTTATGTTGTCAGAAAAATAAAAATGGGCAGGATCCCGAAATGCATTGACAAAAAAAATGTCTAATTTGTAAATACAAGTGTTTTTGTTATGCAAGTAATATAACAAAAACGATATACATTTGGCATGGTCATAATTATACTGACCCACAGAATAAAGTTATTCTGAAATCTATATACACAGTGAACAGCGTAAAATATCCCAAAAATAATGTTCAAATAGCTACTTTTTAGCTTCCCCCTAAAAATTAAATATGTTATTTAAGACATTATATGTACCCCAAAAATGGTAAAAAAAATAAAACACAACTCACCCTCATTGTAGCCTTAAGGACAAGGCTACAATTTGTCATGTCACTAAGGGGTTAAAATGCACTTAAGTCCCCTGAGTTGTGTGCCTGCGTCAGACATAAATTTTAAATCTACAACAAAAAAGTGACATTTGCAGGAGCGTTTTTCGAATTTTAATGTGACTGTTGTGGGAGTAATTATAGAAGAGTGAGCAGACCTGGCTGTTAGGACGTAAATCACACAGCGGAATGGAACTAAACGTATGGTCAAAATGAATCCAGCTAAATTTTGATAAATAGCAATAGTGAAACAACATAAAATAATTAAAGCTGACTCCTGTGCTCCCCAGCAATCAGCTGTATAATGGACTTGTCGGACTCGCTGCAGTGTTGACACAAGAATGCTACTACCTATAAGCCCCAATAAGAAAAACCTCCAATATATATTTAGGTGGAGCAGTCCTACCATGATTAACATGTCACGGTTTCAGTTTCCAGCATTAACCACCACTGTCTTTCTGTCCCTACTTCTCTCCTCACATCCTTCCTGGGTGATCGCCCTGAGAACAGAGGCCCTAAACAGAAATATTACCCTGTTATACCCTACTCCGCCCTTATATTACCTGAGCATCATAGGCCCTGGGCTGTCTACTCAACTCAGGCCCTGGGCTGTCTACCCAACTCAGGCCCTCTGCTTCCAACCCCCCCGACATCCCCTCTTCCATGTGCCGCCCAATAGATATTTTTCCATTTTTCCATCTTCCAAGGCCATGCAACATCATATTCATGGCCTAGGGGCAGTTACCTAGTGAATAGGGCAGTGCTGCAATGCCAAGCAGAGCTGCTATCAATCGGACAGTGCTGTGCCTGGTAAGCAGCAAGGAGGACCACGATCTCCTCAAACTGCTGATCAGCTGCTGTGATGGGAGTTGGACCCTGTCAGTCTCATATTGACAACCTATTCTGAGAATAAGGCACCAATATGTAAGTCCTGGAGAAACTTATGTGATCTGTAATGTTACATAGGACTGCAGGAACCATCCACTACTTTATCTGTACTGTAGCGATCACTGTGTCATATGTGGTGTTGCATAGAATTGCAGGGAACATCTACTACATTATTTGTATTTAGAGTCGGAGTACAAATAATGTAGTAGATTTCGCCTGCAGTCCTATGTAACATCACAGATGACACAGTGATAACTCTATAGATAGCAGATGTCACCTGCAGCCCTATGTAAAACCCCAAATAACACAGTGATAACCCTATGGGTACATATAATGTAGTAGATGTTCCCTGTAGTCCTATGTAACGCCCCAGATATCATAGCAATAACTCTGGGTACAGATAATGCAGCATATGTTACCTGCATTCTGGTGCAGCAAGAGGCAGGAGAACGGGGACTGTCAGCACCTGAGAGCGGGCATTCAATAGAGGCTATGCGTAGTGGGACAGTGCTGTGCTGGGCCCCACAGACATGTCAGGCTTGGAGCCCCCCACCTAAATGTCCCTATTATAATTTGCTACTGTCCTTGAGCAATTCCTCCTGTAGTGCTGTGGGATTCTTCCAGGTGGATACAGATGGGGCCCAGGTATGAAGAGAATTTGCATAAGGGTATCTACTTAGTGTTATTTATGTTTAATTCAACACCCAAATATTCAGGTCGAGCTCGAATGGGGATAAAGTGCCCAATAAGGACAGCGTTGATGCATGATACATATAACCAAGCTCATATTGCATTATAAGGATCAGCGTGAGCTCCGATCACTGTTGTGCGCTAGAGCCCTCCTCTACCCATCACACAATAATACACCATCAATGGAAAATCCTGGAAACTGTGTGTGTGTATATGTGTGTGTATATGTATATGTGTATATGTATATATATATATATATATATATATATATATATACACATACACACACACACACACACACATACATATACCCACACACACAGTTTCCAGGATTGTGGAGGGCTCTTCACTACAGTACCCATGTCCAGGCTGTATGCTCAACCCATTCAGACTCATGTATATACAGTAAGTTTGTATGTGTGTATGTATCTTTGTATTTGTGTGTGTACATGTATGCATGTGTGTGTATGCACGGTATCTTTATCCTTTGTGTGTACATGTATGTACAGTATGTATGTATGTATGTGTTCTTAGGGTTTCGTTTTTCACCTGTCACCAATACAAAGCATCAAATCTTAAAACAGCTGTAAGATCTTTCTGGTACAGAATTGCTGGCTGTTAAAAGGCATTGTAGTGACTTTTGAAGAAATGTGTCCAGGCATGTTTATTTTAAAATGTGGCAAATCAACTGAGTCAAACAATATATTAGTTCTAAATCAGTTTTCTTTCAACACAATCATATTTTACTATAGCAATGTACCATTGCACTAATGTGGATTTTACCTTGCTGCTACGCATCATTTCTACTGAATCGAGTGTAAAAGGCAAATTTGTGTTTGCAGAGAATGATAAAAATAAGACCTTTTCAACGATGACTTCTGTATAAACAAGAGAAAATGTAGCTAGATCCCCAATTCACTCAAACACGGGCCGTCGGTGGCGAGTACACAATTTCTGAAAGGCGTTTAACAAGTTTTCTCACAAACTTGAGCTGCCATTAGTCAACGTGAAAAAACAACACCTGTCACGGGATTAAAGGCAGAATCCACAACCTAGAGACCTAGAGCTTGTCAAAAGTAAATGATTACACCACTGAGGACCCCTGAAGGGATCGGTTATCTCTCATGAGTTCTGGCTGGTTAACTTGTCTAAACTGACCGCACCAAGCCAAATACAGTTTGTTTAGTGGACAAGAAACTGTAGTTACAGGGTACAGCAATAGATGAGCCTTCATCCATAAAAAGTAAGTAAAAGCATATGAAAACATTACTTAACAGCAATTGGACACCAAAGACCCTAATCAATAATAATCCATTCACAAGATGCCTCAAAGAATTGAAATTAGTGTCTCAAAGGGGGCACCTATGCGGCTTCATTTATAGGCAACTCTCCATGTAGAGATTGTGCTTGGAATAAGTCTAGACAGTTTGCCGTCTTGGTGGTTCTGTCTATACCAGCTACATTGCTTCTACTGGCCATGTTATATGGTTGGGCCATAGTAACAGATGCCCATTAACCAGAAGTAAAAACAACATAGTCCAAGCCTACTGAGGATGATGTGTTTGAGCAGCACAGGCTACAATATGCCCATTTTTCCATTAGGTGCCACTGAAAGCCTACGCTCTGAATATTCAAATACATATCATTACAGAAAAGCCCCATTCATTCTCATACCCATTACTTTTCGGCCTGTTTTGGAAGCTCTAGACCGTCTTGGAAAACAATTTTTTGCTCTTTAGATAAGATTGGAAACACATGAAGAAAACATTCTACTTTGTCCTGAACTCCCCATGAATGGCTAAGATGGGAATACCCCTAGACGAGTACAGAATAAGGTGTCTATGTACAATGTCTTCCAACAGAAGGCAAGCAGAGTTTGTGCGTTCCGAGACTGCTAGTAAGTTCTCTCCTTCCGGTTATACTCCATTAGTTTACCTTGTAAGATTTTAACGGTAAGCAACACTCCCAGTGCTTCCTTCATTTTGTGCACATTCCAATGAAGGTAAGTCATATGTATAGTATTATGTATGTCTGGTTTCCTTCCATTGACGTAATAGCTTGCTATATCCTAGGGATAGTTTCCTATTTTTTGACTGACCGCTCTTAACACTTTTAATTAGGTAAATGCAATGGTGAAATTGAAATATCCCTTCTGCCAGCATTCCAATCGCGTTAGTTTAGTTCTGTACAGTGATAATGACTGGACATTCAATATATGGATGTAGGGGTGCCATGACTGTTTTCCTTTTAACTGTATCCTTCTTTCGTCCTTGTCTTCCTGACCAGCAAGGAATAGCAGATTTGCACAAATATCCCTTGTCAGATACTTTGCTACAGGACATACATCATCCTTTCCAGCTCATCCCCGATTAAATTTACTGGCTAGCAGCAATTACCTCTTCCCCAGAGCCCGAGCCACTGGTAAATGGAACAGACATTGCCTGGCTTCTGCATTCCTCGCACTTGAGCTCTTGATATTTTTTTTGTTTGGTCCCACCATGTGCTACTGGCTTATTCATCAAAAATATAAAAATACAAATAATCACTATGGGCTGAAAAGAAGTGTTTCTGCATGTGCAATTGACATATCTGAAAACTTGGTTCTTGATTATGTTCTCCCATTTAGCCCTATTACTTGGATCAGTTGTTGAAAGCTGTTAATGATCCATCTGGATCAATGTCTTTGCTGGTAGATATAATTTACTGCATTGTTAGATTAGTACAGATGTTTTTATAGATGGCTATGCTCCATTTCACTGGCATACATCTCTGGATCCAGGCACAAATGAAACAAATATAATTAGGAGGGTTTTTTATGTGATGCTCAGCTGCAATCAGCCAGCAATTAATATTTTTAGCACACGCTCTTATGCATATAACAAACATTATAATTATAACTCCAAGTATAATCCTGTTTTCACAATGTCAGCACTCTCACGGTCATACATGAAAGAAAGCCGTCATTTTTATATTTATACATAATGCAACGTTGATCAAATCAGAAATTGTGGGTTTACTTTTACCAGGAAGAGAATAGAGAAGGCGTTTAGATTATCGTACATTACATTTAATGGGTTCTCCAGGGCAGGGTCTTTGATATTTATTAAGGAGGTTCTCCAGGAATTAAGAAAATGAAAATACTTAAATATTACTTTATTATAAATATATTCCCAAATACCTTTCATTAGTTATAATGGCTCATTTTGTTTAGGGAGCAATCATTAGGAAAAATAAAATGGCTGCCGTCCTATTCGTGCACACAAAACCTGTCCTAATCACCCAGGAGGACAAGCTACTTCACAACACTGAGTAAAGAGCTGCCTCATCCTCCTTTCCTACTTGTTAGGGATTATGATCCTGAATAAAGCTGATAAGATCTTCAGCTGAATCTCTGTAGGAATGGAGTTCATGAGGAGGGAGGAGGTGGGGATGTGGCTAATGAGCAGCAGCACTTGTATACAGTCTCTAACCACAACCCCACAATCTGTCCTGTCCATTCTCTCTGTTCTTCATGTCTCCTCATGAACTCCATTTCTATAAAGATTCAGCTGAAGATTTATCAGCTGTATTCAAGATCACTGACAAGCAGAGCAGAGCAGAGAGGAAAATGAGGCAGATCTTTAGCTCAGTTTTGTAAAGCAATTTGTCCTTCTGTGTGATTAGGACCGGTTGTGTGTGTACTAATAGGACGGCGGCCATTTTATTTTTTCTAATGATTGCTCCCTTGACAAAACAAGCCATGATAACTAATGAAAGGTATTTGGGAATACATTTATAATAAAGTAATATTTAAGTATTTTCATTTTCTTAATTCCCGGAGAACCCCTTTAAACAGAGCATATAACATGCTCATGTTTTATAATGCATTGCTTGCTCCAGTTCAGTCCCCAAGTACCAATCTAGACGGAAAGAGAGAGACGTTTGCTTATATACAGTTTGTCAATGGATGGAAATTACATACACAGGGATCTAAATGCTTGTAATTGTGGTGCAGATTTGCTGCAGATTACCAAGCAGTAGATGGGCACAATCCACAATAAAGCCATGTTTTTTCCGCAGCAAAATTTGATATGCTGCAGATTTAATAAGGCAGGTAATTAAAAAAAAAAATTTAAAAAATTCTGCACTATTTGGATGATATTTGTTCAGATATTGAAAGGAAAGTCCGTAGCAATACCAACCCATGTGGATGTGCTCTTATGCTCTGGTGACCAGCCATGTTTTTGCTTACACTAGTTTGGCTTGGTGATTTGCATTCTGAGAAATGTAATATTTAAACTGTACAGTAATATAATACAGGAAAAACTCTCATTGCCCTACAGGGGTTCAGCTATGCTGCTAGAGGTGTGTGTGTCAACAAGCTTATTGACCGTTTCCAGTGACAACCAGCAGAATTGGGAGTTCAGCTCTGGACTATAATATGGATTGTAATCTAGTATTAGCACCAGATAATAGAGTTATTCCAGAATATAGATTTGATCGTACAGTCCATCAATGGCTGATTGGTGGGAGTGACTTAGGAGGCCGCAAGTGAAAGGGATTGAGCTGTGATACCAGGCATAGCCTGGTATGATGTGGTGTCTGGCAAACAATGGGACAAGAGTTCAAACTTTCAAACATTATGGCATTCTGTACAAAGGGTATTGGAAGTAAAATACTAAAGCAAAAAATGTATATAGTATAGTAAAAAGATACTACAAGAAAGGAGTGGTGTCTTTCTGTTTAACTTTTCTTTAGGATCACATAAGGAAGCAATGGAAAAGCTTGTGAAGATCAAGATGGGGAATAAACTTTAAAAACAAAAGCTTATCCCAGATTAACTGAACAAAATATATTCAGGAAAATAAAATAAAAAAACCCTGTCCCACACACGGAACCTTTAAATGGTATAATGCATATGTCTATGTAGGTCATACCAGTGCATTGTTGTAGATATGCCATCACTTCATGAACGGGAGGTGGGGGGGCTTGACCACCTAATAAAAAGGGCAAAGACAGGCTTTCTCCATATGTGTGGACAACCATCAGGCTACAGGGAGCTATAGCACTACCACCATGTGAGTGAAGGATCTGGTTTCTTCATTCTCAGGCCCCGACAATCAGAAAATGATGGGTTATCTTTGTGGTATGGTGGGATAAACCATTTTAATTGTAGACTGAAAAAGATCTAATTGGACCAATAAATGCAGCAATTATCCTGAGCAAGAGAAAAACATGAATCTACACATAAATGAATACATACAGGCAAGTGACATGGTGTTTCAGAAAGTAATGCAGCTTATGCTGGTCGCGGTCAGAATTACGACCTTATAGTATAACATTACCCGAAGTAGTAGTCTACAATGGAAATATTTACGTAGCTCATGTGATTTTTGTAAGGCAATTGACGTTCTATAGAAAAAAAATATAATGAATAGTGTTCCCTAAAACACTACAAAAGAAAGATATCCTTCACCTCCCACAAGTCCAACCAAGCACTGCCAAGCCACTGAAGCTGATTTATAGGTCGGCCCTGAAACCACGGTTCTTTTAGCTCATAATGGAGCTGTGTGAGATGTGCCAGGCAGAATTTATGTCTAAGCATCAAGTGGGGCAGTTGCAAATTACAACAAACCATTCATTTAACCGACTATTCAAAAATACATTTAGCTACAAACCGTTACGCACATAAATGTCAACGTTCTTAAAGGGAACCTGTCACATTGAACTTGTAGTCCTGTCTGTGGGCAGTAGGTTACAGAACAGAAGGAGCTAAGCAAATGATAGTTTGGTTGGAAAATGTTCGGTCTTTATGTACACCACTACTTATTCTGAGCTTCGGAGTCCAGTGACTGAACGAATCTCTAGATGCACAATCACTCCACCCATTGGACTTCCAGTCTAAACTTCTACCTGCACTGAGAATTTGGCCCCTTTGGACCGTTCTGATGCAGTTTTCCTTTAGCTATGAGAGAGAGATGGAAGATACTGACTAATTATTTAGACACCATGCAAATTACACCGAACTGAAATATACTTACCAGCTTGACCAGTTGTAATACTGACTGCAGCAAATAGTCTTTGTGAACGGCTCAGGTCAGAAACCCCGTTTACCGCTTCAACTTCAAAAGTGTAGTTGGCATGAGCAAGAAGGTCCACAATAGTAATATAGGTATCTATTAATCCACTTTGCTGAGGCACATATCCCACAGGGTTCCCACAGGGTACACATTCCCCATGCTCCCAGCTGCATCTCTTGCATATAACGCGATAGGTGACATCATTCCTTCCACCATTATCCGCAGGAGGACTCCATTCCAGGCTCACTGTTGTCTGGTTGATGTTGTAAATGAGATTCTGTGGAGCTGAAGGTGGTCCTTTTAAAAAGAAAATGGGAAGCATTCGCAAAATATAATTATTAGATTTTTATCATATTATATTTTTTATTATTCATGCATAATGTTAATTTATATGTCAAAATAAATGTCCAGACACAGCAAAACCATAGTAAAAACCCAGCATAGTATAGCTGGTCAATGGGGTGAACCTGAAATCAGCTTAAGGCATCATGCACACGAATGTATTTTCTTTCAGTGTCCGTTCCGTTTTTTTTTTGCGGACCGTATCCCGAACCATTCATTTCAATGGGTCCGCAAAAAGAACGGAAGTTACTCCATGTGCATTCCGTTTCCGCATGTCCGTATTTCCGTTCTGCAAAAAAATAGAACCTGTACTATTATTGTCTGCATTACGGACAAGGATAGTACTGTTCTATTAGGGGGCTATCTGTTCCGTAAAATACGGAATGCACACGGACGTCATCCGTATTTTTTGCGGACCGCAAAATACATACGGTCGTGAGCATGAGGCCTTATAGTGATGCATTTACTGCAACTTTAAAATCCAGCTTTTAGGTCTTGTATCCCCACTAGGCAGTTTGATGCATTTTGTGTGTATGGGAGTGAAGTGGTATAATAGAAGTCAAAGCGGTAGGCCCATCTGAGACATTGATGACATACCTCTAGGATATGCCACCAAAGTCAGCTAGGTGCAGGTCCCACCTCTGGGACCCACTCTTATCTAGAGAACAGGGCTTCCGAAGTGAAGGAGAGCACACCATGCATGTGCGACAGGCTCTCTATTCATTGCTATGGGAGCAGTCTCATAGTAGTGAATGGAGAGGTGGCTGCAGTCTGCTCTCCATTCACTGCTATGGGACTTTCACATATAACCGAGTGAGCTCACTTCATTGATTTTGGAAGTCCAACAGTGGTGAATGGAGAGCAGACCATGCAAAGGGTGGTCACCTCTCCATTCACTACTATGGGACTGCTGGAAATAGGCGAGCTAGCTATTTTCCGAACTCCCATAGTAGTGAATGGGGAGCATTCTCTTCTTTACTTCTGGGGCCCCGTTCTCTAGACAGGAGGGGGTCCTAGAGAAATGTCCCAGATGGGTAAACCACTTTAAGTTTTATTATGCCACTTGTCTTTTTAGGCTATACTCCGCAACAAAATGTCTAGTGGGGGTACAAGACCGAAAAATACGTGGGACCCACACCATCAATGCCATCATGTTATCACTGGTGCCATCAATAACCCAGATGGAAGTAACCCCTTAAATTTTCCTTCTATTTTTAATGGATGAAAAACTACATTAAAAAACTACATACAGGTCCATAAAGGGGTTGTCTGGTTATCCTCAGGATACGTCATCAATATCAGAAAGGCAGGGGTTGGAGACCCAGCACCTCAGCCGATCAGCTGTTTGAAAAGACTGTAGTGTTCCTATGCACTTGGCACATATGAATCCGAGTACAGTAAGCTTCAGATCACTGCACATGTGCAATGAAGCGAGGTGAACCATTCCCGGCTTCACATGTACAAAGCACAATGCTCCTAGTGCCGCTATAGGTGAGGACTGGACTCTTCTCTTTTCTAGGTAATCGCGAAACGGCCCGGGTGGTTTAATGGCTTCATATCTAGTACCAGTACCAATTGAAGGGTAACTTGAAGACTATATCTGACCAAGGTCTAGATACTGCCTAGATAAACTTCACTGCTTGTTAAATGGTTTTGTACTGTAAGCTACAGTATATGAAGAATGGAAATGTGTGCTGCTCAGATCGAGAACTTTTGAAGTGAATGCCTTAGAGATTCATTTTGACAGAGAAAAACTTCTGGTGACAGAAAAGTCAAGGCAGCCTTTTCATTTACTAATGTACTTATTTTTCTAGTTGCAGCCTTTAGATGAAGCTGAAACTTTCTCTCTATAGGAGAGAAATCCCTTTATTCCCACAGTAATTGAATTTCATGCCCTTTATTTTGATAAATATACCATCACACACAATTTAGTCTTTTTTTTTTTCTTTTTTTCGTTTTTGCTTTAGAGTGATCTACCTGAAAAGATATTGATACCACTATAGCCATTTGTACAAAAAGGTAGATCAGTCTAAAGCAACAGCTGAAAATAAATAAACGGAACTGGGGAAAAAAAAAAAATCTATTCCTGCTGATCTCGCAGAGTTGAAATATGTTTATGGAGATAAGACTCCACCAATGGAGAGATTTCTAAAAAGTTATATTAAAAGATATTTTGTGTAATAAAAGAGGAGCCAGGCCTACTGCTACGAATCCAAACTGTGAAATATCTCTTTTTATCTATATTATCTATTATTTTTAATCTGTACTAAATTATTCAATAAGGGTAATATAATCATTTATCACATGCTCACAAGCAGCTGGATTCACAACATGGAATGAAAAAGTGAGAAAAAATATTTTTTAGACATTCATTAAAGCAAGTTGACAAGCCAAATACGCATACAAACACAATAAATGAGGCTTTGTATACATTGCCTTTGTAACATCCGACGACTGGTTGTGACGGATACTATACAGTGGTAAACATCACCCATAGGGTCCCAAAAATCCACGTACTGCATGCTATACTCTTTTGGTGATAGCCCTCTGTAAAGGAAAAACATACCAGCCTGATGAAAGCCAGAAGCATACTCTACTGGCCTCTGCCTGGTAGATAGCGCCAATGGATATGCTTCATATATATATATATATTCCAGGAGCTTTTGCCTACATTAAACATAGAACACTGTGTGCTGAATAGAACTGTGTTTGTGCACCAAGTAAGATCCTACATGTGCCCAAATTAAGTGCTAAGGGCTAGGTCGATCTCTCCCAACACCACTGAAACACAAGTTGAACATGGGGTGCCTAGCTGCCATCATGAGTGGATAATCATGTGGTATGGGTGAGTTTGGCCCAATAGATCTGTTGCAACACAGTAACCCGTTTCATTTTTAAATGACCACTGTAATTTTTGTTGGTTTTAATGAGTAAATTAAATCTATGTTTTAGAGGCATTTTTTGCAGTGGCTGATCCAATTATTTTGCCTTACTTACATTGTTTTATTCAGCGATTACTACATTTGCCCAAGTTATACTCAATTTACATTCTGACATGTCCAATGATCCAGAATTGAATGTTCCAGGACATGAATGCTCAGAACACGAGAGGGGTCGGTGTCTAAAATAACTGAAGAACTTAAAGGGGTTGTGTCACTTCAGCAAATGGCATTTACCATGTAGAGAAAGTGAATAGAAGGCACTTACTAATGTATTGTGACTGTCCATATTGCTTCCTTTGCTGGCTTGATTCATTTTTCCATCATATATTATACACCAGCTGAAGGACCCGGCTTCGCTCAGGTATATTTAATCAATTTCATTTAAAGTTTGTGTGTGTCGTTAAAAGGTATCAACACTATCCACTATAACAGTGACCTCTACAGCACCCCGCCCCCAAAACAATGACCTCCACAGCCCCCACCCCTTAACACTGAACCCCCCACAGTGACCCGTCCCTTAAAATTGGACCTCCACAGCAGCCCACCCCCTTAACTTTCACCTTTATAACAGCCTTCCCCTTTAACAGTGACTTTCACAACATAACACTTGACAGTGACCTCCACAGGGGCCCGCCCCCTTAACAGTGGCCTTTACTGGATTGGGGGCGAGTCCTTTTGAACAGCTCACTCTAAGACAGCAGCACTGTACTGTCTGAGCTGCAGGGAGAAAGTCACCCTCCCTCCCACCTCTGCAGCTGATAGAAGTTGATTTTTAACTTCATTTTTTCAATCCCCATTGGCTCAGGATTTGGAGGGGCCTAACCAGATAAGGGGCGTGGCTTAGTGGGATCTGGGGGTGGGGTTTTAAGTCTTTTGAGGGTGGACCCATTGTGGCAGGGGGCGTGTCTGGGCCCCTTCCTGCAAGAGTGATGCCCCTCTGGGCACCTTACTGGCTCATTTGCATACCAAATAAACGGGGATTTTCAGAGGATAAAAACATCTATTGCTGGAACAAAAGCACATCTTGAAATAAGGTACTAAGTGCTATTAGGCCATGGCTTTACTTCAATAGGGATTATCCTGGTGACAGATTTCCTTTAAAGCTCTCCTACAGCAGTGAAGATAAATGGCTTTGTTGTTATGGAAACCTGGAGTAAAACTGTGTATGTGGAGGCTGGAGGACCTGCGAGCTTCTATTGGCTGATAAGGGTCACGCGGCCAAGCTTCTATTGGCTAATGCATTTTTGGGGAATATCTCAGGAACGGTACGTCCTAGGGAGCTGAGACCTGATCTAAAACCTTCCCGGACACCTGATGTACCTGTGTGCCAAATTTTGTGAATGTAAATGCGACAGTGCGGATTCCTTTAGCGGACATACACACACACACACACACACACACACACACACACTCAACTTTATATATTAGATTGCTCATATCCAGAGGTTACGGGCATCCTGTAATCCAGCAGTGGTAGCCATGCTTAAACATTATAAGAAAAGAAAAAGTGCCAGCTTCTCTTGTGGCTGGGACCGCATAGGCCGGCACTTTTTCCTATAGTGTACAAGCACGGCCACCACTGCTGGATTGCAGGGTGGTCATAACCATGGAAATAAGCAGTGCATAATGTAATGGAAAAATGAATCAAGCCAGCAAAGGATGCACTATGTACAATCACAATACATTAGTAAGTGTCTTGTATAAACTTCCGCTACATGATAAATGCTATTTGCTGAAGTGAGACAATCCCTTTAAGGGGAGATTGTGATCCTGGAAATCACATTTTCTTACATTGGCCATTACAAATAAGTGCCATAGTAAGGAGAATTAATGAAAACTATTTTGCATGATGTGTATGATTGTTAATCAAGTTATTCTACTTTAGGAATGACAGGATCCTTGTGATAATTGTAATCGCTTCACTTAATATGAACAAAAAATATGATAAAAGAATAAGGTGACCATTTTTCTTTATTCTGAGGAGAAATCCTTTGCATAAGTTGCTGTGGCTGAGGGCCTATCCACACACCACTGTTGGATGCATAAATCCTGTAGGGGTGCAAACACAGTCTCATGGGTTTGTATTATGGACCGATCAACACTCCACAAGTTGTTGTATGATGTGTCTGAGGCACTGTGCTCTCGATAAGGAATGGTTCCTGTAGAAGATACCTCTGTGATACTGCATACAGTGTACAAAAAGAAAGTACACTGTAGGAAGTGTAAGAGCTATTGACTCCATGTATTGGATCAGTGTGCATGAGCCCTTAAGGCTTTATTAGATTAAACGATTTAGCAAGCGATTGTCCGGAGAGAACCATTCCTTCCTGGTAATCGCCTGCTCACAAGCTGAGGAGACCGCTGCTATTACATGCAGCAATCTCCTCCACAGCATGGGTAGGAGCAATCGTTATGCCATACTCACTAGCGGTCTGCCGGCAGCAGATCGTAATTACAAAGCACGATCTGCCGCCGACAAACATTGATTTTTAAGCATGTTTAAAAATCTGGATTGCCCGAAGAACGAGCGTTTGCTCATTCATTCGGTAATGGGCGGCAGTATTACACTGCCAGATCATCGCTAACGAGTGTTCCTGCAAACGTTTGTTAACGATGAACGGGCCAACAATCGGCCAGAGTATTCCAGGCTTTGGACGGGCTACTGTTGAGACAAGTCTATTAGCAAAAAAAATAGGAAAGTCACAATGCAAGGGCTCCAAGCCATTTCTAACTAAGTTTAGAAGTGGAAGGTAAGTCACTGCTGGGTTTTGTCTGCAAGCCATAGGAAAGACCAAAGGTGGCCATACACAAGAAAGTTGGTCAAAGCTGCGAATCTCAAACAGAAGCATTGCTTATGGGATGTGTATGGGGGGGTGCCCTGACTCTCCCCTGACAGCAGATGCTAGGAAAAGAAGAGTCAAGCACATTGAAATCCAACACAGGAGAATCAGGAGATCATCTTTGTGTTCTCAAGGGAGATAAGCTACCACCAGAGATGTCTGTCAGCTTTGCCTATTGGCAGAGCGGAGTGCACATCTATGGAGGGGTTGGAAGGAAAAGCTGTCAGTTGAAGGAGTGTTCAGGCAGCAGTTACCGTATTTATCGGCGTATAACACGCACTTTTTCCCCCTGAAAATAGGGGGCAAATGATGTATGCGTGTTATACGCCGATATTCATTGCGGCCCGGCAAAGATGCAGCATCACAGACTGTGCTGTATGAGCCGGGAGAGAGGAGGGGCTGGAGTCCGTAACTAGGGGCGGGGCCCGGTGCAGTCACTGTACTCTTACACCGGGCCCCGCCGCTCACCAAAGTATTTATAAACGTGAATCCTTATCCTGTTATTAAGCTGCCCTCTCCCATGTTCCCATGTCCCCCCTGTATCCCCATAGCACTTACTTAAGCTTCCATAGCAGGCAGAGTGGGTGGCAGCAGTAACGTCACTCACTGACGTTGAGCGCCTGCTCCGCCCACTTTATGAATGAAGCAGGCGGAGCAGACGCGCGACGTCAGTGAGTGACGTTACTGGTGCCGTCCGCTCTGCCTGCTATGGAAGCTTAGCTGCTTAAGTAAGTGCTGTGGGGATACAGGGGGGACATGGGAACATGGGAGAGGGCAGCTTAATAACAGGATAAGGATTCACGTTTATAAATACTTCGGTGAGCGGTGGGGCCCGGTGTATTGGGGGACACTGTTATGAGGGGGATCTGTGGATGACATATAGCAGTGTCATCCACAGATCCCCCCCATAACAGTTCCATCCACAGATCCCCCCACCCCATAGCAGTACAATTTGAAATTTAATTTTTTTTCCTGAAATTTCCCTTAAAATGAAGGTGCGTGTTATACGCCAGTGCGTGTTATACGCCGATAAATACGGTATCTAAGGTGTATGGGCAGCCAAAAATTGTCTTGCTATTGATTACTTCTACAGCTCTTTGTCCCAAGTTCACCATCTTTGGATAAACCGGCCGTCATGTTGAATATGATAACCCAAAAAGCAAACGGTCAAGATGGGCATAAAATGACCAACTTTTATCCAAAAACAGTATTTACAGGCTGCAAAGGTCTCCAGTGTATACTCTGCATGAAAGTGAACGTTCCTGAATTCTTCAGTCTCCATGTCAGTGTGGCAGCTTTCATTAGTAATATTAAGCATAAATGAAGACTGCCATTTTTAGACATGGATGCCAAATTATGTATGACAACGGCTGATTAAGCAACGTCATTTAAATGATGAACTCACTTGTACACGCGATATACGATGGATCAGAATAGGCCCCGTAGAAACCATCTTCACAGTCACAACGAGATGAGCCTTCCCTGTCAGAGAAGCTATGTTCCGGACATCGGGAGGCACTGCAAGTCTTGTGACGAAATTTATAGAAGCCACGAACACAAGCTAGAATAAGGGAAAAAAGAAAAAAAGGTTTAACCGATACATCCTGAGCTTGCTTTTTCATTCTTATACAGATGTACTACAGAAATATTTTTACCAACGTTCATATATTCCATTCATAGAGATGATCATTAACATGCCATGAACATATGGAAATAATTCATTTTAAATGAACACCCTAAAAAGAAAAGAAAAAAAATATATAATTGTTGGCTGAGTCATTAAACTCTTCATACCGCACCCTTGACGGAGCCTGTGGATCATTCATTCATTTTATTGCATATCAGAGATCCAGAAGATGCTACTACTCATGTTTATCAAGCACAGAAAGCCACGATGACTGGATAGCCAATGCTTGAGAGATTCTGGATTAATAATCTGTAAACTGCAGAAAGGCCTCTCCACACAGAGGATTTACTAAGACTGGAACACCTTCTGGATGTCCTTGTGCCATAAATTGAAATCGACGCAGCTGTGAGCTGTATAGATTTGAGGATAGAATATACGTCAGTCTCTGGAGCCAATTCTAGTAAATTCAGCTGATCGTATGAGGCCTCATCCTCACTGCTAAACTCTGCCCAATTACGCAAATTCACACGCCATACTCATGCTTTTTTTTGGCTACAAAATGGCGTAAATGGCTTAAATTAAAAATGCCCTAGTGTTCTATTTTGTGAAATTTTAAAAAACATACAAAGGCATTTAAGACAGTAAAAAAAAAAAAATTTATGCATTTTTAAAAAAAATTTATGTGTTTTTCTTGCATTTTTCATGTCCTATTGAAAAGTCCATTGTATGAATGTATGCAATGCAATTAATATTTAAAAACAGGCTTTAATGTAGCATATGGCCAAAATAAAAGGAAAAAAAAAAAAAAATCTTTAAAATGCCACTGACCACAGTCAGTGGCGTTCATGTCCACATCAAATGAATGGTCTGAACTGTAATACCAAGCACAGCTTCTATATAAATGTACAGTGCTGCTATGCCTGGAATTCAATTAAAGAGGACCTTTCACCACTCCTGACATGCCTGTTTTATTTGCACTAGAAGTTATGAATGAACTGCTAGCAGTCTGCAGTAAGGGTACAGAGGGGAGGTAACCAGTTATGGTGTGTGTACCTGCACAGACTCACTCTATCCAGTCAGTGCTGCCATTTTCAGACCGTGCAGGTATACCCCCCCCCCCAACTGGTTACCACCCCCCTCTGTACCCTTACTGCAGACTGCTAGCAATTCATTCATAACTTCTAGTAAAAATAATAAAGGAATGGCACAACATAGAGCCATAAGAAGAGAGGCTCCAGAATTGTTAGTACGTAGGGAATGCATGTAGCTAATAAAATATGCATGTCAGGAGTGGTGAAAGGTCCTCTTTAAGGGGCCAAATCCTTCATCCTAGCACCACAGCCTCTTAAACAGCTGAGTGGTTTAAGGGAGTGGAGCGCCTCCCACTGGCACTGATTAAGTTTCCTTTCCATAACTAAAGGTGGCCATACACATTAGTTTAAAGTTAATAAAAATGGACGATTTCAACCAAAACAAACGCCCGATTTCATTGAGCAACTGTAATGGCCAATATGGACTATAATGTGAATGGCTGCATTTGCGAAAACGAACGTTCACAAGATGATTGTTAATTTAATTGCAGCAAGCATTAGCTAACATCTATCCAATGTGTATGGCCACCTTAAGTATAAGTAGAAAGCGGTCAGTCATTTGCTGGAGGGAAGTGGAGGTGGTGTCACCGCAGCTCAAAAATAGCCAGACTCGAAGCTCAGACTAACTATTAAATCGAAAATTTACTGAAGTGTGCTACACAGGATTCTACTATATACACTTTTGTAAAGAAAAAAAAAAATAGCCCACAAAGGTGTGCTCACATCTGCGTTGGAGGTTCCGTTAAGAGCCACCTATTCCATTAACCCCTAAGTGGCCATCCATATGAGTTTTATATGGCAGTCACGAAGGGCCTCAGGCTGGCCGCCACTTTTTTACGGCGGCCCAGTCTAAGAGCAGCACGGGTCCCCCCATGCAGCGGGTAGCAGGGCCCGCGCTCCTGCTCTATACAGTCCGGAACAAGCAGGAGAGCCAATCCTGGTTGTTTAACACTTACATGCCGCGGCAATGCGGCCCGCCGCATGCTAAGTGCTGACCGAGGTAGCGGACTCCTTCTGTCTCCCATCGGCACCCCGGAAATGCGATCGCGGGTGCTGATGTGTGTCAAGGCTGGTAGGGGTCTGATGTAGGCCCCAGACCAGCCTTGAGCAATTTCCAGAAGGCTGCGCCAGAGAGGTCAATGTCAGAATAGCACTAACATTAAAATGCAATGCATAATAGAGATAGTACATTGCATTTTAAAAATCAATCAAAAAGCTGTCACACAACTCCATAGAAAGAAAAATAAAAAAAGTTATGGGTCGCGGCATTGCACGCAGTGGCAGTATTGCAGTTTTTCCCATCTCCCTCCCAGAAAGAGTTAATAAAAGTTAAATCAGAAAGTTATGTGTACCCCAAAATGGCGCCATTAAAAACTACAACTTGTCCCGCAAAAAAGACAAGCCCTCATAAAGCTATATAGACGGCAGAAAAAAAAAAAAAAAAGTTATAGCTCTTGGAACATGACGATGAAAAAAGTTTGAAAAACGCTTGGTTATTAAAGGTCCAAAACAGGCCGGTCACTAAGGGGTTAAAAAAAACAACAACAAAAAAACAACGTGTACGAAATAGTGCAGCATGGTGACATCCGATGGGTGCTGTTACTGTCCGTCATGTGATGGATTCGGCACTATCATTGTTCTGCTCCTATGATGATGGTGAACAATCAATGTGGATGAACCCAAGGGTCGTCTTTATACAGCACATATAACCAACGTTAGAAAAACCCCAGGGTAGTCAACGAGGCTAGAAATTTCTTGTTGATGGCTATAGAGTCACAGGGGACGCCAACTGTATTTTGCCCGTTATTACTATACAATATTATATTCTCATACACATTAAAAATTAATTTGGCAAACATGAGCTCCATTCCTAAAGGTAAACTACTTCTTATGTACAACAGTATATCATACATGGCAATTGACTGACTAGCAACAGTCCGCTTCTCTCTGTAGAATTATCACAACCAATCAGAAAGAAAGAACATTATTAGTTTACTACGTAGGGTTTGTAAAAATCCTGTGCACATATTGCAAAAACAACCTCCTACAAGATAGCTGAAAGGCGGATTTTTTGCATTTATGTTATCGTTCCCTTGGCAATAGCAGCTGATTGCTGAGGACCCTAGCAGTACGACTACTGCAATCATATTTACTCTAAGGGACCAAAAATCTGAGAAGGTGTCGTCTTATGATCCAAGCGTGTACAATAGATGAATGTTTGATTGGAAGCACTAGAAACGTATGTAGCCAGATCTTGTCTGCAACTACTACCTAACCCATTAGAAAGGTGCCCATACACATTTAGTGCTTGTTCAGCTGATGGCTATGGCTCCAGACCTCCCCCATATACATACACACTCCGTTCGGCCAAGAGGGCATGTGTTTTTTTTTTAATGTGGAGAGAGAAGAAAGCCACTGCCGAACACCTATGGTGCAGCTTATCTCCAAGGAAAATAAAAGAATGGGGTTTTACATTTCAAAGTGTTCAATCTCTTATCATGTCGGGTCGAGTCGGGAGCTCCCAATACACATTAGATTGTCGCCGGACATCATTGAAAACAGAAGGTTCAGCTGAAAACAGCCTAATGTCAAATGTATATGGGGGTTTAAGACTCTGACAAATATTACTAGGGGCAGACTGGGAACTTAAAGCGGCCCTGGAAAAAACCTAAAAGTGGCCCCATGTTGTAGGTGCGTCCAAACTGACAGAAGGCGGGGTAAGAGATGTAACCGGGGCCAGCAATGCTAATGCAGAACAAAATACCGCCCCAGAAGAACTAGATACCACACTGCAGCACAAAGTACCGCCCCAGAAGAACCAGCTACCACAATAAAGCACAAAACACTGCCTTTGGAAAACCAAATACCACAGTGAGAGAATATTGCCACCCACACCACAGTATAAGCTGCATCATCGTCTTAAGGGTGGCAACGCAGTTGAATTTACCCGCGGACATTGGCCAGGTGCTTAAATGCCTGATACTCCTGCATTAATAAATGCTGAGTGTACCTGGCTGGCTTGGGTGTCCCTCTAGGCACCGAGCCACCAGAAAATTTCAATTTGGGGTCTACGGCCAATCTGCCCATGAATATTACATTTAGGGTAGGTTCACACAGTTTTTTGGAGAATGTTTTTAGGCCAATTTTTTTCCTGCAGGTTTTTCAGTCAAAATCAGAAGTGAATTCGAAAAGAATTAGAAATATAAAAAGGAAGGACTTATACTTCTCCTTCCTGCTGGATCTACTTCTGGCTTTGGCTAAAAAACGGGCAGGAAAATCTGAATCAAAACCTCCTCCAAAAAACTACCCTTCTTCTTTAACAAAAAAATAAAAAAAATAATCGTTAGCCCTGTGGTAAATGGGAGTTGCAGTCGTGTAAGTATGTAGTGGAGTTAAAGCTGGAGCAGCAGTGCTATTAGGTTTTTATTATATTTTTGATTAAGAAGTCAACAGAACAAATATTACCATGTGGTCCCTGGAGGTTTTGGCATATTCACTGTTTAATAATACAAAATGAAAAACAGCAAGGAAGATGGAATGAAAATGCTATCCTTAAAAGGTAATATTTCCAAGGCTACAGCTTTCAAAGCATATTCAAATGTTCTTCTTTTTTTCCCCAAATAGACATTTTACTTTGACATCTTCTTTGTCACCAAATAAAGCAGAATGTGGAGATCAAAGGCAATCAAGCAGGCTGCAGACAACAGCAAAGTGCTACAAGTCACAAGAAGATGGAGCCTGTCAGTAGATGTATGCTGCCGTAACCATGGGGAGCCTGACACAGCGTCACGCTGCCGCATGACAAAGTTTTACTCTGAAATGCCTTGGTGTTTCAGAAAAGGTAGAGTTTTAAAGTTGGGTACGGGATGAAGTATCTACAGGGCAGATACCATCCAGTTTCAAACCCAAATGGCTTGAGTGACCCTATTTTTATATATGTTAATACAAGGCACTTACTAATGTATTGTGATTCTCAATATTGCCTCCTTTATTGGCTGGATTCATTTTTCCATCACATTATACACTGCTCTGTTCCTTGGTTACGACCACCCTACAATCCATTAGTGATGGTCGTGCTTGTACACTATAGGAAAAAGCACCGGCATCTTTGTTGGCTGGGACCGTGTGAGCACACATAGGTCAGTGCTTTTTCCTATAGTGTGCAATCACGGCCACCGCTGCTGAATTGCAGGGTGGTCGTAACCATGGAAACGAGCAGTGTATAATGTGATGGAAAAATGAATCCAGCAAAGGAAGCAATATGGATAATAACAATACATTAGTAAGTGGCTTGTATTAACTTTCTCGACATGATAAATACTATTTGCTGAAGTGAGACAACCCTTTTAAGAGTTGCTTGGTTGATGTGATGTGTGGGACAGAAAAAAATTAACATACGGTCCTGACAGACTTTAGGTCCTTATTCTCTGAACACTATGTGGCCACACAGCCTTTCCCCAGAGATAACAGCTGATCCCCAGCAGTTAGAAAAGCTAAATCTGTGTTGATAAGCAGGCAGAATGCTTTATAGGACGTTCCTTCAATTGAACTAAGGGTCCAGTCCAAGAAATGAAAAGCAATTCGATGCCATTATTCCTTGTCCACCAGATATTGCATGTTTTCATAGGCATCCTGTACCTCAAGGGCCAAGGACAGAAAATTCTTTCCCGTTTTTTATTTTTTGGATCATTGCTATTGCTACGTGCAGGACGGCACCCGTAGTGTATCGTTAGTTATATTGGTGGTGTCCGTCCCAATATACTGTGCCCAACTTGTGTCACCTGGGACACACCACACTCCTTAAATGGTTAAATTGATAGGTTCGGAAATGCCACAAACGTGGACACAAACTGCTGTTTGGGTATGCTGTGGCGCTCAGGAGGGAAAGACCACCTTTTGGCTTTTGCAGTGCATGTTTTGATGGGTTGAAAGCAACATGGCGCCTGTAAACCAAACAGCCAATATCATTGGTTCTATCTTTTCGGAAAGCAGGGTAAAAAAATAAATAGAAATGGTTGCAATTCTGCCATCGCTTTTTGGGTTTCCTTATTGTGGCATACACCGTGCAGGAAAAATGACTTGTTAAATTTATTCTTCTGGTCGGTACGATTACAGAGAAACCAAATTTTCAGTTTTGTTTTGTTTTTTTCTCGTTTTGCTACACAATTAAAGCATTTTTGAAAATAAAAATCATGTTTTTGTTTCGCCATTATCTGAGAGTAATATTTTTTCTGGTCTTGTGTAAGGGCTTGTTTTTTGCAGGACCGGTTGTGATCAGTGTTTTCATTGGTACCATGTTGGGGTACATAAGATTTTTTGGTCTCTTGATGCTATGTTTTATGCAAGGTGAGGAGACTAGCATAGCTTTTATTTCATTGTTTTACTATCATGTGATATTTTTTATAAAGCTAGTAGTTACAGATGCAGTGATATCTAATATGGTTTTTTTTTTTGGTTTTTTTTTACAATGGTAAATGGTTTGATGAGAAAAGGGCTTTTTTTGCACTTAAAACTCTTATTATTTATTCTTTTATAAAAAACACTTTTTATTTTTGTTTTACTTTTCAGGGTCTGATCCCCGTTTCGATGCAGTACATTTGAAACCGTCAATTGCACACTGATCGTTGCCTATGAGACCCGGTCAGTTTCATAGATGGAAGGGGTGGGGAGGCCTTTGTAACCATCGATTCAGCACCTGGTTTCACTCTATCGGCAGCCTACCAGACCTATCTAGATCTGGCATTGCCAGACGTTACCGAAATATCCACTGACTAGAATATGCCGGGATTCGGCCGCATAGATACCACTGCGCACAGCAGTATTTGTCGCCATATTTGCCAGGTAGCGGCCGGATCTCCGCTGGAGTCCCCATTATAGTTAATGGGACGGGCGGGCGTTCCGGTAATGTCTGGCAATGCCAGATGCAGATAGCTATGCTGGCAGTGTGAAACTAGTGTACCAATGGTTTTATGAATCTTTATCTGTAGTTACAGTACATAGATCGGCAATAGATAGTGATTATATATTCATTTATATACAATTAACCCAGGATCGGTTTATACTAAATGAACAGAGCTCATTTGACATTACAGAATGTTACAAATGTCACTCTGTTGAAATGTCATTTATTTCCAGAATTAAAAATGTAAAAAAATGCCACAAGCTTGTGATATTTTAGATGTCAGATGTAAATTCATATGTGCAGACTAGCTGAGCTGTGGAGAGACACCTGGGAGACCAAAAGGCAGAGAGAGCTTTGCATTATGCATTTGTGATGTATTTAAGCTTTATTTGGATTTCACAGGTTATCGCACTAATGCCATGCTAAGTATCAGCAGTAGGAAATATCTGTGTAAACTGCAGAAACTAAACTTACTTAACTGAATAACGGAAAGTCAGCCGTCCTCATGCATTTACAAAAAGGAGACATGTTTATTTATTAGCGCTATCATTGCATCGCTCTGAAAAAGCGAAAAACATGCCAAATGTGAAGGAAAGGGAACCTGAAGGCTGGAAATTAATCAAACGTCACTGCTCCCCAGAACCTGTGTATAAGCAAACGTACACCTCATATACATGACATTGGCTGCAGTCCACAGAGGGTAGAACTGAATACAAAGAGAATTCACTGCTCGGTGCACCCGGCTGGCAAACACGTATATTAGCATGTCCTATGAATAGGGCTCGTCACTTACTAGATACATTATGCATATGCATAATCAATTTCCTAAATGGATAATTAAAATATAGCCATCATTAGTAAAGATTTCCCTTGAAACAACTGTCACATGAAGAAAAAGTAAACCGCCTCATCTTGTAAGTCTAAATTCTCAAAGGAAATGGTCCCAGTTTCTGAAGGATATAAATAGAAGATGAAGAAATAGGAGGGAACACAGTCTCATGATTTAAAGAAAGGAGAACAGAAATTTATACAAATCAATTCAAGTGCTTTGGAAACCTGAAACAGACAATGGAAATGTGCTTTTCTCTAGTTATTGACTCGTGGACCTACTTGTGCTTCTCTGTTAAAGCAGTCCTAGCCTCCAAAAGTAGGCTTTTCTAACCCGTACGAAGTCACTAATACTATAGAATCACACTAGATACAAATAATATATCATCACCTCTTGCTAGGTCTATTCACACATCACAAAAGAGGTAAAAACAAGCTACAACGCTCTTAAGCTGATCATACGTGAAATGGCTAAGTTGGCTCTTTTATCAAAATACCCTAGTTGCCTCACAAAGACAACCCCTTAGCTGGTGCTTGTGGCTTCAGAACCCCCTGGTGATCAGTAGCTACAGGTGGCCACACAACGGCCGATCATTGCAAGTTGCTAGCCACATATTATATAACACTGCTACTGAGAAGCTGACCTTCAGCATTTTTTTTGTTCCAGGGGCCTGCACCAACCTTGATCCAGCCCAGTTATTATACACTGCTCAAAAAAAATAAAGGGAACACTTAAACAACACAATGTAACTCCAAGTCAATCACACTTCTGTGAAATCAAACTGTCCACTTAGGAAGCAACACTGAGTGACAATCAATTTCACATGCTGTTGTGCAAATATAATAGACAACAGGTGGAAATTATAGGCAATTAGCAAGACACCCCCAATAAAGGAGTGGTTCTGCAGGTGGTGAGCACAGACCACTTCTCAGTTCCTATGCTTCCTGGCTGATGTTTTGGTCACTTTTGAATGCTGGCAGTGCTTTCACTCTAATAGTAGCATGAGACAGAGTCTACAACCCACACAAGTGGCTCAGGTAGTGCAGCTTATCCAGGATGGCACATCAATGCGAGCTGTGGCAAGAAGGTTTGCTGTGTCTGTGAGCGTAGTGTCCAGAGCATGGAGGCGCTACCAGGTGACAGGCCAGAACATCAGGAGACGTGGAGGAGGCCGTAGGAGGGCAACAACCCAGCAGCAGGACCGCTACCTCCGCCTTTGTGCAAGGAGGAACAGGAGGAGCACTGCCAGAGCCCTGCAAAATGACCTCCAGCAGGCCACAAATGTGCATGTGTCTGCTCAAACGGTCAGAAACAGACTCCATGAGGGTGATATGAGGACCCGACGTCCACAGGTGGGGGTTGTGCTTACAGCCCAACACCGTGCAGGACGTTTGGCATTTGCCAGAGAACACCAAGATTGGCAAATTCGCCACTGGCGCCCTGTGCTCTTCACAGATGAAAGCAGGTTCACACTGAGCACGTGACAGACGTGACAGAGTCTTGAGACGCCGTGGAGAACGTTCTGCTGCCTGCAACATCCTCCAGCATGACCGGTTTGGCATTGGGTCAGTAATGGTGTGGGGTGGCATTTCTTTGGAGGGCCGCACAGCCCTCCATGTGCTCGCCAGAGATAGCCTGACTGCCATTAGGTACCGAGATGAGATCCTCAGACCCCTTGTGAGACCATATGCTGGTGCGGTTGTCCCTGGGTTCCTCCTAATGCAAGACAATGCTAGACCTCATGTGGCTGGAGTGTGTCAGCAGTTCCTGCAAGACAAAGGCATTGATGCTATGGACTGGCCCGCCTGTTCCCCAGACCTGAATCCAATTGAGCACATCTGGGACATCATGTCTCGCTCTATCCACCAACGTCACGTTGCACCACAGACTGTCCAGGAGTTGGCAGATGCTTTAGTCCAGGTCTGGGAGGAGATCCCTCAGGAGACCGTCCACCACCTCATCAGGAGCATGCACAGGCGTTGTAGGGAGGTCATACAGGCACGTGGAGGTCACACACACTACTGAGCCTCATTTTGACTTGTTTTAAGGACATTACATCAAAGTTGGATCAGCCTGTAGTGTGTTTTTCCACTTTAATTTTGAGTGTGACTCCAAATCCAGACCTCCATGGGTTGAAAAATTTGATTTCCATTTTTTTTATTTTTGTGTGATTTTGTTGTCAGCACATTCAACTATGTAAAGAACAAAGTATTTCAGAAGAATATTTAATTAATTCAGATCTAGGATGTGTTATTTTTGTGTTCTTTATTTTTTTGAGCAGTGTATTAAAAACGGAAGAAAAAAAAAACAACAATACTGTATACACTTACGCTATTTGACGGTGCTCATTAACAGAAGCATGAAAACAAGGAAAGTTTACCATACTATTGGACTATGTTCACACCCATTTACAAGGAAAAGATCAAATTCATTTCTTTTTCCACAGAGAGCTTCTGAACAAACATGGTCACTCTGAAACTGGGAGCCAGGAATTGGGACCCTTCATGCCTGGTAACAGTGGGTTATAGTACCAGAGTTTCATTCAAAAGGATTTTTCCAGACTTAGATAATGATGACCTATCCTCAGGATCAGGGGCGGATTGGCCATAGCCCTTACAGGGAAATTTACCGGTAGACCAATGCCCAGGGGGCCGCCTGAGCTCTTCTCATGGCCAACCAGTGGGTTTTTGGGGATGTATTTTGTGATGGACTGTGGTATTTGGCTCTGTTGGGGTGGTATAATGTACCACAATATGGTATTCCTGGCCCTGCCTTCCATCAATTTGGACCTACGAGGAAACGGCGCAATTTTTAGTATTTTTTCTAGGGCCACTTTAAGTTCCCAGTCCACCCCTGCTCAGGATAGGTCTACAATATCAGATAGATGGAGGCCTGCCACCCAACACACACCTCAGCTGTGTTGGGCAGCCGCAGCACAGAAAGCTATACAGTGTATGGCTCTGGAAGCAGACAGCTCCATAAACTGTGTAGTGGGCATGCCAGGGTACTGGGAGCTCAGCAGCAGTACGCCGGAAACTACATAGTCTATGGATCCTTCTGCTTCCGCTTCGTTCACTGTATAGTTTCTGGTGCCATGGCTGCCCAAAATCACTGGGGATAAGACCCCCACCAATCAGATATTGGTAGCCTATCCTGTAGATAGGTTATCAATATCTGTAGCGTGGACAACCCCTTTAACATGCCTTTATAAGCTTATTGTTGCCATGGATAAACCCTTAAAATATTTGGTTTAACCCCACTGGTTTGGGTTCTTCTACAGTAACGTCCTGCATAATTGTTAGTGATTTCACCTTTTTATTCCTCTACCAACATGTTCAAGGATGTCTCTTCAAGGACATCATTGTGCAACGAGCTGTATCCATCAGACCAAAAAGCCATGCTAATGAATTTTCAGTGAATATATCAACTTATCTTTTCCACCTTATCAAGCAGGATCAGAACAATGATAATGTATGGTGGAGTACTACACAGACGGTAAAGCGGCAGTCCAGTGCTACAGGACAGTTGTAAGGACAGGTGATGTTATGGCCACTGGAGTGCTAAAGAAGTGCAGGAAATAAAAAGATCGAAAAGGTATTTTGCACATATTAGCTTAGCATTGTCTACTGATTTACTTCAGTAAAAAACAGATTTATTATACAGTGTATAAATTATATATATTGCGACACAGTGAGAGGTTTGGTCTGGGAAAACAGGTATTTTCCTCCCAGCATATGCTGCTGGGCTGATTTACAGCCAGGTGAGGTCAAATACCGGACTTTAAGTGCCGGTCTGGGTTTTGGCAGCACCTGGCTGTCCTTAAATAGGCAGCTGGGCTCAGAAGCCATGTCTTTGTGTTGGGATCTGGGAGCCTTGTGTCTGGATGAAGGCTTGCCACCTGTTTTGTGTGAAAACAGGTTGGTGCTGCTATGCTCAAGGACTCTTTGAGGCAGAATTGCTAAATACCACCAACACCGCAAGGTGACTTTTTGCTTGATTATGGCTGCTTTTGTCACTTGCTTAAAGTGTGAATAAAACACTGAACTGTTTGATCCAAAGAACTGGTTGTTGCCTCTATACTGCATCCGCTAATCCTGTCTACCAGAGCGAAACCCCACAATATATATAAAAATAGGCTGGACAGCACTGCAGACAAGGTAGAAACAGGAGTGCCAGCGGCCACGGAAGCGATCCAACATCCAGATCAATATAAAAAATAAGAAATTCCACGGCACTTCCAAAAAATAATGTGTTTAAAGGGAACCTGTAACCGGGATTTTGTGTATAGAGCTGAGGACATGGGTTGCTAGAAGGCCACTAGCACATCCGCAATACCCAGTCCCCATAGCTCTGTGTGCTTTTATTGTGTAAAAAAACTGATTTGATACATATGCAAATTAACCCTGAGATGAGTCCTGTCCCTGACTCATCTCATATACAGGACACATCTCAGGTTAATTTGCATATGTATCAAATCGGTTTTTTTTACACAATAAAAGCACACAGAGCTATGGGGACTAGATATTGCAGATGTGCTAGCGGCCATCTAGCAACCATGTCCTCAGCCTCTACAAACAAAATCCCGGTGACAGGTTCCCTTTAATTACACAAGGTGTATAAACACATTATTTTTTGGAAGTGCCGTGGAATTTTTTTTTTTTATACTATATTATATATATATATATTATATTATATATATATATATATATATATATATACACACACATATACATATACACACACACACACAGTACAGACCAAAAGTTTGGACACACCTTCAGGGTTGGGACCATCAGTTGCGAGGAGAAGTCAGGTGGATACACAGCTGATAGTCCTACTGAATAGACTGTTAGAATTGGTATTATGGCAAGAAAAAAGCAGCTAAGTAAAGAAAACGAGTGGCCATCATTACTTAAGAAATGAAGGTTCAGTCAGTCAGCCGAAAAATTGGGAAAACTTTGAAAGTAAGGGCTATTGACCATGAAGGAGAGTGATGGGGTGCTGCGCCAGATGACCTGGCCTCCAGTCACCGGACCTGAACCAATCGAGATGGTTTGCGGGTGAGCTGGACCGCAGAGTGAAGGCAAAAGGGCCAACAAGTGCTAAGAATCTCTGGAAACTCCTTCAAGACTGTTGGAAGACCATTTCAGGGTACTACCCTCTTGAAGCTCATCAAGAGAATGCCAAGAGTGTGCAAAGCAGTATCAAAGCAAAAGGTGGCTACTTTGAAGAACCTAGAATATGACATATTTTCAGTTGTTTCACACTTGTTTGTTATGTTATATAAAGTCCCAATGTGTTAATTCATAGTTTTGATGCCTTCATAGTCATGAAAATAAAGAAAACTCTTTGAATGAGAAGGTGTGTCCAAACTTTTGGTCTGTACTGTATATATATATATATATATATATATATATATATATATATACACACACATATATACACCACACACACACACAACACACACACACATACATACATACATACATACACACACTATAAAGAATATGTTCTTATAAATAGCATATACCTCACTTGTACTACCACTTTTTATCACAGCCTAGCTGCACATCATTTACTCTAACACTGGTAGAAGACCACACCAGAAAAGGAATATTACCCCCTCCGTCCAGATATCGGGTGCCAAGTCTTCCCGGCCATTGTGGGATGATTTTTTCTGCAGGTAACCTCCATGGCATCTTATATGATTGTGTAATAGAGATTTCAATATTCCGTAACAGTTACATTTTCTTTACTTGCAGCAGAACAGACTAATGAGGATGGCAGTGACACAATCTGGGACTCTAACTACAGTATGATATACCTGATAGAGATCTTCTATTAGGGACAATTACAAGCATGGGTAACAGCACATATGGCGAGCCTTAACTACCAAAGTCAGAGGATTCACAACGTGAGCTTTCAAATATTCCTGTCATGTTAGTGTCTGCTCTAGCTATAATTCAGCTTGCAGGAAGAGTCCTTCCCACAGTCAGTGCTGCTGACCTCATCTGGGATGGACAGCTCCAGAATCTTTCATTTTAATCATATTGACAGCTCACACTGGGAGTAATTACAACAATCAGACTCAATTCCAGACCTCCTGTTTCACCTACAATGCAATTCTCAGACTGAAAATGAGCTGCCTATGATATATCACAATTCAGAAAATGGGTATACAAGATGCCAAGCAAAAGCAAAGTGCTTAAAAGCTTCCAATAGACAGAAATAGCTTGGATTTAGCAGCAGCACAAAAGCTACACGGCAAAATCTCAGCACGTTAATAGGTATGATACATGTTGACTAACAGTACATGTGGTTATAGTTATAAAACATATACTATATATATATATATATATATATATATATATATATATATATATATATATATATATATATACACACCACACATATACATATACATACATACATACATACATACACACACACACAATACAAATAGAAACCCCAAAAAACGTGTGGGAATCGAGAGAGAAAAGGCTGCCTTTTAGAACTGTTAATGGAAGCCAGAGTGGTTACACTGCCAGTTATACCCTCGATGTGGCTAGAATAGGGTATAGGATTTGCACTGGTTACAGCCTATTTTTGATGCCACTAGAGTTAGATGCTGTGGCCCGGAATGGGAAGGGCAACTTTTATATCTATACATAATAAGAATAGTATGGTATCCAACAACCCCTATATATTGTAATGTATGAATTTTCAGTTCTTCACCACTATTCCCTTTAGCATGTGTCACCTCTATCTCCTCTAAGGAGTCCTTCCCTTTTGTCTGGAGCTCGTCCCAAAAGGACCCAGTAAATTCATGCGCATTTTAAAGCTTAGGGCAGATGGTAAAGGTGAACACACGTATAGCCCTTTTCAATTTCCAATTTCCTGAGATCCTTTGGGATATTCAGATTCTTGGATGTCGGTAGTCCAAGTCACGTTGATGCTACCCATGTCCCTATTTCTCTTGGATTTTAATATTGATCCCTGCTGCTATCTCAGCCTGCCTCCTAACAATAGTCAGTGTTGTGTGGATCAATGGCACTAGTTACATGAAAAAGTGTAGAATTTGTTATTATGTCAAGCCTATTGAAGAGATTCAGTGTAATCAGCTTTCTGCAGTTGGTTACAAATAAATACTAAAAGTACACTAGAATGTAGTTGTCCCTCAATTTCTACATTATTCAGAACAGTCTTGTAAAAATGTCAGCTTAGGGGGCAGGGTTTAGGCTACTTTCACACTGGCGTTTTGGCTTTCCGTTAGTGAGATCGTTCAGGGCTCTCACAAGCGGTCCAAAACGGCTCAGTTCTGCCCTAATGCATTCTGAATGGAAAAGGATCCGCTCAGAATGCATCAGTTTGCCTCCGTTCCAGCCCTCCATTCCGCTCTGGAGGTAGACACCAAAACGCTGCCTGTGCCCGTCCTGGCACACAATGTAAGTCAATGGGGACAGATCCGTTTTCTCTGGCACAATAGAAAACGGATCCGTCCCCCCATTGACTTTCAATAGTGTTCAAGACGAGTCTGTCTTGGCTATAGGGAGACCTAATACAACCGGAATCCGTTCGTTTAGGACAGATGCATGCGCTTGTATTATTGTAACGGAAGCGTTTTTTTTGCAGATCCATGACGGATCCGCAAAAAAAAAGCTAGTGTGAAAGTAGCCTTAGCAATTGGACATCAGACAGACAGGGGGGAGAGGTTCCTGCTCCAACCATTTGTTTTTATAGCGAGCCACATGGTCATAAAAAGGGACATGGCTGATCTCCACTCAGAGAAGTCTTTTCTGTGTAGAGCAGATACAAAATAGTCCATGGACAATGAATTGTTTTAGGGCCTGTCTCTTCAAATTGCTGACATCAGAAATGTATCTCATCTGTTATGATACACATGTAATTAAAGAGTTTGATTAACTTGAAACGTGCAAAAACACACATTATAAGCAAATCCTGCAGCTGTACAGGGTAAGCTTTTAGTCAATCACATTATATGCAAAGTTCTAATTCAGTATTATAAGCTGAAAAGGTTGTGCAGCCTCAGGATAGGCCATCTATATCTGGTCAGTGGGGATCCAGCTGTTTGAAGACAAGGCGGTGCTCATGCGAGCGCCGCTCCCTCTTGCAGCGGTGGCACAGTGTAATTGCACTTCTAATTACACTGCGCCGCTGAGACTTCTGATGAGGACACGCAGTGTAATCCTTGAGGTGAAGCAGTGCCAGCATGAGCACCGCCTGGTCTTCAAAACAGATGATCGCCGTGGTGCCGGGAGATAGTGATGACCTATTCTGAGGATCGGTCATCAATATGAACTGGCTGCACAACCCCCTTAATATGGCCCTGTGGCAAATTATATCAAGAACCTAGTTGGAAAATAAATCCCCTACAGCTTAGTTGAGGACCATCTAGAAGCTAGAGATCCGTGGCCTGATCTCTGGAGTCCATAAAGATGAATCTATAATTTGTTTGATGGGCTCCAGGCAAACCCAGACTGCCCCTGCCAATCTGCTCCCACACAAAGTAGGGGCAATTGAGCACAATTCCCTAAAATTACAAAACTGAAGCAACACTTTAAGCTGTAGTTATAAGGCTACGTCTACACTACGACAATAAGTCGCGCGACAGATAGGGCGCAACATTTGTCGCGCAACATTTTGTTGCACCAATGTCGCGCGACAATTTTTATAATGGCAGTCTATGGTGTCGCACTGCAACATGTGACATGCTGCGACTGCGACGCAACAGTCGCAGAAAAATCCATCTCGAATGGATTTTCTGCGACTGTTGCGTCGCAGTCGCAGCATGTTGCAGTGCGACACCATAGGACTGCCATTATAAAAATTGTCGCGCGATATTAGTGCAACAAAATATCGCGCGACAAATGTGGTCGTGTAGACGTAGCCTTAAACAGAACCCTCTATGTGAAATTTGCTTGAAAAAGGCATATTTCTGGTGCCCGAGTCACACACAGTTCATAAATCCCCTGATATGATTCCGCCTTCACAAAACTAACCTGGAGAATGCCAATAACGCTTTCATTCCAATATCTCTGTTCCTGCATAAGACCCGGCTTCCACACTTTCTTCCTTTCTCTTCTACAAGCAACTTATCATGGTGCTAGCTAGAATGCACTTCCAAGAATTGTCTACAAAATATTAACCATATCCGTCAAGGCCAAGTTTCACTTAACCTGATGACTGAACACAGAAGATACTATTTTAGGTTTCCTCTCTTGGATTAGTGAAATAATTGGCTTTTCATAGAATGTACTGGCACCAAAATCTGCCTCTAATTATTCCATTCAGAGTGCTTATTCATTAATGCCTGCATTTTCCTTTTGATAAATTGGCAACAGACCCTATGTTCCCAACTGTATGAAGGATGTTCGTTTATAATATACTGAAAAACACGGCATATGCAACTCTGCGACGCATAATGGTTTTTTATGTAGAATACGTAACCTAACCCTAACCACTCCAGAGCATTTTTTACGTTCTGTGTTCATTTTTTCTTTTATCTTTTAAACTAACATTTAGAAAAGTGTTCAATATAGACAAAACACCAAGCTTGGCTCAATGTTGCTCATGGGTCTCTTTTATATGTCTAGTCTTTTCATTCCGCAATCAAAGCTATGTCTGTCCTGTCTCCCAGGATGTACAGCAGAGTCCCTGCTCTCTCTCTTTCCTACACCCACCTTGACCTTGCAGACTCAGGCAAAAATCTGTGCAGCCCCTCTTTCATAGCCTGTCTCTTCTGTCTTTCCTAAATGATCAAGGTGGGCCCCCTTTCCTCAATGATCATAGTAGGCTTGCCTTGTCACAACAGGGCACCTCTCATTTCCCCTTGGTGACAGACCTACTTCGGTTAGGTCATCAGTATCTGATCGGTGGGGGTCTGACACCCAGGAGCCCGCCATTCAGCTATTTGAGAAGGCACCAGCTTTACTTTAATGGCTATGTAACACAAGGAAACCTAAATCTTCATATAACTTTGTATAATTTCATATTGTTTGGCAGAAGCCAAGTTTCAGACGTCTAATATGAATGTTCAAAGCATAATGATTGGAATTTGTTTTGTAAGAAATGATCAACTATCAGGTTTACAACTGACAGTGCCAATCCTAAGACACTTCATGAATGATCTAACGGTCAACACCTTCTCACTTATGAATGACCTGTTATCCCCGATTCGGGTTTTATATCCCCTTAAATTTTGCACAATTGGAATAGGAAAAACTCAAACACTATCAACCCGAGGATACACGGCAAGCAAAAAATAAACTTATGTTTTTTGTTTTTTTTTTTTCATTTAAATTAGGTAGACAAATTGAATGAGATGATAAAAAAATTGTCAGTAAGAAGAGAATAAGAACACAGATCAAATATGCTGGAGACAAACATTCTCTTTCCAACCCCAGAAGCATTCAATATCTTTGATGAGTGATGCGAATTCAAGGGTCTTGAGAAAAGGAGCTTTTAAAATGTGTTATCCGACAGTGAGACTTTCACCGTTTTAGAAAAGCTGATGTCCATTGTGTCTACCTGCCTGTGTGCGTTGTCAAAGAGGCTTCATCGTTCTTGAATCTCATTAAAAGTTGAGGTCAGCAGTGGAAGCAGACGGCTTAAGTTACGTGGTTGGGAGCAACATGAAACTGCACCGGTGAAAGAGGTTAACCTTTCATAAACTGTGCACCTAGTGAAACTACACTGCCAAGCAAAAGGATAGTCTGTGCCCACACCAATTCTAAAACCATTACCAGCTCCAAATACTGCAACAAGAAATTCAAAAATGTCCCCAAAATTGATTACCGGCTGCATTCCGATCCGGTTTTCTGCTAGAGACATTGTAGACACTGATTTTAAAAGCTGCATAAGATTATTTATATACAGTATATATGATTGGTGATAAATCTGGTGACCAGGCAGGCCAAGTAAGTGCTGCAATCTGCTGCAGACATCCTGGGAAACCCTTGCAGAGCATTTTCCAACTGAAAAAACGGCCAAATGGAAGCCCTGCCAAGAGAAGCAACACAAGTGGCCGCAGGATGTCCTGTGCATATCGCTAAGCTGTTAGTGTCCCTCATATCATGACTACAGGTGACGGACTATCATATGAGATGGCTCCTCAGAGCATTACACCAGCAGTTGGGTCAGTGTGTCGCCCTACTGCAAAGGCAGAACTCAAGCGCTCACCATGAGGGCTCCATATTTGAACCTGACCATCGCCAGATCCCAAACAGAGCCTGGATTGGTCGTACAGTTTCAGTACGTAGCAGTCCAGGGTTTCTCATTAACAATACCACTGCAAAGGTGATGGTGGCTAGCAGTCAATGGCGGGACACATAATGGGTGCTGTGACATCAAATATTCTTCTCCTAAGTGCTTGGAAATAATTTGTGCAGATGTGTAATGAAGGTGCTGCCAGTGTATGGATGGTGGACAATGAAACTGTGGATCCTCTCTACTGGTGGTCTGTCTGGGCTGTCCAGAGCCTGTACGCAGTGTGTGTATGCCCACATGTAACCACTGCATCCAATGCCTCCTAAATGGCAGCAATTCATCAAAACAACCATCATGCTTTTTCTCAGTCCAATGATGCGCTCCGTCCTAAAGTTTGTCAACTGAAAAAATGGTCATTGAATCTGCCTAAGACATAACGGCATGTTAGTAGGGACCGGGGAAAAATTAGCATTAATGGATTAAAAGTAGCATATTATTTACAAGGTAAAAGTGTACATAATGTAAAACCAGAATGAGTTCAAATGTCTGCAATAAGAAAAATAAAGCAGTACAGCTTTCCAGAATAACAAAGATCTAATAGAAACACCAAGTGGGAGATTATTAAAAACTGGCCTAGTTGCCAATAACAACCAATCAGATTGACATTTTTATTTTCCAAAGGAGCTCTGAAGAATGAAAGGTGGAATCATATTGCTTGCCATCGTTTGCACCAGTTTTGATAAATCTCTCCCCAAGAGTTTTTCTTTTGTCCATTGTATGAGTGTAGTGCCACCCTAAAATATACAATAGATACCACTTGAGCATCCAACCACCACCATCTATGGTAAAAACATATGAGAATACTAACTCTAGTTATCGATAGATTTGCTGCAAAGTAAAATATATGCTGTGATGATCCATCATGAAAAAAGAATTAAAGGGGTTCTGCAGTTTTTTTTAAACTGATGATCTATCCTCTGGATAGATCATCAGCATCTGATCGGCGGGGGGGTCCGACACCCAGGACTCGCGCGATCAGCTGTTTGAGAAGGCAGCAGCGCTGGCAGTAATGCCGCGGCCTTCTCGCTGTTTACCCGCAGGCCCAGTGATGTCACGACTAGTATCACTGGCCTGGGCGCGGCTAAGCTCCATTCAAAGTGAACAGACCAGAGGATAGATCATCAGTTTAAAAAAAAAAAGCAAAAACCCTTTAAAATCGTGATCAAAAGAAGAACAAAGACACCTTCCTTTTTTAGTCCTTCTACAGATTCAATGATTTTGGATCCCTCTGCATTTCATCTACAAGGGCACCAGCTTCTCAGACTACCCATGGAAAAAGGACCAAAAAATAAATAAAAAATAACACACGACCAGTTACTGTACTTTAAAAAATAATTTTTTGTATGTCATATGGACATATTAAAAGTTTTGATCAGGGGTGCCTCTGCCGATCAAATGAGGAATTACAAGCAGAGCACTTGGTGCTGAAGACGTACTGAAGGCAGATTCACAGACTTTCTATTGAGCCATATACAGAAACGAGATGAGAGTGCTCGGCTGAAGGGCTTCTAAATCCTTATGTCACTAGGGCATATGAATCGTTTTTTTGAAATGCAGTCACTCTAAACATCCCTATGTCATCTCAAAATTTTATGGAGACCTGGAGGGTAACTATAAGCATCAGTGCGGAATGACTTGTGGGTAATAAATGTTCAACTGTATCAATTTTATTTTAGAACGAAACAAGTAAAAGGTTTAACAGAAAATAAAAAAAATATAACACTGACAATCAATGAACACATGAAAGCAACAGACACATAAGAACAAAGCACCCTGGCTCTACGAGAACGCAGCATATCACAATTGTCTTATGTCAGCTACTTCTGGTTGATCAATGCTTTCTTTCCTGTTCTCTACAGTTAAAATGTTTCACTTGGACCTCATGCACACGACCGTTGTTTGTAGATCACACACGGACCCATTCATTTCTAGGAGTCCGCAAAAAAAATTAAAATGGGGACAGCACAGGGATGTCATCCATGTGCTGTCCGCAATCCGTACAACTTAGATCACATAGCCTATTCTTGTCCGCAAACTAGGCAGACCTATTCTGAAAATGCGGCACTGCACGCGGCCAGTAATCCGTATTTTGCAGATCAGTGGTTTGTGGAACACAAATACATATGGTCACGTGCATAAGGCGTTATTGTATGAAGAGCATTGCAGACAGAGAACAGATCACAGGCAAAGATAAACCACTCAAGTATATATATTATACTGGAGACGACATGATATACATTATTGTCTACACAGAACATCTGTGTATTATTTAGAAATACATCCCTAATATACTCCCTCTAAGAGAATCTCTTCTTCCTCTCAGCCGTTTATAATGCAGTGGTTTCCCACAACGGGCATTGATTCCATCCATCAGTCCGTTAGCCCTTGAATGGATCAACATCACACATGCCGAACAGGTCCGATCAATTGATAGTAAAGTATAGGTTTTCCTTCTATTAGTAATCTTCAATGTAGTAGTATGTAATATGCAAATAGGACAAACACATATATAAGAAATAAACTAATACTGCGATTACACAACAACCACAGTTCGCACTAGCATCTTGGTTTCTGTTCATAATGGAGTCATGGCCAATACCATAGATTCCAACATATACCAAAAGATTTCACTGAGAAATAAAGGGGTTGCTTCGTTTTTTGGCACAGCGGAGAGCGACACAGCCAGGAAGAAAAAAACAAAAAAAACCAACTCGCCTTCTCCCTTCTGACGCTGTCCTCTGCGATTGGACAGCTCCCAGCCAGGGAGAAGGAGACGCCCATTGAGAACCAGGGCAGTCTCCTCCTCCTGTACTGATGCTAAAATTAACATACAGTTAAGGCCTATTGCACACGGAACGTTTTTTTTTCAGTTTACTGGATGTTTTTTGCGTTCCGTATACGGAACCATTCATTTTCAATGGGTCTGCAAAAAAAACAGAATGTACTCCGTATGCATCCGTTTCCGTATTTCCGTTTTTCCGTTCTAACATAGAACATGTCCTATTATTGCCCGCAAATCACAGTCCGTGGCTCCATTCAAGTCATTGGGTCCGCAAAAAACGGAACACATTCGGAAATGCATCCGTATGTCTTCCGTTTCCGTTCCGTTTTTTGCTGAACCATCTATTGAAAATGTTATGCCCAGCCCAAATTTATCTATGTAATTACTGTATACTGTATATGCCATACGGAAAACGGAACGGAAACACGGAACAGAAACGGAAACACAACGGAAAAAAAAAAACGGAACAACGGATCCGTGAAAAACGGATCGCAAAACACTGAAAAAGCCATACGGTCGTGTGCAATAGGCCTAAGGAGAATTTAACTGGGGCCACAGCGGGTGACAGAGCGGCGACCAGAAAAAATAGTAAGTACTATTAGAACCCTGCTGTTTGCCCAACAGACCCTGATATTTAGTTTATACACAGTCTAGACCATGAAGGTCCTCTTTAACCCTTCTACCCGGACCAGTTTTCACCTTCCTGCCCAGGCCATTTTTGCAAATCTGACATTGTACTTTATGTGGTAATAACTCTGGAACGCTTTTATTTATCTAAAATCCCAAATTTACCCAAAATTTTTAAAATTTGCAATTTTCTAAGTTTCTATTTCTCTGCTTTTAATACAGAAAGTGATACTTCTTGAAATATTTATTACTTAACATTCCCCATATGTATACTTTATGTTTGCATCATTTTGTAAATGTCATTTTATTTTTTGGGGACGTTAGATGGCTTAGAATTTTAGAAGCAATTCTAAAAAAAATTAAGAAGAGTTCCAAAACCACCTTTTAAGGACAAGTTCAGGTCTGAAGTCACTTTGTGGGCTACATAGTAAACACCCCACATAAATGACCCCATTGTAGAAACTACACCCCTCAAGTTACTCAAAACTGATTTTACAAACTTTGTTAACCCTTTAGGTGTTCACAAGAATTAAACGAAAATGGAGATGAAATTTCAAAATTTCACTTTTTTGGCAGATTTTCCATATTAATCCATTTTTTTCTTTAACACATCGAGGATAACCAGCCAAACAAAACTCAACATTTATTACCCCGATTCTGAGGTTTACAGAAACACCCCACATGTGGTCATAAACTGATGTAAGGGGCGCATGACAGGCGTAGAAGGAAAGGAGCGCCGTATGGCTTTTGGAAGACAGATTTTGCTTGACTGGTTTTTAGACACCATGTCCCATTTAAAGCCCCCCTGATGCAACCTACAGTAGAAACTCCCCAAAAGTTACCCCATTTTGGAAACTAGGGGATAAGGTGACAGATTTTTTGGTACTACTTTGGGGTACATATAATTTTTAATCACTCTATATTATGTTTTTTGTGAGGCAAGGTAACCAAAAAAAGGTTGTTATGGCACTGTTTTTATTTTTTACAATGTTCATCTGACAGGTTAGATCATGCGCTATTTTTATAGAGCCGGTTGTTGCGGACGCGGTGATATCAAATATGTCTACATTTTTTGTTTCTTTCAGTTTTACATAAAGCATTTTTGAAAAAATAATTTTTTGTGTCTACATTTTCTGAACGCCATATTTTTTTTTCTTCTGCTAATAGTCTTGTGCAGGGGCATATTTTTTGCAGGAAGAGTGATGCTTTATTGGTTTTTTGATCATTCATTATTACACTTCATGATGCAAGGTGATCCAAAAAATTTGTTGTTTTGGCAGTTTTTATTTATTTATTTTTACAGCGTTTACCTGAGGGGTTAGGTCATGTGACATTTTTATAGAGCAGATCGTTACGGAAGTGGCAATACTTAATATGTATACTTTTTCTTATTTATTTATGTTTTACACAATAATAGCATTTATGAAACAAAAAAAATGATGTTTTAGTGTCTCCATAGTCTGAGAGCCATAGTTTTTTATATTTTATGACAGATTGTCTTAGGTAGGGGCTCATATTTTGATTGGCTCTATTTTGGGGGCATACGCCTTTTTGATTGCTTGGTGTTGCACTATTTGTGATGTTAGGTGACAAAAAAATGCTTTTTGGCACCGTTTTTATTTTTTTTACGGTGTTCACCTGAGGAGTTAATTCATGAGATATTTTTATAGAGCAGGTTATTATGGACACGGCAATATCTAACATATCTACTTTTTATTTTTAATAAGACAATAATAGCATTTTTGAAGCAAAAAAAATAAAAAAATCATATTTTAGTGTCTCATTGTCTGAGAGTCATATTTCATTTTATTTTTTTGGGCGATTGTCTTAGGTAGGAACTCCTTTTTTGCGGGATGAGGTGATTGGCATTATTTTGGGGGGCATACACCTTTTTGATAGCTTGGTGTTGCAATTTTTGTGATGCAAGTTGATAAAAAATGTTTTTTTGGCACGGTTTTTATTTCAGGTGTTCACCTGAGAGGGTAAGTTATGTGATATTTTATAAAGCAGGTAGGTATCGCTGTGTCCATAGCAAATACGTATACTTTTTATTTATTTATTTCCCTTTAACACAATAATGAGTTTTTGAAACCAAAAAAATGATGTTTTAGTTTTTCCATGTTCTGAAAGCAATAGTTCTTTATTTTTTGGGCGATTGTCTTATGTAGGGGCTCTTTGTTTTGCCGGGATGAGGTGACTGTTTCATTGGTACCATTTTGGGGGGCATACGCCTTTTTGATCGCTTAGTGTTGCACTTTTTGTGATGTAAGATGACAAAAATGGCTTTTTTTACAGTGTTTATTGGACGGGGTGGATCATGTGATATATTTATAGAGCCGGTCATTACGGACGCGGGGATGCCTAATGTGTGTGTTTTCTTTTTTTTTCCTATTTTTTTTTTTTTTTAGATAAAATCAGGGGAAAGGGGCTTTTTTTTTTTACTTGAAACGTTATTTTTTTCATTAAAAACGGCTTTTTTGACTTTTATTTTTTAAACTTTATTTCTGTCCCACTCTGGGACTTTACTTTTGGGGGTCTGATCCGCTCTACAATACATCTGTATTGTAATGCATTGCTTGTTAGTGGATTACACTGAGTAATACACTAACAGGTTGCCTAGGAGACCCAGCCTGAGGCTGGATCTCCTGGGCACCAGTAGAAGGCAGGTCCCGATACCATGTAAGGCATTGGGCAGGCTGTGCACGGCATCGGGCTGCCTTGTCACCCATCGGGTCCTTGCCACAGCAGCACGGGGACCCCGATGTGCTTCCTCACTTGCCGCAAATCCCTTCTATGCCGCGGTCAGCGCTGATCGCGGCATAGAAGGGGTTAATCTGCAGGCATCGGCTTGTACAGCGATGCCGGCGGATACAGCAGGAGCCCGGCTACCAGGGACTGCCGGGTCCCTGCAGTGATTGGGCGCGCACCGCTCTGGTGCCCGCTCGATTACCATGACGTAATAGTACGTCAAAATGCTGGAACGCACCTGCCGCCATGACGTACTATTACGTCATATGTCGGGAAGGGGTTAAGATATTATGTTTACTATGTTTTTGGGAAAGCTGGATTACAGTCAAAGGCGTAAACACCCATGATATAAGGGTTTGCAGTGCCTACATTGTGCTAAGTGGTCCCTCAAGTTACAATATTAATTGGTTCCGCAACAACTATTGTATGTCGAAATCATTGTAACATGAGTCCCTAACTCAATGGAAAACTAGTATTTGGTTCCAAAGCGATAAGATAAGAGAAGATTTAAGACAAAAAGTAAAATACAAAGACAGATGAAGAACGTCCTTACAAATAACAGCTGGGGACAGATGCCGGAAGCTGTAAAATCACTTTCTATGATGAGGACAGGAACTTCTGCAGAGTCCATTATAGCACAACACCATAAGGGTCCATTCACACGTCCGTAGTGTATTGCGGATCCGCAAATTGCGGATTCTCAATACACCTGGCCGGCACCCCCATAAAACTGCCTATTCTTGTCCGCAATTGCGGACAAGAATAGGACATGTTCTATTTTTTTCCGGAGCCACGGACCGGAAGATTGGGGGTGAGCTCCGGAAATGCGGATGTGGACAGCACACTGTGTGCTGTCCGCATCCATTCCTGCCCCATAGAGAATGAATGGGTCCGCACCCGTTCTGCAATTTGCGGAACAGATGCAGACCCATTCTACGGACGTGTGAATGGACCTAAAAAGGAGGAGCTACCAGACCACCAATACAGTTGTTCTACCAGACAAATGGCCATGTTGATTGGTTGGATCCGAGTCTGAGGCATTGCATGTTGAATCTAGTTTCCACTTAAGATTGCCCAGAAAACACCATTGTAATATTGTATCCTGAGGTCATTGTATCTTGGGGGACACTGTAATAGGGATGGATACTAGTAAAGAGAGCACCATAACCCATTACATTTAGGAGATTAATAGCAACACTCGTGCACCCTACAAATGTTATCTATAAAGGGCCATATGACACATAAAACAGATCATCTTTAAAGTTGTAATTCCCCTTTAATGAAAAGCAAATGAAGTCCTAAAAAGTCTGCCGGGGGAGTATTAAAATGACAGGTAGAGACATAACGTATACACAATATACAAACAACACCGAGGTTCTGTAACTGTAGCTCCAAGCACCTCAATTCCCTTTCTCTTCTTCCTTGTCTGATAACTGAAATCACAGCTTTGCTGACAATACGAAAGAAAAAGGACTTCATCCATACAAGTGATTTCTTCAGAGACCAAGCGGGAGAATAGGTGAGAATTAACCATTATTCTGTATAATGAAAGTGGCTACATCTTTGCACCGGCGCTCTCGCCCCCTCCACATTAGATTAATCAGGAGAATAACTATTCCATCTCCCATGGTAGATGTAATCTCTGCAGTCCCAGTGCGCCCTTCTGCCTGGCTAACTCCGCGAGAACAGCTGGACACAATGACAATGTTAAACCAGCTGTTAGCTCCGCCAGCCTGACAGCTCCTTCAGACGGAAACAAAAGACTTCCCAGTATGATGTGCCACAGTGGTGCCATACATCTTCAGCCAACAAATCCCATTGACCGGCAATATTTTGCCACTGCAGCCAGATGTACAGTGCTAGTAAATAGAAATGTAGAATTTTACTACAAAAAATTGCAATCAAATCTGCGAGCCTTAATCATGTAAGTTACAGCTAATGCTCATTAATTATAAAACCAATCTTCTAAGGGTAGGCACATGTTTCTACAGCAATAACAAAGTAGATGTAGCGCTTAATGGTAAATTCCACCATTAAATATCATACTCCTTGTATACATCAGGGGGTCAGCAACCTCCGGCACTCCAGCTGTTGCGAAACTACAATTCCCAGCATGCTCCATTCATTTCTGTGAGAGTTCTGAGAAGAGCAGAGGAAGTATGCATGCTGGGAGTTGTAGTTTTACAACATCTGGAGTGCCGGAGGTTGCCTACCCCTGGTTAACATAACAAAAATTGAGCATATTTTCCATAGCATTAAAAATGATCCAGTGTAGAGTTATAACATTTACTAGTATTGCACCACCTGGTGGTCAAAGGGTGTAGCAGTACGCACTTCCATCTACTGAGCTGAGTGCTGCTGGTCACACATGCCCAGTCACCCTCCCCACAGTGAGCAATCAACAGAAACAACTTTTTTGCCCACCTGTAAGGAAGGACCAAGGCATATGCAGAAGAATGACAGTATGGCCTCATGCACACGACCGTTCCGTTTTTTGCAGTCCGCAAACACAGATCCGCAAACAATGGAAGCCGCCCGTGTGCCTCTCCGCATTTGCGGAACGGAACGGGTGGCCCATTGGAGAAATGCCTATTCTTGTCCACAAATGGACAAGAATAGGACATGTTATATATTTTTTTGAGGGGCCACAGAACGGAGCAACGGATGCGGACAGTGTGCTGTCCGCATCTTTTGCGGCCCCATTGAAGTGAATGGGTCTGCACCCGAGCCGCAAAAACTAAGGCTCGGATGCGGACCCGAACAATGGTCATGTGCATGAGGCCTATAGCTGAGAAGACTTCTTCTCCAAGGAAGAAAGTACTATAATGTCAGCTGCCAGAGAGGGAAGAAGCGTGATTTTGTAAAGAGCCACCACCAGCAGCAGAAATTAGCGGAAGCACCAATGGGGAATCAAAGAAAGCAAAAATTATGAAAAAAGTTATTTTTATTTTTTATCCCTAAAAGACTATAAATTACAGGCCTTTCAACATGAAACTAATGGGAAAAGTAAAATAAAGACCCTCTGAAATAACTATAACCAGATGTACCTCACATAGAAATAACGTGATGGGAATGTTAGTGGGGGAGTCTGTGAAAATGACTGTTTGGCCTATTGCACACGACCGTATGGCTTTTTCAGTGTTTTGCGGTCCGTTTTTCACAGATCCGTTGTTCCGTTTTTTGTTTCCATTTCGTTTTTCCGTTCCGTTTTTCCGTATGGCATATACAGTATACAGTAATTACATAGATAAAATTGGGCTGGGCATAACATTTTCAATAGATGGTTCAGCAAAAAATGGAACGGAAACGGAAGACATACGGATGCATTTCTGTATGTGTTCCGTTTTTTTTTGCGGACCCATTGACTTGAATGGAGCCACTGAACGTGATTTGCGGGCAATAATAGGACATGTTCTATGTTAAAACGGAACGGAAAAACGGAATGCATACGGAGTACATTCCGTTTTTTTTTGCGGAACCATTGAAATGAATGGTTCCGTATACGGAACGCAAAAAACGGCCAGTAACCGGGGGAAAAAAACGGCCGTGTGCAGGAGGCCTTAGTGGGGGAGTCTGTGAAACTTTTTGGGTTGTTGTCCGTATGTTATCAATCCATGGCTTAGTAATTATATATGGACTCATATACATATTAATGCCTGAGGCTAGAGCTTCACAGTGTAGTTCAGATACAGCATGAGCAGTAGGAAAACCTGTCTTTTCTTATATACAGATTTCCAGCCAAGAACAGATTCTGTTCAGCATTCCTGATCACACAAGATGGGATCTGATTGTGTCCTGGGCACTAGACGTGGCTCCTGCGGGTCCTTCCTCTGTTAAAACTAAATCAGAATCCAAACAAACTGTTCATATAGGTTATTCTCTTGGACAACCCATTTAAAACAGATTATGGTGTTATATATATATATATATATATATATATATATATATATATATAGTCAAACCAACAGCAGAAAAGCAAAAACCTCACTTCTAGAATTTACAAAATGCAAAATAGAAAGGAAACAGCATCAGATACACAAGCAATGCAAATAATAATGATCTATTGCTTCCAGGCAAAACATACATAAAGCACAGTACAGCCTGCTCAAAAATACATCAAACCAATCACACTGCATCAAATTGTTCTTTTTGTGTTAATTATACAATTTATCCCAATTGAGATTAAAAAAAGAAACAAAAATGTATGTTTAGATCTGCAGAAAATAAAGGTCAAACTGTCTAGGTCTTTGTCACAACTAATCATAGCATATCTTGCAAGCCTTATAATGGCCATAGAAAATGTAAGCTGTACTATGATCGGTTGCTATTGCCAACCAAGACTGCCCAAACAAGTTTTCAAATGAAATCATTTTTGAATGGGTTGCTGGCCTATCAATATCTAAGTGGCAGGGGCCCATCCCCAAGCATCCCCACCGATCAGCTTTTTTCCGTAGTTCCGGCGCTGGAAAACAGGCACTACACAGATCCATCCACTGTGTTGTGGGTGGAGCTAGTTACTACTGCGCTGCTTCTATTGAAGCAAATGGAAAGAGTGCTGCAGTAATCAGCTCTATCCACTACACAATGTATTTGTGTTTCAGGTGCCAGGAGTAAGACTTCTGCCGATCAGATACAATAACCTTTCCTAATGATAGGCTATCAATATAAAAGCCTGGAAAAACCCTTTCAAGTGGTTCTCTGGGAACAACTAACTTTTAAGTGGTGTCTGTAGCCTGATTCTGCTATTGAAAGTTTTATACTTAATCTCTCCCCAGTTCCAGAAAACCCCTTTAAAGTTCCTACTAAATATTTGTGGTGCCCCCTTCTGTTTCTTTGATTTACTCCCGAAACAGCCATCTAGTGCAGGGACAGCAACATCTGACACTCCAACACCCAGAATGCTCCATTAACTTCTATGGGAGTTATAAGAACAGCCGAGCATGGTGCATGCTGGAAGTAGTACTTTCCCCTCAGCTGGAGTGCCGAAAGTTGCTGATCCCTGATCTAGTGTGTCCAGTGCTGGTGGTCACACATGCTCAGTAGCTCAGTCCCACAGCTCAGATACTCTGGCACAGAGTTGGTGGGTGTCCATGCCAGCCCATAAGAATCACCACCCTAGAAGTGGCTTCTTCTCTCCAGGACTTAAAGAGGTTGTCCGGGCTTTTTAAAATTGATGACCTATCCTCAAGATAGGTCATAAATATCAGATCGGCGGGGGTCCAACATCCGGCACCCCCGCCGATCAGCTGTACGGGAAAAAGGCGCACACTGTGCGCACGTGCAGTCTCCCTTCTCTCTTCCTGCCTACTGCTGCCTGTCCCTCAGTAAGAGAGAAGGCAGACGGCATGTGCGCACTGCGCGCCGTGTCCCCATACAGCTGATCGTCAAGAGTGCTGGGTGTCGGACAGCTGCTGATCTGAAATTGATGACCTATCCTGAGGATAGGTCATGAATATTAAAAATCCCGGAAACACACTGTGGACGTTTTGAGAGGGAGCGCCATAACAAGTATAAGAAAAGTAATATTTTGACAAAATTAAAAAAAAAAGAGCTTTTTTTACCATGTTGTCTAAAAGAAAAATTGTCAGTGCTGCTCATAGCAACCAATCACAGGGCTGCTTTAATTTTTCAAACTGCTTTGGTAAAAATTAAAGCTTTATTTTAAATTACTGCAGTTTAGAAAAAAAATGGTTGGACAGTTTAGGCTGAGTTCACATCACCGTTCAGCCTTTCCGTTCTCCTGCTCCGTTATAGGAGCAGGAGAACGGAAAGGACGGATTCGGCACATAACTGAGCTGAACGGAGCCTACGGATCCCATGGACTATATTGGGGTCCGTTAGGTTTCCGCTCAGAGGAAGATTTTTTGAATCGGAGGACAAAAAATCCTGCGTCCTTAACGGAGCAGTGAGAACGGAAAGGCTGAACGGTGATGTGAACTCAGCCTTAGAAAAATGTGCCCCTATGTAGCTTTTTTGTTAAATTAAAAAACATTTGCATAGAAGATAACATTATACCCAACAGACAATGTGCCAGCCGCATTTATTATATCTAACCATTAGGACCTTATGCTGGTACAGCACATTGTGCTGCCTCGTGAAGGCAATGGTATTTCCCATTACAGCGTGATTGTATAGTGACATTTAAAGTAAACCTGCAATGCAGTTTGGAAACATCTAAGATCAATAGTACAAACTGAGTAAGAGAGTACGGCTTCTTCCACATTAGTGTATTTGGCTCAGCTTTTATAAAGAAGGAAAAACAGTAATGGACGACATCAGAGGGCAGGGGGACCATTAGCAGCTTTTTTTCTTTTTTTTTTTCCCATTGATTTTCTTTAAAATATTTTGCAAGAGATCAAAGCAGTATGCATCTTTCATTTCTGATGCAATTCAGCCACAATACTATATGACTGCGACTATAGAACGAATCTCAATGTAAGCAAAGTTATGTCTAAAAAATAATAATTCTGCCAAACTGATCACTTATTATTCATACATCTATCATAAGATGGAAAAGTACATTATATACAATGTCTGCTAATATCATTGATGCATGTCATCGTAATCAATATGTGTTGCAGAATTTACCGTATGCATTGTAGCTGTGAAAATCCATAGAATGAAGAGACGTGCTGTAGATTTTAAATCCACACCGCATGTCAGCGTATGGGCGGACAGTTTCCTGCAATATTTGTTCAAATACTGTCGTTTTGCAGCTACTGTACTACACTGCTGATTTTCCACTGGCAAACCAGGACTGAAAATCCGCAGCATTTACAATGTGCAGAGGCATATTATAAAAAAAATATGAGTGCTTCGTGGGTCTTTCTACCGCAAATTCCGCCGATGGACCCTACCGTCCACCTTTCCATTGCCTGAAATGTCATTGACGCAGGCCAAATAGGAATTGATCTACCTGGTAATCAATTGGCCACTTTTTTTCACATACACAGATCTCAGATCCAACTAACGCTGGGTTCACATCTTTTCGTTTTCAGCTCTTCAGATCCGTCGGAAGCACAGAAAAAACTAAAAAAATATTTGAGCATGCATTTTGCTGATTTTTCATCCGTTTTAGCCATTTCTCTTTGAGAACTGTTATTATAGACAGAAGAAAAAAGTACTTTGTGAAGGACTAAAATAACGGAAGACGGAAATGGCTAAAACAGATGCAAAATGAGCATAACGGATGCTCAAAATAAAAGGATCTTTATTTTTTTTTTGTCTGTTCATCTGACGGATCAGAAGAACGGAAAACGAAACGATGATGTGAACCAACTCTAAAAGGTAATATTACACTGACAGGTCAGCCAGGCGATTATCAGGAAGGAAGCGTTCCCTCCCGTCAATTGCCTGCTCGCGAGAGGAGACCGCTGCTATTACATGCAGAGATTTCCTCCTCAATATAGAGACGAGCGATCATTAATGCAATCGCTCGCCCCTATACTTATTGTTTGGCACCAAAGCGCCTATTACATGGCACAATCTGCCGCCAGCAAGCAAAGATTTTTAAACATGTTAAAAGATCCCGATTACCCGATGAACGAGAGTTTGCTTGTTCATCAAGTAATTGGCGGCAGTGTTACACTGCCAGAGGATTGCTAACAAGCGTTACTACAAACGTTCGTTAGCGATCATCTTAGCAATTATCTATTGGTGTAATAGGGCCTTAAGCTGTTGGAAATTTGATCTACCTTTTTAGCTTTGGAGTTCTTACTCTATAGTTTTGGGAACAGCTACCCACTGTAATGGAGCATTGGTCACATTGGGTCCTCCCAATCTCTCCCTGCTCCACCACATTTCTGATTCAAGCTTCAAACATATACAGTACAGACCAAAAGTTTGGACACACCTTCTCATTCAAAGAGTTTTCTTTATTTTCATCACTATGAAAATAGTAGATTCACACTGAAGGCATCAAAACTATGAATTAACACATGTGGCATTATATACATAACAAACAAGTGTGAAACAACTGAAAATATGTCATATTCTGGGTTCTTCAAAGTAGCCACCTTTTGCTTTGATTACTGCTTTGCACACTCTTGGCATTCTCTTGAGGAGCTTCAAGAGGTAGTCCCCTGAAATGGTTTTCACTTCACAGGTGTGCCCTGTCAGGTTTAATAAGTGGGATTTCTTGCCTTATAAATGGGGTTGGGACCATCAGTGGCGTTGAGGAGAAGTCAGGTGGATACACAGCTGATAGTCCTACTGAATAGACTGTTAGAATTTGTATTATGGCAAGAAAAAAGCAGCTAAGTAAAGAAAAACGAGTGGCCATCATTACTTTAAGAAATGAAGGTCAGTCAGTCAGCCGAAAAATTGGGAAACTTTGAAAGTAAGGGCTATTTGACCATGAAGGAGAGTGATGGGGTGCTGCGCCAGATGACCTGGCCTCCACAGTCACCGGACCTGAACCCAATCAAGATGGTTTGGGGTGAGCTGGACCGCAGAGTGAAGGCAAAAGGGCCAACAAGTGCTAAGCATCTCTGGGAACTCCTTCAAGACTGTTGGAAGACCATTTCAGGGGACTACCTCTTGAAGCTCATCAAGAGAATGCCAAGAGTGTGCAAAGCAGTAATCAAAGCAAAAGGTGGCTACTTTGAAGAACCTAGAATATGACATATTTTCAGTTGTTTCACACTTGTTTGTTATGTTTATAATTCCACATGTGTTAATTCATAGTTTTGATGCCTTCATAGTCATGAAAATAAAGAAAACTCTTTGAATGAGAAGGTGTGTCCAAACTTTTGGTCTGTACTGTATGTCTGTAGGTATCTCAACTTCACTGACATAAAAGGTGAATATTAACATTCTTGGGAGTGGTAAAACACTTCTTTGTAAGAAAGTGACTTTTGTTCCCAAATACAGGCACATTGTACACATTCCGCCTAGACTTTGTATTCTTATGACTGATGTGCAGACGGCCTCATTTGCATATCGTTACTATCCAAGGAACACTTAAAAGTTTCTATAAATTATGATATTACGCTTTGCATTTTTCCACTAAATGTAAAACGCTGCTGATTATAAAGCTGAAACTTTTCGCGATTGCAAATGTGCCGGAAAGCCTGCACCTGCGCATACATAAGTATTCATGACTCTCCCCGCCTGTTTTTTTTAAGGATAACGTTTCTCCTTAGAGTAATCCAATTAACCCCCATGTGAATATAGAAGGCATACGTATAATGACATGCAAATTTATAATTCAATCTTAAGGTCAAAGAGGTAAATTTCAGCTCCAGTTATTAAGGAAATCATAAGACGTCTATGGCATAATGCCTCTTTGTTTATGGCTCCAAGGCAAACATATAGCAGCTAGTGGCGGTTGCGTTCTGTAGTGTCACATGCCATTATTACCTCGGTGACATGTATGTTTTTATTGGCTCTGTATAAGGTCACAAAATATTAACTTAATTTACACTTGGTCTAGAAGGGCCTGATGTCAACAATAGAGATGTCCCTGTTCAGCTGATGTGACAGAGAGCTGCCACTGAGGAAGATGGATGATTGCACAGCCCGACCCCTTTCCCCCCTATCAGGCCACAGTTCAGTATCTCTACAACAAAAGGCCTTCTCCGAGCTCCCAGTGGTCTTCAGCTTTATTGGTGCTAACAGGTCCCGACATTTCCATCGATCGCTTTCTATCCTTCTTAAGCACAAGAGCTTGCCCTCTTTGGCGCGCTAAACCTTGGCACAGATGTCTTCTTTTTTTTTTTTAATTGCTTCTCTGCTGTCTGTTGGGAAGTATGCAATCGGACATGTGAACACCACATCGACACAGAAAATGCCTATCCACTTATCTCAGGTTCCCCGTGGCATTTGAGAGAAAGTGATATGTGCTTAGCCTCGAGAAGTTAACCCTTTCGTCACACACGCCGCATCCATCTTATATCTAGTCCCATTTTATCAGGACACAATTCGCACGCATTTTACATCAAATGTGAATATCCCTTCTAATCATTTTTCATTTTCGTGCATAATTACATCTGATTCGCGATCATGCTTAATCACTTGATAACCTGCTGGGTAATAATCTCCTTTCTCTGCAATACAAAAACATGGAACGAAAACTTCACTTAATGCATATTCATTAGGAAAGGAACACTTCATCTCTATCAAAATCCGGAAGTGCCTAACATACATATTAACGTATTCAGTGCAGCCCCAGGGCAGCACTCTATACCTGCCGGCCCAAGGGCCAGATGAGTGGCTGCCTGGGCTGGAGGTGGCCGAGCCGACGACAACTGTATGTGGCACTGCGGCAGCTATATAATGATGCGTGGCATCATGAATACGGCTAAAGGCAGTCAAATGACTTGTGGTTTATACGTATATGGCAGCAAAGTGAATATAGGACCTATATGAGCATGTAACACTATAGAAATGCAGCTTCACGGTGACCTGATAGCTGACGGTACGGTGTCAATTCATTAATTACAGTAAATGGCCAGGTATGGCTTTCTTCACTTTTTTTTTAAAAAAAGGTTTTTTTTCCCCCTTTTTTAGGAGGGAACTTGTAAAAACTGCTAAAAATTCATGCATTTTTTTTTACAAACAAAACAGCCATAAAAAAGTTTGTGAGACCACCCTAAGGTTTAGCTACGTTTAGATTCATTTCTTAATTGGCTTACTTCTGTGTCTGGGTCTTCTACATTTTTTTGAAGATTATCAGATGCCTTATTACGTGAACAATACCAACTGTATGTTAGTATATCATGCCGTTCTGTGCCGTTACTATGTATAGATGAATCTGTAGTCTGTTGGATCATGTGCGGATACATTTTTTCTCATGATTACACGTTTTTCCACCTTATATAGAATTTGTGTTTTCTTTGTAAATGATAGAACGTCGCAGTGGTAGTTTATATCACAAAGGGTCACTTTATATCTGTGTAGGCTCTGCAATAAAGAGAACCTGTCAGCGGGTCCCTGTTGTATAGAGGGCATTGTGCAGGCAGGGATAGCATCTCGCAGGGTGGTGTTATACTGCCACTTCTATTACAGTCTTGGTCGAACACAGTTTCCAGTACGCTCAGTCTTTAACTTCCTTGTGAGATTTGCAGGCAGGGGAGTCCAATATGCAGAATACGTGTGTGTGTGTGTGTGTGTGTGTATATATATACACATACACACACACACACACACACACACACACACACACACACTTTATGGAGGGCACAACAAATACAGCAAGGGGCATTCAAAGTAATATTAGCGGGGTCAGCTATTTGCAAGCAACCACAAGAATGCCTTCCCCGTGGCTGACTATCCCAGCTCATGGCTGATATGTAATATTATCTGAGCTAATAAATCAGGCGTTTAATACATTTAGGCCCCTAAAATCCACATGAAATGTGTAGTGAAATGAAATGCGTCTCCCACCAATGGTGAGAAGACTGGAGGCAACCTCCATTTGTTTTATTGTTATTGTAGGTTCTGAACAATAATTAAGACATAAAATAATAACATTTTTCTCTAAACCAAGCTGCATTCTGTAATATAAAAATCTTACACGGCTGCTTGGGAAATCAGGAAAACAATGAGAAAATTGCTATTCAGGGTTTAGCACTGTTCGTAATATCAATTGTGACAATTCACAATGCAATATCTTCTGCATACCCAGAATCTAAATTAAATTGAAGAAGCTTGCTTTCTGTGACCTTGGCTTCGCCACTTCCATACTAAAGCAAAAACCAAGGGCAAAACAGTCCTTACAACCTTCATGGGCATGATTAGTTCACCTCAAAGCCACTTATTGCCTCAGTTTTTACCCAAAAATTAATTAGACAAACATTTTTTTTTTAAATGTGTTCTAGAACGTTCCGCGTGAGGAGAGGATGGGAAGGGGTGAAGGGAATGGAAACCTCTTCAGGGACTATGAGCAATTATAGTGATTATTACCGTATACTCTGCCTCCCTATATAAACCCCAAGACGTGTCTGCTCAGGATCCATTGATTTATATGTGAGAACAATATATAACAATTAATGTGACAGTGATTGGTCATTTCTGCTTGAGTGACAGTGAATGCAAGTGTGACAGTGATGGATAGCGCTTGTGTAAGCATGATAGTGACTCAATGCCGCCGAGAGCGACAGGAAGGGAAAGCGTGCAGATCAGATAGAAGACAACAAGTGCTGCTCCCAGTCTCAGATCCCTTTCAGTCATTCTATTCCCTTCTATCTAAACTTTGGAGCATCCTGTGCATCTTAAAGGCTAAAGGATGCATATTAAGATCTTATCCACACAACCATATTTTTGGTCAGATCGGATGCAGACCCATTCAACGCAATGGGGGGGGGGGGCACAAATAAATTCAGACAACACATCATATGTCTGTGCCGTAGTCCTGCAAAAAAGATTAAAGATATCATATACTTGTCCATTTTCTGGACATTGATAGGATATTTCTACTGGCATGCACACAGCCGGTATCCATGTTTGGCAGATCCGCAGTTTCTGGACCACAAAACACATATGGTCGTGTGCATGAGGAGTAAAGGACACACCTATAAGTAAAATACAGTCATAAGGGCCATAAATGGTGTACAAAAGACCACAATGCCATGAGATGTCTCCTGCTATACACCAAAAGGTCTTTCTGACCAGCCCTAGCCTAAAGTCTCCTCTGTCAATCGTCTAGATTCATCTCAAAACACAGTCAACTGCTCAACACTTCTTTATAAAGAAGAACATTTGAAATCCTTGTGGCAAAAAGCCCATAACAGCATCCCTAAGACATACAGGTTACACAATATCCCTTCCTCCATCACATTTGACCCCGAACAGTAGCCAAAAATCCACTCTTGGTACGTTTTGTAGAAACTAATTCATAAAATATCTATACGTTATTGGTTACACAACACAAAGTTCTAATTGTCGCATTTACTTTACACCTTTTATCCGACCTTTGAAAAAAAATAACATCCAGTGCATGTGCTCTATAGGTCACCCGGGTTATGGTTCAGTGGGCTCAACAATCACATGCCTTACGACGGACGTCATGGTTCTCATAGCACAGCAGTGGCACCAGTGGTACTACATGTGACCACTGAGGTCACCGATTGGCTGCTTACAAACAAAGGCGGCTGAGGCTTCTGCGTTAGGGCTCTTTCACACCTGCGTTCTTTTCTTCCAGCATAGAGTTCCGTCGTCGGGGTTCTATGCCGGAGGAATCCTGATCAGGATTATCCCCATGCATTCTGAATGGAGAGAAATCCGTTCAGGATGCATCAGGATGTCTTCAGTTCCGGAACGGAACGTTTTTTGGCCGGAGAAAAAACCGCAGCATGCTGCGCTTTTTGCTCCGGCCAAAAATCCTGAAGACTTGCCGTAAGGCCGGATCCAGAATTAATGGCCATTGAAAGGCATTGATTCGGATCCGGCCTTAAGCTAAACGTCGTTTTGGCGCATTGCCGCATCCGACGTTTAGCTTTTTCTGAATGGTTACCATGGCTGCCGGGACGCTAAAGTCCTGGCAGCCATGGTAAAGTGTAGTGGGGAGCGGGGGAGCAGTATACTTACCGTCCGTACGGCTCCCGGGGCGCTCCAGAGTGACGTCAGGGCGCCCCAAGCGCATGGATCACGTGATCGCATGGACACGTCATCCATGTGCATGGGGCGCTCTGACGTCATTCTGGAGCGCCCCGGGAACCGCACAGACTGTAAGTATACCGCTCCCTGCTCCTACTATGGCAACCAGGACTTTAATAGCGTCCTGGCTGCCATAGTAACACTGAACGCATTTTGAAGACGGATCCGTCTTCAAATGCTTTCAGTACACTTGCGTTTTTCCGGATCCGGCGTGTAATTCCGGCAAGTGGAGTACACGCCGGATCCGGACAACGCAAGTGTGAAAGAGCCCTTATTAGTTAAGTGTGGGATTGGAGAGGGGAGTATTGTTTTTTTTTTGTATTTTATAACATTTGCTGCCCTTTAAGATTACCTATTACATTTCCGTTTTTTACTAGAAGTAACAGGTGGCTTGGACAAACAAGACTAAATGTAACTTGTATGTATCGCTTGTCAATAATCACTAAATTCCAATGCTGGGCTATGTAGAGTATATGGCTAAATAAACTACCGTATAACAATGCAAGTTTCAAAGCTCAGAGAAAACACTGGTGTTACACCCTATACTTGTAAATACTTCCATACCATGTTCTTTGCTTCTGCTGCTCATACTATGGGTGTGCCGTTTCTGCTAGCTGCCTACTATATATAACAATCCGTCTGAACTTGCTTCCATATATGATAACTTCCATATAGGGCCTAAACTTGCCAGACAATCGGACATCCTCTAAATACAGACCCAGGTCGTCTACAATGTCCCTCACCTTTGTGTATGCTTCCTACATTACCCACTGATGAATTACTGCCTCCTCCATCTGGTTCTGCCCTAGTGTTCCCTCCATCTTCTACTGAGGACATGTTCACAGGACTACTGTTTCTGCAGAGTACTGACTGTTACCTTGTTAATGAATCATGTGTCACCTCTAACGATACCAACAGAGGATCAGGGTACACTGTCGGTAGCACATGCATAGGTCATGGAGGAACACCTATTTTGAGAGGTATCACATTGGGGACTTTACTTGCAGCAGCTATTAATTAACATTTGCCTTAAGCAAGCGTTAGGGTATGTTCACATCCGCCTCTCATGGGAAATCGACAGAGTCATCGACAGGGCCGCAAATATCTTCTGTTTAGATTTCAAAACTGCGTTTCCGCCAGAAAAAAAATAAATAAATCACATGAAAACTGCGGAGCGGAAGCAGTCCAACGACAGATCAGTCAGCCTCGAAGTTCATGGCAAATACATAGTGTCTGAACATACCTTTAAAGGCATTTTTCTGAGATTTTTTTAACTCATGACCCATCCTCGGATGACTTGTCCAGAGGAAAGGTCATCAGTTAAAAAAAAAAGTCTCGGAAAACCCCCTTGAGTGGTTTCAATTCATGTGTAACAAGCATCAAGCTGCTACCAAATCTGTGGAAGTCTCAATTTATATACAACGTAGACCACTAAAGATCCTTCACATATCTTTACAGTCTTGTAGTAGCATATGGAAACTGAGCGGAAGAAAGCATGCCCTTCCCCCCCCAGTGTAGAAGAGTGAATGCCTGGCATGGTGCTTTTTAGGGGCTGCTGGGCGACTGTGGTGTTATGTGTCTAAATGGCCCGTGCGTAGTCTCACAGCGTGTCTATCAATCAATGTCACGGCTCTCTGGGATTCCTGTCGTCAGTTTGCGTCTGACTGATTATGAATAATAAGAGGGCCTCGCCTGCTTACATATTCATATATGCTTACAATGGTGGGATGATCAGCAGGAGATTAAAACGTGGATTATTCATTTGATTTGCACACTTCACTAGAAAACAAACAAAGAAGAGAAAATCGGCTCTGCTACAATGCTACTCGTGGACTTTCTCCTGATAGTCTGCAGGAGCATGGCTGCCTTGTCTACGTTAACTATTTCCTGCTCACGTTAAGTACTAGCGACAGGGGTAAAATGGAAAACTACTGTATGGCCAATTCTAATTAGAATGTGCAATACTCTACAATAAAAGCACTTTAGGACCCCAGAGCAAGTCTGCAATGAACCTTCTGCATGGCAATTATGCCATGGTCACGCAACATAGTCATCATGCAGAACAGTGGGTATGGCATATGACAGGGTTTGACAAATTTCCTTGGAATCTAGGAGCCAGCTAAAAAAGTTAGGAGCCAGGCGGAGCCGCGTCATAAAGCCCCCAGTAGGTGCCCCCATAGTGCTTCCCCCCCACTTCTCCATAGAGCCCCCCAATAATGCTGTATACCATGTTACATATACCGCCGCTCCGTCCCCGGACCCTATTGACTATAATGGGGACGGGGGAGCTCCGGCGCAGAATGGCAGTTCGCGGTGAGAGGCCGCCGGACTAAAAAGTTGGACATGCAGTACTTTTAGTCCGGCGGCCTTTTACCATGCACTGCCGTGCTGCGCCAGAGCTCTGCCCCCATTATAGTCAATGGGGACGGAGCGGTGGTCCGGCGAAACAGCGGAAGGACGGATCCGACAGGGTGAACCGCCTGCCGGATCCATCCTGCCGCAAGTGTGAAAGTACCCTTATAGTTATATAGCTACTGAATGAGACAGAAGAAGGGATGCCTTTAACATATAGATCTCCTTGAGAAGCCAATTTGATCCTAAAGGGTTAATTCAAACTAATCTAAACTGTGTGTCATCTGTCACTTCTCTTATCTCTCTGCTCCTGTCCCTTAATCTTATCACTGCTGCAACAAAAGCATTAGCCGACAGCCTCAGTGTAACCTGTTCTACAGTCTGACTGACTGTTCTTTTAACTCAAAGAATCGAATGAGTCACTAACTAATCGGATCTTTAGATTCTTTTAACCTGAGACTCATTCGATTCTTTCTAGACTCCCTCCTGTACTTGTGTCAGTGACTCAGAGCTGCTAGTGCTTGCCTTGCCTCAGCTCTGATTGGTTGGTGGGCAGGGAGGGGAGGGGCTGGCAGAAGCAGCTTCCACTCTAGGATCAGATTACACTCCTCCCGAGTCCCTCCCCTCCCTGCTGCCAGCGTCTCTGCTATTGTGTGCAGTGACGGAGCTGTTTCACACGGTGCTGCCTCCGGACAGAACGGCAGCTCCGCACCCATCGCCCGGGCACCTTTGAAAACGGGCTGACAAATACCCAAGCGCCAGGACTAAATTCCTGGTCGCCATGGCGACCTGGGATTTGTCGAGCCCTGGCATATGAGGCAAGCAGGAAGGCGCAAGGGACAGTCGTTGACGGAAGGTATGTGTCACCGAGGTTCCTGGCCTCGGTGGAGTAAGAGCCAGTTTCAGTTGCTGTTTGACACCTTGCTATTTTGTATAGCTGTAATACCTGATCCGGGACGTCTCTTACTGGGAGTAGACAAAGTGCTGGGTGGGTGACTACTCCCCACGTTCCAGGCTGGGTTTTGAGAGGCCTATAAAGAACAGCCAGCAGTGTCAGGTGGTGGTGCTGATCTCTCTCTGACAATCTCTGTGGAATCTGAGCCTTGTGCCAGGCTGGAGGCCTGAATCCGGGAGGACTGCTCTGTCCTGTGCTATGCCGACCGGGTGTGGATTAACACCCAGGATAAAAAGGTGACTGTTTTTGTTTGCTGTATGAACTGTCTAGGTGTGAATGAACACCAAAACTGCAAATAGACTGTCGTACTGTTTTGTTGCCATAAGTGTGAATAAAACACTGAAGTTTTTAAGTTACAAACTGGTCTTTGCCTCTATACTGCCTCCGCTTGTCCTGTCTACCAGAGCGAGTCCCCACAATAGGTAGAATACCTGTTACTAGCCAGCCTTGTTTTAACTAAGATTTGATCAAAGCCTTTCTCTACACACAACATGTCAATTCATTATTGAGTGCTCCTTCTCCCACAAGTCTCACAAGGACTCGGCAGGGTGAGACAGTGCAACATCTTAATAGTTGAGGGCATATTCCCATCTCAGTAGGAGCCAGACTCTGGACATCTTCTCCTCTTAATGCAGTGTCCTGAGATGGTCTGGACTAAGAAAAGAGCCATATAATCTATGCTTCAAGGTTTTCATGGTTCCCATAAAAGTGAATAGTAGATGGAGAACTGCGCAACACAGCAAGCTATGCTGTCGCCGTAACTTGTGATATGTATTAACTTGTAGTGATGTCATGAAAACTGAGTAGCACAGACCACTCGGTTGTTTACACAGTCCCAACCACCTCCAGGCAGGAAAAGTTTAGGAGAGGCTATTCTAGATATAGGCACGAGTCCCAGAGACGACAGCTGTAGCCACAGGATATGCCATAAATGTTTGAGATGAGAATACTCCTTTAAAGGGAACCTGTCACCAGGATTTTGTGTATAGAGCTGAGGACATGGGTTGCTAGATGGCCGCTAGCACATCCGCAATACCCAGTCCCCATAGCTCTGTGTGCTTTTATGGTGTAAAAAAAATAAAATAATTTGATACATATGCAAATTAACCTGAGATGAGTCCTGTCCCTGACTCATCTCACGTATAGGACTTCTCAGGTTAATTTGCATATGTATCAAATCGTTTTTTTACACAATAAAAGCACACAGAGCTATGGGGACTGGGTATTGCGGATGTGCTAGCGGCCATCTAGCAACACATGTCCTCAGCTCTATACCCAAAATACCGGTGACAGGTTCCCTTTAACTCTCCAAACAGTTTTGCCCAAGCTCTATTGAGCTTTGAGAAAAGGACCTAATAGTGCAGCCTGAGCAGAGCTCCAGCAGAAGGGGGGAGGTGGTGGGGGGGGGAGGCTTGGGATGCTTTAACCCTTCATATTTCTGGCTCTGTAGGAGATATGCTTTTACTCCCAACCTGATTTCTAAAGCCTATATCTCCAGATGTATAGGAGATAATTCTGCAATCCTGGTTTTGCTTTAAAGCGCCAGGTTGTCAGCTTTCGAACAAGACCAGACCCATAACTATCTACACTGCCCAAGAAATGAAGGGTTAAATCAGCCCTCTCCCCTTGAGCTGACTGTGATCTTAGCCAGCCTTGGAATGCAGGGACACAAAAACAGATTATTTTGTAAAAAACAAACAAAAAAAAAAAAATACACACACAAGTGTTTTCATTATGGAAGTATTATAGCGTAATAAAAACATAAAAAATACATAAATTTGGCAGCATCATAATCACACTAACCCACAGAAAAAAGTTAAAATTTATGTTTTTTATCTTCCCCTCCTAAAAATAGTAAAAGTTATTTAATACACTACGAGGAGCATTTATCAAAGCTATTACACCATAAAAAAAAAGTTGCACACAGCACACTTGCATCATAATTTGAGACTATGAGCTTATCAAACTTTTCTAAAGTGGCTAGAAAAAAAGTGGGGCTTAGCAGGAGGGGGCGGAGCTTCCTGCATCCCATCATATTTACTGTAACGGAAGCCATGAACTGGTGTTCAATTCTAAATGTGCGTAGGCCATGTGACCAAATAACGTAATGTCACATGGCCTGCATGCTCATAAAGGGCTGCGACTTCTTCTAACAGCTGATCAGTGGGGGGGCGGCTGTATTTTTTTGGGACATTTTTTTTTCATTGCCTAGCATTTTTCTCCAATAGAATTCCATTGTTTTTACTCCAGCTTAAAAAAAATAATTATATGCATATGTAATGTGTGCTGACATTTTTAATGCCGTTTTTTGCATGGAAGTATTTAAAGGGAATCTGTCACCTCGATTTTGGACATGGGTAGTACTGCAGATAAGGAGTCCAGATCACTTTTTTTTTTTTTTTTTCCTACTGTCTCCGGTTCTCCAGCACTGAAAAATACACTGAAATACACAGTCTGGACTGCTGTGTATTTCTAACATAATGGAGAGGACTCGTGTGTATGCAGAGCAGTCCTGACAACGCATATCAATGCAGCTCTGTGTGCCGACAGCGTGGGAATGGGGGCAGTAGGAAAACAAAAAAATAGTGACCTGGGCTCCATATCTACAGTACTACTCAAGTATTACTGTAGATAACGGTCCAAAATTGAAGTGACAGATTCCCTTTAATTATGTTTTTTTCCTCATAAAGCTTCACATAGGATGCATGCAATAATACAGGGGGGGAGGGGTAATATACTTTCCTACAAAAAAAAAAAAAAATATATAAAAAGAAAAAAAAAAAAAAAAAAAAAAAAAAAAAGGAAAGTGTTAAAGCACACTAGATGGGCAAAAACATCTCCAAAAACGCAGGCCTTTTTTGGGGAACCAAAGACACCAGGACCAAAACTGCATGTGAAGGAACCCCTAGGTTGCTGAAGCATAGTATCGCACTGTGCATTTTTTTTGGCCTTCAAAAAAATGCCTGACTTGCTCAGGCGTTTTTGTCCATATAGTATGTGCTACTACACTATATGGACTTTTTTTGTATTCCTTATTTTTATTTTTTTTCAATAGGAAAGCATGACACTTCCTCTGTAAAGTAGTATGGAGAAAATACATCAGTACAAAAATGCAATGTACAAATGCCATTAAAAAAGCATCACTCACTGGCACAAGCAGGGAAAAAACAAAACAGATGTCCAAGGGCTAAATGTCCTTCAAAATGCACATAATGGTGTTCAGTGTCCTTTCCGGATTTGCATTATCTCTTTGCCTGTACTTTGCAAGTTTGTATATTTTGGTACAAAGATAAAAATGTTAGAATTTACATATATAGGATTACCACAAGATATCTGAACAAACAGAGCTCCGAAGAGAAGTCATTTTCATTACCGGAACAGTAAAGCAGCATTGCAGTAAGGTAAAGATAAAAGCTGTACAAATAGAAACCAGTGAAAAGCAGCAGAAAACACATAGCACAAAATAGAAATGAGATTTAAAAAAGCTTTAACGCTTTTATCTGCCAAGGGTATATGTCATTTTTGCCATGGCAAGAATGTGGGAGCTAGAGCTTAGACCTTTGCATGAGATTGAAGCCCAGAATCTTATTTGGGGAGCAGGGTGGACTTTCAGGTCCTCTGTGTTTGCGGTGGGAGAGGAGAAGCGACTAGTGACTGTGTTGCAGGTTCTCTCTCCCCTGTCGGATGGGGAGATTACATAACCTTTGTTCAATGTCATCACCCAGAGGATGAGAGGATGTGTGCGCCCTGACTAACATTTTAGGGGGTCTTTATGCCTTTTCACACAACATCATGCTTTGAAGCTAAATTGTATAAAAGGTGCCAATAAGTGTAAAGTGCTGGACAGCATCCTTACATTGCGCTAGGCAATAAAATATATGGGCATGTGTTGTAATAACTTTTTTTGTATTTTCATCATTCAAGTGAAAGCGGTCATGGCAGCGATATGCTCTTTAGACCCTCACCATTTTACGTAAGTAGGAGATATATGTGTCCACAGACTGCAGCACTACATGGTGGGGTCAAATTTATAGCGAACCCAAGGTGTGGAATATGACAGATACGCCATGATCCATCTGACAGATTATACCCAATCCATTATTATCAATCGGGTATCCAGGTATGTGAATGTGTATGCATGTGAACAGAACCTAAGGTGGACCTGTTACACAAAGTGAAGTACCAAAATGTAAAAATGGCAAAATAGTCCATAAGCTTCTACCTCAACTGAGAGGTAGTAAATTCACCTTGCGATAATACTGATACAGAGCAGTAACCTGAAGAACCAGGGCTCCAACTGAAATCCTGTACCAGACCCCCCCCCCTCCACCCCCAAACACACAGTCCGATGAGACTACCACCTCTGCACCCCTTATATCCACAGCCTTGCTTTTAAGGTCTCCTTCTACTGATATCATAAAAGCTCTTGATGAGAGACTAAAGTCAGATTGGCACCAGGGTTCCTCTGGCTTGCATCTTTTTGGCCAACCTTGTAATGTTATACAAAATAATGCACTTAGTAAATTAGTCTACTAAACAAAACAACAACAAAAGCACTAATATATATATATGAGACACACTGATTTCTACACTTCTTATTTCTTTATCTTATGTAAAGTGCATTTTAGGGTTATTTAGTTTATCTATTTATTCTGTTTATATAGTGCTGACATATTCTGCCGCACTGTACAGAGGAGATTGATACGACTGTCCCCAGTGGAATCACAATCAAATTTTCCATATATCAGACCCACACAAGGGTCAACTTCCTCAGAAGCCAATTAACCTATAAGGGTCTGCACACATGAATTTGGCTCTGGCATTTTCCTACCTATAAGGCTCCATTCACACGTCCGTGGTGTGTTGCGGACCCGCAAATTGCGGACCTGCAACACACCCGCCCGGCACCCCTATAGAAATGCCTATTCTTGTCCGCAAATAGGACATGTTCTATTTTTTGCGGAGCTGCGGACCCGAAGATCGGGGCCGCGCTCTGCAAATGCGGATGCTGACAGCACACTGTGTGCTGTCCGCATCCATTCCAACCCCATAGAAAATGAACGGGTCCGCACCCGTTCCGCTAAATTGCGGAACGGATGCGGACCCATTTGCGGACGTGTGAATGGAGCCTAAGGCCTCATGCACACGGCCGTTGTGTGGCCATTCTGTGCATTGGGGACCGCAATTTGCGGCCGGGACGGATCGAGACCCACGGCCGGGCAACGGCCGTGTGCATGAGGCCTAAAAGACAGCCCCAGAGTAAGCAAAAGCTTTATTTATTTATTTGTGGCATTTTGTTTTCTGGTGGTTGTTGCATACTGTGCGTTTTATCACTAGCATTTTCTACATGGCTTTTTTCCCCCCCTATAGGGAGTAGTTGTCAAAAAGCCTGGAAAATGCCAAGATCTACAGAGTGCTGCGTTTTAAAAAAAAAGGAAGCCAGAAAGACAAAAAAACTGAACCAAATTAACAAAAACGCCTATAGCAAAAATAAATCACATTAGTGTGTCCTGCGTTTCATATTTCCTAGAGCTGGTGTTTTTGCAGCGAAAAAAATGCCACAAAAAAAAAAAAAAAGTACATGTGAAAGCAACCTAAAGGTCCATTCACACGTCCGTATGTGTTTTGCGGATCCGGAAAACACGGACACCGGCAATGTGCGTTCTTGCAGACAAGAATAGGACATGTTCTATTTTTTTGCTGAACGGAAGTGCGGATCCGAAAATGTGGATAGCACATTCCGGCCCCATTCAAAATGAATGGGGCCGCACCTGTTCCGCAAAATTGTGGAACGGAAGAGGACCCATTTTGTGGACGTGTGAATGGACCCTTAGGGTGGTTTCACATAAGGCTTTTTTTTTTATGCAGCTTTGTGGTAGTTTTTTTTATGGTGTTTTTTTTTTTTAGGCAAAACCAGAAATAAAATATAAAAAGGAAGGTCTTATACTTTTCCATCCTCCTGGATCCACTCCTCGCTTTGGCTTAAAAACCTACATCAAAACTTGCAGTGGCTTTTTTTTCCCCAAAAAAACCATCTGTGTGTGTGTGTGTGTGTGTGTGTGTCTTTGAGTGAAACCACCCTAAAAACACTTTTTGAAGTGTAAGAGGAAACTCACATATTAACCCAGCGCTACAAGGTAACAGTACTTACCACTGGGCCACCATAAGCAGCCAAATGGTGGCCCGATTCATCAGTGACAGTTCAGCCATTCAAGGGTATAGAAAAGCTGGGTGTCAGCCCCTATGGTACACGTACTTATCATTACAGGCAATTTCTTCATTTTAGGTGAATAAGTGTATATAAGCAAAGTTGCCTCTAGCTGTCCTCTTTACTACCTCCCCGCTGTGTTTCAAAAAGCCGTGCACAAAAGACGTAAAAACTAGTACGACTTTTGATATGGTGGTTTATAAAAATAAAAATAAAAAAAAAGTGTGGTGGCCCTTTAAGAGACGTTGCGTTCCTGACTTTTAAAGCTGTTTACACTAAAATATATCATTTGCGGAAAGAGGGTACGGAGGGGTTTCAGACGGAATAAATCCAGTTCACATGCTGCCAGTTGGTGGATTTAGAAATAATGACACAAGCCTTCGGCTCCTGAACAATTTGCCCTATTGTGTGCACCTATCAAGTTCTGCCTTCACAGCGGCTCTCTGTTTTCAGGATAAAAGAAGGAAACCGAAGCCCCGTTTCCCTTTCTCTTCCACGCTGAATGATTAAATCACAGTACAATTTAGTTAAAGCTCATCATTACATCGCTGATGCTTTGACGACTTGATTGAAAGAAGTATTTCCAAGAGCTGTAATGCTCATCTGTGTGTTTAATAACCGGCAATGAAAGGGAGCCAAGCACTCGTTTATCCAGCCCCTGTTAGAGAGGCGCACATTGTGCTCATATTTAATGTATGGGCAGATTAGGGTGTGCTAATAGAAGGCTTTGTCTCTCACCTACTGGTCTTGAGGTGCAACGTGCTGCAGAATGGTCTACAGAAAACGGATGTCTTATTTAGGAATTGTGGGGGAACCTACGGTGCAAACGAACAGTGCGGCATTTTTAACTTGAAATCATTTTTTCTACATTTATTTTTATTTTTTTTCCGCAAGCCCCGCTAAGAAGGAAACGGGAACCGACTGAAGCAGCGTTATTAACGTAATTCCTGCGCTGCGATCTATACATTGTACCTATAGCTGCTGGCCTTGATAAAAGATGTCGGGAGGTACGCCTGCTCTCCCGGGTGAGAAGTTACTGAAACAGGCAGCGGGACCGCATTCATTAAACTAATCTCTGGAAATGTTGCACAAAACGCGCGAGCTCTGCCGGCAGCGCACAACGGTATCCAGTGCCTAAACGCTGCGGGGATTTAGGACGAGCCTAGCTGAGCTATCAATCAAAGATTTTCAGCAAGAGGGGACGTCAAGTCGCCCGCTCTACGGACGGCGAGAGGCTGCGCAATGTCAGGGCCGTCAGCCAGCTAATGGTTTAATAATGAAGCATGCACTCATTTCATACCGTCAGATTGAGAGCGGCTTTTAATGATCTGGCTTTTTCAGGTTTTTTCTCTGGCGTTTGAGATTCGGGTAAAGCTTTGGCTAGCAGAGAGATGGCAGTAAGCGTACACCGATCTGGGGATCCATGACCAAGTGCATCGGCAAGTCAAGTATTCCATCATAGCTGTGGGGAATTCATGGTCAGGCTGCCAGGCTCGGGAGCGGCAGAAGCTGATGTATGTTTCTTCTGCGAGGCATTTTCTCTGCAGTTGCTTGGGATGCAAGCCAAGGAAGGGAATTATTGTAGCAAACAAACACAGTGCAACACTCCAGAATAAATGACAGCCCAGGCATAGTCGCTGCTCAAAATGAAGTGCCCTGCTCAAGGAAGCTTGTTCAGTGCATTTGTTTTACATGGCTGCAAACAACCCCCCCCCCCCCCCCAGTGATACGGAAGGATGTGCTGTTCCTTAGGAGACTAACCCGGGAAGCCTTGCCTTTAATGCCGTTAGAAGCTTAGACACAGTGCTGTGCGAGATGCCCGGGCAACCTATAACCTCTATTTCTAACTAGATTAGACTTCCAACTTCTCCGCTACAAGTGTTAAAGTGGATTGTGCTGAGCCGCTGGAGTGTCTGATCAACTGCTCCGGAATCCACCCGCGCTTAGCAATTACACATCAAACCTTATTAAAGAAAGTCATTTGAGTTGCCCGAGGATTAGAAAATGGCAGTTAGCGTCTACAGCCGTGGAGCAAGTAATGTAAAAGGGCCCTGCCAGAGCCCGGCGCTGGCTCTCAATGAATTTTCTGCATCATTTGCTCTATTTTAAAGTCCTGGCAGAGGACAACTCGGAGAATGGAACCGCTACTTGTACAGTTAAGTAGCGCCGAACTGTCCCTTGCAGGAATCCTGGTATCGGACACACCGAAAGGCTATTTGTGGGAATAGGAAACATGCCCTGGTGGGTGGAAGGCAGGGTCTAGAAAACCGCCCTGATGTGCTCACTTGTTGGGCTACTTTCACACTCGCGTTTTGTGCGGATCAGTCATGGACGGATCCATTCAGATAATACAACCGTCTATATTCGTTCAGGATGGATCTGTTTGTATTATCTTTAACATAGCCAAGACAGATCCGTCTTGAACACCACTGAAAGTCAATGGCGGGCGGATCAGTTTTCTATTGTGCCAGATTGTGTCATAGAAAACAGATCCGTCCCCATTGACTTACATTGTGTGTCAGAACGGATCCGTTTGGCTCAGTTTCATCAGACGGACACCAAAACGCAGCGTTTTGGTGTCCGCCTCCAAAGCAGAATGGAGACGGAACGGAGGCAAACTGATGCATTCGGAGCGGATCCTTTTCCATTCAGAATGCATTAGGGCAAAACTGATCCGTTTTGGACCGCTTGCGAGAGCCCTGAACGGATCTTACAAACGGAAAGCCAAAACGGTAGTGTGAAAGTAGACTTACCTGCAGCACATAAACATGGGATAAGAAACACTACATGTGCCGCCCTGATACAGTCGCTTGGAAGATGAATCAGTTTACAACGCTGGCTCTGCTACATCAGCCTCTATAGGTATGCACTTGGAAAAGCTGTGCTCTGCAGGCTCAAATAGCTTCCATTGCATGTAGCTGATACGAGAGCTGAACTTCCCTCCGACTGTAATTCTACATTATTTTGGCCGTCAACCTCATCGGGGTTTACAAAGCGGTAACACTACAGTCCACTACAGGGTTTATAAAGCGGTAACACTACAGTCCACTACAGGGTTTATAAAGCGGTAACACTACAGTCCACTACAGGGTTTATAAAGCGGTAACACTACAGTCCACTACAGGGTTTATAAAGCGGTAACACTACAGTCCACTACAGGGTTTATAAAGCGGTAACACTACAGTCCACTACAGGGTTTATAAAGCGGTAACACTACAGTCCACTACAGGGTTTATAAAGCGGTAACACTACAGTCCACTACAGGGTTTATAAAGCGGTAACACTACAGTCCACTACAGGGTTTATAAAGCGGTAACACTACAGTCCACTACAGGGTTTATAAAGCGGTAACACTACAGTCCACTACAGGGTTTATAAAGCGGTAACACTACAGGGTTTATAAAGCGGTAACACTACAGTCCACTACAGGGTTTATAAAGCGGTAACACTACAGTCCACTACAGGGTTTATAAAGCGGTAACACTACAGTCCACTACAGGGTTTACAAAGCGGTAACACTACAGTCCACTACAGGGTTTACAAAGCGGTAACACTACAGTCCACTACAGGGTTTATAAAGCGGTAACACTACAGTCCACTACAGGGTTTATAAAGCCGTAACACTACAGTCCACTACAGGGTTTATAAAGCGGTAACACTACAGTCCACTACAGGGTTTATAAAGCGGTAACACTACAGGGTTTATAAAGCGGTAACACTACACTCCACTACAGGGTTTATAAAGCGGTAACACTACAGTCCACTACAGGGTTTATAAAGCCGTAACACTACAGTCCACTACAGGGTTTATAAAGCCGTAACACTACAGTCCACCCCGGAGAAACTTTCCAGGTGGCAGAAGTAGCTATAGTCCACTCCTTATTGCTTCTGTCATAAGAAAAAGCCTAAACCACTGATAAATGCACTAGAAAATTATAAAAAAATAAAATAAATAACTGTTCTTATTCATTTGGATTTACCGCTCAGACTTACGTTCACAGGTATCGCCTTTTTGCTGATACCCCGCTCTGCAGATGCATTTTCCAATGGGCACCAACCATTCGCCTTCCGCACTGCAGTGCATCTTGGGAGAATTATCGGCTTCTTCCTCGGCGTTGCTCACGCATGTCCCTCTTACTTCGACCAAGGAGGAGAATTCGGAGCCAGTGACGGTGTCAGGGAATATGGCTAAGTTCTCAATGATGGTCCAGCATTTCTTGTAGTAGACCTTCACTGACACCAGGGCAATGCAGGCTCCGACGTCCTGGAATGCCAGGTAGAATCCCTTCCTGGAGAGGGGGCCAATTTCCCGAACCTCTGTATTCAGCTTCATTTTGCGCTCTCCGAGATCTCCTTGGGTAAAACTTTCGTCTGCGGCAATAGTGTCTATTTTCACATATTGATTTTCTCTCATGTTTCTGCCAGTGTCGTAATCGGTTTCATAGTAATACAAGTTAAAGGTTTCCTTGCAAGTTCCCAGTACACCAGGAAGACTGTTACAATCCCTTAAAGTGAACTTTAGCTCCACAAAAATCCTTTGTGCGTTGGCTTTAGATATCCAGTTAGTTCGTAGCCAGTTGTTCTGGTTGGGTTCCAGGACCTGACATACCTGATAAGTTCTAATAGGTGTGTAGTTTTCATCCAATCCACTGATTTCTTCCCACTGAAAACAGAGAGAAGTCATATCAGCCATGTAACAAAGCAAGCCCTGTTTACTTGGGCGACATTTCCATCGCTCCAGCTATAGGACTACTACCCCGGACGGTATGCGGATGGCGGACAGGAGAAGACCTCCAGCTACAGTATACAAAGCCATGTCATAAAGTACAGTTACTACTAGTCACAAAATCTAGGCAGTTTCTGTCAGAAATGGGCGATGAAGATAACTGGTTGGAACACTAACAAATTCAACATTTCCCTGCTCAGGAAGCAAACCTGATGATGGACTTTTATTAAATGTGTAACGAGGACAGGAAAATGACAATGACAGACGGGCCAGGAGCCAGCTCGGCTCATGCTGGTGGAGACGGAAACAGATGGATACAGGAGAAAGGAATAGTACAAGTACCAGGAACGTGGACGTGTCAAGATAGGAGATCGATAGATAGGTAGATAGATAGATATGAGATAGATAGATAGATAGATAGATAGATAGATATGAGATAGATAGATAGATAGATAGATAGATAGATATGAGATAGATAGATAGATAGATAGATAGATAGATAGATATGAGATAGATAGATAGATAGATAGATAGATAGATAGATAGATAGATAGATAGATATGAGATAGATAGATAGATATGAGATAGATAGATAGATAGATAGATAGATAGATAGATATGAGATAGATAGATAGATAGATAGATAGATAGATAGATAGAAGATAGGAGATAGATAGATACGAGACATATATTAGATAGACAGATAGAGATGAGATAGATAGGTAGATATATAGATAAATAAGAACTAGATATGAGATATACAGACAGATAGATATGCAGTAGATGGATGGATGGATGGATAGAGACAGATATGAGATTGATAGACAGATAGATAGGAGATAGATAGATATGACAGAAAATAGATAGATAGGACAGATAATAGATAGATATGACAGATAATAGATAGATATGACAGATAATAGATAGATATGACAGATAATAGATAGATATGACAGATAATAGATAGATATGACAGATAATAGATAAATAGATAGATAGATATGAGATAGATAGATATGACAGATAATAGATGATAGATAGATATAGATAGATAGATAGATAGATAGATAAATAGATAGGAGATAGATAGATAATAGATATAAGATAGATAGATAGATAGATAGATAGATAGATAGATAGATAATAGATAGAGTAGATAGATAGATAGATAGATATGAGATAGATATGACAGATAATAGATAGATATGAGATAGATAGATAGATAATAGATAGATAGATAGATATGAGAGAGAGAGAGAGAGAGAGAGAGATAGATAGATAGATAGATAGATAGATAGATAGATAGATAGATAATAGATAGAGTAGATAGATAGATAGATAGATATGAGATAGATATGACAGATAATAGATAGATATGAGATAGATAGATAGATAATAGATAGATATGACAGATAATAGATAGATATGCAGTAGATAATAGATAGACAGATAGATAGATAGATAGATAAATAAGAACTAGATATGACAGATAGATAGATTTGCAGTAGATGGATACAGTAGATAGATAGATAGATAGATAGATAGATAGATAGATAGATAGATAGATAGATAGATAGATAGATAGATAGATAGGGTTGCACTGAGAAGCACAGCTTTGGGTCCCCATCACACACACTGATGATGGAGGACACTGGAGAGGTGTGTACATTGCCCTTACATTTTATAGGCAACTTTGTAAGAATGAAGTGAAGACGCTAGCTTTAGATGGCACCCCAGCGATCTGATAGCGAGAATATGTGACCCGCATCCTAATCTAACCGCAGCTAGCCCAAACAGCAATAAGATGTAATTATAATAATGGTAGGTCACTGCGGGTTTACGGCTTATTTGTTGGGCTACCCAAATGATTACATACTGCAGTTTCATAGCAATGCTTGCCTATTTGTTACATTTCTACACTGGGGAAGAAATATCCCTTGTCTATTTAATTATTAATTGTGTAAATGACAAAACTAAAGTAAAAATAACGTCTTCAATTAGCCCTGATCATCTTTTGGTTGCTGTAACACATAATAGATTTGATCTGCAGCAGCTATGTCTACGGCTTCTACAATGGTGCGGATCATTGATATTTAAACCGGTTAAAGGCCAGTTCCCAGGTCTTCTTCACTGGCGGACTGTGAACTCCGTCAGAGACAATAATAGCTGACAGGTAATCTTCTGTCCAGCGGTAATTATTTCCTAAGTACTGAAGCGCTATGTGAGGAGCACGTTAATGTGTGAAGGGGCGCCCAGCCTCGAAGGAGGTGGGAAGGACACAAAGGTAAGCCAATACAAAACTAACTAAATCCAAAGGGCTTTTTCTTTTTTCACAGGTAACATTTGGCTCTGATGTAGAGACCCCTTCCCCACGCCCTGAGCATTCCCTACTCCGGTCTGCAGCCCGCCCTCAGCACGTCTCTCTGAGGACTGGAAGGAAGAAATCTTACCCCACTGGATGGAGAGGAGATCCATTCCAGTTCTGTCTGTTGTGCTTTGGAATCCAGCAAAATAACTGCAAGAAAAGAGTTATGGGGAGAATTACTGGAGAGGTCAGACATGATGAGAGCAATTAAAATGCACTTATAATATAATAATAATATTATTATACGGTATATACTGTATACATTCACCAATGGTATAAAAAAAAAAAAACGGGTAAATTCCTGTTTGATGAAAATAAATTGCGCGCAGGAAGCATGTTAAGGTTGTGGGGCGGCTCGCCTGCCTCTTCTATTTGTGGCTATGTCTTGTCTTTAGATATGTACATTACATTTTATATACTAATATTAATGTCCCTTTTTTTTACAGAGCCCCAGTCCACTCCATTCTTATCCCTTTTTATACATTTTAAGTCTTAAACAAGATGCGATTGTCATCGTCTTGCCTTTTTTCACCATCATCTCTCAGGGCTGCCTATCTTTAGTTTGGTGAAGTGAAAAGCCAGGAATCTTCACCAGAACATGGCACTGGGCCTTCCACCACTACCGGGCGGAACATAAAGCCAATTTGTGCTATGGGAATTTACTGTTGTAAACTATTTCTTGTCTGTGTTACTTTTAGAGTATTGTGGACCCTTGTATGGAATATCTGTAATGGGACGTCACCTATATACAGTACAATTGCGATCCGGGTATATCGTACATTCACTCACAGGGGGCAATATCAGGCTTAGCTCCTGGAGCTAGAAAGCCTACGGAAAGGCTGCATGTGACGTCACCCAGACGTCATGAGATCACACTTTCATGCCTTTTCCTAGATGTATAGCAAGGATGGCATTCTGTCTACACCTTGTCTGGCTCATGCTGGCCCTCAGAGTGATAGACCTCTCAGCCATGACAAAATTTATATTGTGTGCCTGCCTCTTTAAGAAAAGAGTCCGGTCTGCCAGACTTCTGTATATTCCATAAACTATGTAGTGTGTGGCTGGCTGCATGTCGGCGTTACCCCACAGCGCACGGGTGTAACGGTTCTCCAATGAGACGTGTGGATTCAAGCAGAAGGACACGACATGGATATGTTTTGCCTGCGAGCACTGGAGACTGATCTTTCTGCACAGACCCCTATTCCCAGGACTATGAAGCTGCTGGAGGAAAGGCAGCGGTCTCTCCTTCACTGCTGGCACTGTGATCTGCATAATGCATTCATACAGCTCAATGTGCCTTCACCTTATCATACATCTCCTCCCATCACTGTGCCTCCACCGTCCACCTATAGACTGGCGTCAAGCATCACCTGCAGGGACTGTGGCACATGTGTGTAGATCACTCTCATCATACATGGAAGATGGGACTACACTTACTTCTGATAACCAGGTTATAGCACAGTCTGGCCACAGGTCCAGGAGCTCTCACCAGAAGTCCCATCATAATGAACTTACTGCTGAATGGATACATGAACCCTGCTGTTTCCTACAAAAACCCAAGGCTGGAAGAGAAGTATCACGGTCTAGTAGGAGTGTAGAGACATTGCACCCATGAGGCAGGGTGCGGTGTCCTGGTGGGGTGCTCCGGGTGGTCACTATGCTCCTTCTACAGGCTGCGCCTGGAACTTTCCCTCCAAACAAGCACAGGAGCTATGGGAGACCTGCTGTAACGGCACATTCCCGGCTCCCTCTCCTCATCAATGGTCCAAATACTATTACTATATACGCTACTAATACTCTGCATACAATCAGATCCGTCCAGGTATAATTATACACATGTATAGAAAGCGGTCTATCATGTCAGGGGGCATGACAATTACTGCCCTGGAGACCAGGCCACAACACCGGCTTAAAAATAGTTGCATTAGTACTAAAAGTACTACTACCCCCATGTGAGACCTCACAGAGTGTGCAGTATGCCCCCCCCCCCCCCCCTTGTATGTAGCACAGCAGATCACACAATTATTACTACACATAAAGGCGCACAGGTAATATTACTACACATTATTGTACAGATTATGTATATTGATACTCCCAATATGTAACACAGTAGATCACACAGGTAATATTACTACACTTAATACTTCACAGTGTGAAAACTATTAATTTGAGGAGTGAGACCACAGCGGACTCAAGTACATATTACTAGAGGTGGGTGACACCAGACCACATATAAACATACACATTGCACTCTGCAGGGCGACACCACAAAGCACAGAAGTAATATTACTACACACGCGACAGACAAGACACAAGGAATAAGGTTAGGAAACTAGGACTTTAGCGGCTCTGGTAATATTATTAATACCTACACTAGTACTCAAGCATACGAGTCACCCAAAAATAATAATGTATTAATATATATATACTAGTACTGTAGTATATGAGATGCCACGTTATATTAATACCTATACTAATACTCCAGTGTATGAGACGTCACATAAGTAGTATTACTATCTACACTAATACTTAAGAGTACGAGACGCCATATAATACTGTATTACTAGATATACACTAGTACTGTAGTATATGAGATGCCACATTATATTAATACCTATACTAGTACTCCAGTGTATGAGACGCCACATTGGTATTACTATCTACGCTAGTACTTCAGTGTATGAGATGCTACATAAGTAATATTATTGTCTACGCTAGTACACCGGTTTATAAGACTTATGACATAAGTGACACTGTATTACTATATATAGTAATACTGTAGTATATGAGATGCCTCATAAGTAATATTACTATCTATACTAGTACTCCAGTGTATGAAACGCCACATAAGTAGTATTACTATCTATGCTAGTACTGCAGTGTATGAGACACCACATAAGTAATTTTACTATTTTTACTAATACTCCATAGTAGTTTACTATACTAGTAGTCCAGTCTGGCAGACAATACACAACACCATTGCCTAGATTACAACAGCACATAAGTAACAATATTAGTACCACCATTAGTACACCAGTGTGTGACAGACAGCACTTATCACTCAAAACACACGACTAACTATTTACCTACCTATACTCAGGTAAGTGAAAGACCCCACTACAATAGTATTGCCTACATTAGTATCCAGGTGTGAGACCGTCCCCACACAAGTAATAGTACTACTACCATGTTATCATATATTATAGTCACATTATTACTGTCTCCCCTAGTACTAGGTGTGTGACAATACCCACATAGGTAATATTGTTATTATTGTTTCCCCCTGGTGCAAGGTGTGAGACAGTCCCCAGACAATATTAATACTGTCTCTCCTAGTCCTCAGGTGTAGGAGTCCCCACACAAGTCATATTATTACTGTCTCCCCCAGTCCTCAGGTGACCCGCAGCGGTCCTAATATTTCTCAGGTGTGAGACCGTCCCCACACAAGTAATAGTACTACTGCCATATTATTATATATTATAGTCATATTATTACTGCCTCCCCTAGTACTAGGTGTGTGACAATATCCACATAAATATTATTATTAATTATTATCTCCACCAGTACTTGGTGTGTGATAGTCTCCAGATGAGTTATATTACTATTGTCTCCCCCAGTACTAGGTGTGTGACAGTCCCCACATAGGTAATATTGTTATTATTGTTTCCCCCTGGTACAAGGTGTGAGACAGTCCCCAGACAATATTATTACTGTCTCTCCTAGTCCTCGGGTGTATGAGTCCCCACACAAGTCATATTATTACTGTCTCTCCAAGTCCTCGGGTGACAGTCCCCATAGCAGTCCTATTAGTACTCAGGTGCCAGTCCCCGCAGCGGTCCTATTAGTACTCAGGTGCCAGTCCCCATAGCGGTCCTATTAGTACTCAGGTGCCAGTCCCCGCAGCGGTCCTAACATCAGGTAGGTGCCAGTCCCCGCAGCGGTCCTAACATCAGGTAGGTGCCAGTCCCCGCAGCGGTCCTAACATCAGGTAGGTGCCAGTCCCCGCAGCGGTCCTAACATCAGGTAGGTGCCAGTCCCCGCAGCGGTCCTAACATCAGGTAGGTGCCAGTCCCCGCAGCGGTCCTAACATCAGGTAGGTGCCAGTCCCCGCAGCGGTCCTAACATCAGGTAGGTGCCCCAGGAGGCGCCGATAAATCGAGCTCCGGCGCAGATAACGGAGCACGCGGCTCCTCCGGGACTCTATACATAGAGCAGCTTCTTGCCATGACGTGCACGGAGTTTCTCCACAACACAGGAAACTTCTCTCCTCGCCCCCGGCAATGTGGCCCCTCCACGGGGCGCAAGGAGGAAACTTTGCGGGGCTCTTACCTTCCTTGGCAGTCTGTGCATCCGCGGGATGTGCAAATAGAAGGAGGCAGAGGAAGAAGGTCCTCTGAGCCGCGCGGGGGGACATGGTGCTCTGTGCTCGGAGCGGGCGGCTGCCGTCGGACTGCGGACTCTCAGGTGCTGGGCGCAGAGTGGCAGCCGGCAGAATACATTCCTGTGAACGGAGGGATGCTCGTCCCTGCTCCAGCGCTGTGCCAGCCTCTGACTGCAGCCTGGATGCTAGATCCTAGCGGGTTAAAGGAGCTGTGTGGACGTCAGTGTCACGTGACTGGCCGGGGCGGAGCCTCGGACCCGTGTGGCCGTGAGTGCGGGAGGAGGTGACACGGGAGCGAACCTGTCTGCGTGTGGAAAGTTTCCCGTCAGTGCGCTGGTACCTCAGCCATGTGTATGTATATATATATATATATATATATATATATATATATATATAGGGTTCTGGAAGCTTCCCGGTGTGTGCAGTCCCATGTAAAAGTGTGTACTGTGGAAGGCTAGGAACTTTCTGGTGTGTGCAGTAGTCCCATGTGAAAGTGTGTTCTGTGGGCTTCTGCAAACTTTCTAATTCTGGTGTGTGCAATGCCATGTGAAAGGGTTTTATTGGATTCCTGAAGCTTTCAGGTGTGTGCAGTCCCATGTAAAAGTGTGTTTGGTGGGACTCTGGACGATTTCTGGTATGTGCAGCCCTATGTACAAATTCTATGTGCTGCCATATTCTGAAATACTAGATAAAAATGTGTACCGCGGGAACATGGAATTGTTATTTTTATGTGCATGCAAATTGGAAGGTTCAGGTGTGTAGTCCCATGTAAAACATGTTCTGGGGGAATATGACAGCATTTTGGTGTGTACAGCTCCATGTACTGTGGGTGTCTGTGGACAGTCCTATGTAAAAATATATATATTTTGTGGAAGTTTTCAGCTTTGTAGAGTTCTCTGTAAAAGATGCTGTGTGCAATCCTGAAAGTAGTCTGCTGTATGCAGCCCCATGTAAAAGGCTTCTGCGGAGTTCTAGTTTATTTTATACAGGCTGGTTGATAACCACGTATCTGGTGTGTGCAGTCCTATGGAAGAGCACGGCTGGTGTGTGCAGTCCTATGGAAGAGCACGGCTGGTGTGTGCAGTCCTATGGAAGAGCACGGCTGGTGTGTGCAGTCCTACGGAAGAGCACGGCTGGTGTGTGCAGTCCTATGGAAGAGCACGGCTGGTGTGTGCAGTCCTATGGAAGAGCACGGCTGGTGTGTGCAGTCTTACGGAAGAGCACGGCTGGTGTGTGCAGTCCTACGGAAGAGCACGGCTGGTGTGTGCAGTCCTACGGAAGAGCACGGCTGGTGTGTGCAGTCCTACGGAAGAGCACGGCTGGTGTGTGCAGTCCTACGGAAGAGCACGACTGGTGTGTGCAGTCTTATGGAAGACGACGACTGGTGTGTGCAGTCCTACGGAAGAGCACGGCTGGTGTGTGCAGTCCTACGGAAGAGCACGGCTGGTGTGTGCAGTCCTACGGAAGAACACGTCTGGTGTGTGTGCAGTCCTACGGAAGAGCACGGCTGGTGTGTGCAGTCCTACGGTAGAGTACGGCTGGTGTGTGCAGTCCTATGTTTGTGGCATGCTAGACGTTTTGGGTATTTTTCCCTGCACCCCTCCAGCTGTCATCCTGGGGCTGCACTGGGGACTTCTCAGTTCCGTCACTGTCTGTACCCGCAGCGCCATTTTCTCTGCCGCCCAGTTTTTAAAGTGAAGGATTTAGTCTTTTCCTCTGTCTATAAATGTGTTTTTCTAGCTTCACCCATAGGACACGACGTCTCCTGTACACACCCGGCAGAGAATAACTGCAGCTGGATGGAGCTGTTTCTGCAGCACGTGCGTGGATTTCCTCAAACCCCATATATATGAAGGAGACAGTCCTGTCTGCAAAACGCAATCTCATGCTTTAACCCCTTCCTGTACCGTACATCAGTAATGATCACACATGGACATAGAATGCGGAGGACAGCTGTGCCTTTAGATCCCGGCTGCTATGTTCCCCCTAAGCGTATGTAGCTAGTGAGAGGAGCAGTTAGGGACCTGGGTGCTGGTCCTTCCAAGCTAGTCAGCAGAACTGCATCAAGTACAGGGGGCTGCACTGCTGACAACGGTGGGGGAGAAGCAGGTGAGTAGATGATATTTTCTCTATCTTCTAGCCAGTACTTGGCTGTAGCGGTGAATGGGTGGGTGGCTGTGCATGTGTAGCTGTTCTCCCATCACTTATGGGGCCCCCTCTGGAGATAGCAGCAGGCCCCAGAGGTGGAACCCGTGCCTGTTTGACATTTGCGGCCTATCTCATGCATGCGCCAGTGAATGGTCAATCGGCGCATGCACAGTACATCTCCATGTGCTTTCCCCAATGCTTAGATCCGAACTGTGCACGTGCTGATTGAACATTACAGCGCTAATAAGGAAGAGAGTAAGGATGCCTGGTCCTGTCAATCAAGGGGAAGGGGGAGCGGCTAAGAGGGAAAGGTGGCGGAAGCAGTGCTCTAAGGGACTAGGCCAGCCCCTTGGTGCACTGAACACCTCATTATCATGTGAAATGAACTGCAGATTTCTCAAAGACGGGGCCATAGATCTCAACAAGGGAGGTGTCACTTCACTCATCGTGATCAACACCTGGAGGGTGGATCGTGCTGACATATGATCTTTAACCACTTCTGTGAAGAAGCGGAAAGTCAGTGCTCCATGGCTAGTCCTGGCTGTAACACTGATGGTGCGTCCTCCTAAGGATGCGTGCAGGGAGGGGATACAGGGGAGCAGTTCTTTATGGTTAGGCAGAGCGTTTCAGGAGTGCTCTATATAATCATTTCGGCTAAATCCACACGAACTGGAAAAATGGCGTTTGGCGCATGGCCATTAATAGAATCAATTGAAGTCAGGGGGGCTTATTGATGCCCCAGTGTCCAGGTCAAATTTTATAAATCTGACATGCGTCACTTTATATGGCAATAGCTTTGGAACACTTTTATTTATCCAAGACATTCTGAGATTGTTTTCTCGTGACACATTCTACTTCATTATAGTCATAAATTTGAGTCAATACAGGGAGTGCAGAATTATTAGGCAAGTTGTATTTTTGAGGATTAATTTTATTATTGAACAACAACCATGTTCTCAATGAACCCAAAAAACTCATTAATATCAAAGCTGAATATTTTTGGAAGTAGTTTTTAGTTTGTTTTTAGTTTTAGCTATTTTAGGGGGATATCTGTGTGTGCAGGTGACTATTACTGTGCATAATTATTAGGCAACTTAACAAAAAACAAATATATACCCATTTCAATTATTTATTTTTACCAGTGAAACCAATATAACATCTCAACATTCACAAATATACATTTCTGACATTCAAAAACAAATCAGTGACCAATATAGCCACCTTTCTTTGCAAGGACACTCAAAAGCCTGCCATCCATGGATTCTGTCAGTGTTTTGATCTGTTCACCATCAACATTGCGTGCAGCAGCAACCACAGCCTCCCAGACACTGTTCAGAGAGGTGTACTGTTTTCCCTCCTTGTAAATCTCACATTTGATGATGGACCACAGGTTCTCAATGGGGTTCAGATCAGGTGAACAAGGAGGCCATGTCATTAGATTTTCTTCTTTTATACCCTTTCTTGCCAGCCACGCTGTGGAGTACTTGGACGCGTGTGATGGAGCATTGTCCTGCATGAAAATCATGTTTTTCTTGAAGGATGCAGACTTCTTCCTGTACCACTGCTTGAAGAAGGTGTCTTCCATAAACTGGCAGTAGGACTGGGAGTTGAGCTTGACTCCATCCTCAACCCGAAAAGGCCCCACAAGCTCATCTTTGACGATACCAGCCCAAACCAGTACTCAACCTCCACCTTGCTGGCGTCTGAGTCGGACTGGAGCTCTCTGCCCTTTACCAATCCAGCCACGGGCCCATCCATCTGGCCCATCAAGACTCACTCTCATTTCATCAGTCCATAAAACCTTAGAAAAATCAGTCTTGAGATATTTCTTGGCCCAGTCTTGACGTTTCAGCTTGTGTGTCTTGTTCAGTGGTGGTCGTCTTTCAGCCTTTCTTACCTTGGCCATGTCTCTGAGTATTGCACACCTTGTGCTTTTGGGCACTCCAGTGATGTTGCAGCTCTGAAATATGGCCAAACTGGTGGCAAGTGGCATCTTGGCAGCTGCACGCTTGACTTTTCTCAGTTCATGGGCAGTTATTTTGCGCCTTGGTTTTTCCACACGCTTCTTGCGACCCTGTTGACTATTTTGAATGAAACGCTTGATTGTTCGATGATCACGCTTCAGAAGCTTTGCAATTTTAAGAGTGCTGCATCCCTCTGCAAGATATCTCACTATTTTTGACTATTCTGAGCCTGTCAAGTCCTTCTTTTGACCCATTTTGCCAAAGGAAAGGAAGTTGCCTAATAATTATGCACACCTAATATAGGGTGTTGATGTCATTAGACCACACCCCTTCTCATTACAGAGATGCACATCACCTAATATGCTTAATTGGTAGTAGGCTTTCGAGCCTATACAGCTTGGAGTAAGACAACATGCATAAAGAGGATGATGTGGTCAAAATACTCATTTGCCTAATAATTCTGCACACGGTGTATATTTCACCTTTATTTATAAAAAAATCCCAAATTTACCAAAAAGTTAGAAAAATTCGCAATTTTCTAAATTTCAATTTCTCTGCTTTTAAAACAGAAAATGATTCCTCATAAAACATTTATTACTTAACATGTCTACTTTATGTTGGCATTATTTTGGAAATGTCTTTTTTTTTTTTTTAGGACGTTTGAAGGCTTAGAAGTTTAGAAGCAATTCTTAAAATTTTTAAGAAAATTTCTAAAACCCACTTTTTAAGGACCAGTTCAGGTCTGAAGTCACTTTGTGGGGCTTACATAGTAGATACCCCCATAAACGACCCCATTGTAGAAACTACACCCCTCAAGTTACTCAAAACTGATGTTAACCCTTTAGGTGTTCCACAAGAATTAAAGGAAAATGGAGAATACATTTCTAAATTTCACTTTTTTGGCAGATTTTCCATTTTGGTGTTCCACTTTTTGTGATGTAAGGTGAAAAAAATTGCTTTTTGGCACTGTTTTTATTTTTTACGGTGTTCACCTGAGGGGTTAGGTCATGTGATATTTTTATCGAGCATGTTGTTATGGACGCGCCAATACCTAATATGTACACTTTTTTTATTTTTTTTATTTCACTTTAACACAATAATGGCATATTTGAAATAAAAAAATGATGTTTTAGTGTCTCCGTGTTCTGAGAGCTATCGTTTTTTTATTTTTTGAGCGATTTTCTTATGTTGGGTCTCATTTTTTGCGGGATGAGATGACAGTTTTATTGGTACCATTTTGTGGGACATACGCCTTTCTGATCGCTCGGTGTTGCACCTTTTTGTGGTGTGGGGTCGATCATGTGATATATTTATAAAGATTGTCGTTACGGACGCAGTGATACCTAATATGTGTAGTTATTTTTTCCTTTTTTATAGGAAAAGGCAATTTATTTTTTTAAATAACATTTTTATTTATTTATTTATTTTTACTTTTATTATTTTCACATTTTTTTTTTATCAAGTCCCACTTGGTTCTTGAAGATCCAGTGGGGCTGATGGCTGTACTATACTTTGCAATGCTTTTGCATTGCAAAGTACAATACTATCAAATGTCCTGTAGATGGCAACACCGGGCGCTTTTGCAAAGCGTCCGGTTGCCATGGCAACCATCGGGCGCTGCCATCACAGCACGGCAGCCCCGATGGTTGAGAGAGGGAGCCCCCTCCCTCTATTAACCCCATGGATGCCGCTACCGCGGCATTTAAGGGGTTACAGCAGAGTCTCAGCATAAAGCTGACACTCGCTGCTGATGTCGGCGGCTCAGGAATGGAGCCGCCGACATCAAATAAAGCAGGGGGACCGCATCGGGGGCAGGAGGCACAGATAGGGGGCAGCGCTGTAAAGGGGGGCATGGCCAGCAGGAGGGGGCACATTTGGGGGTCGGATGCATGCATGGGGGGGACATCAGGGGTACAATACATGGATGGGGGGGGCGGGGATCGCATCGGAGGCAGGGCTCACAGGAGGGGTGGGGGGTTGGAGGCGCACAGGAAGGGGGCAAAGATCGGGGCACAGATCGGGGGGCTTCATTACACATTACCTGATTTCAGGCTCTGATCTGCAGAGTGCAGATCAGAGCCTGAAACCTGCATTTTAACACTGCCGCAATCCGATTGGTTAGTCTGCACAGACTAACCAATCGGATCGATTGCCGGCAAGGGACCACTCTGATTGGTCCCTTGCCGGCATTACTAGACTGTATGCTGTCCGTGACAGCAGCAGGGCAGGGGAAGAAGCTTTAATCCAAGTGCTTTGCAGCGCTTGGATTAAAGAACTGCCTGACGTCTATACACGTGGTAGCTGCACGGGGTATGTGCAGCTATCACGTATATAGACGGATTGCAGTCGGGAAGGGGTTAATGTCCAGTGAATAGTGGCGGTCAAAAAATAGGACAGTCCTATTTTTGGCCATTTTCACAGCCATATGGACCCCATTGAAATCAATGGGACTGTTTTTAATGTCCTTTTAGACGGTAGTGCACTCACCTAACAGCTTTTAAAAATTGATACAAAGGGCCTTTTATGGGTTAAAAAAAAAAAAAATCATCCACTTGAACATCCTTACTGGATGCAGCAGGAAATTGCCTGCACTCCCAGCATGAGGACGTCATGATGCTGGTAGCACAAGTCTTTTCCTGCTGCATTCATTGAGAAGCGCTTGTGCCTGCGTCTTCAAGTGGATGAGGTGAGTATTTTATTTTTTTACACAGGCAGAATGGAGGCAAAAAGGGGTCATTAATAATACTAGGGGCATTATTAATACACTGGGCAACTAGTGCGAGCATTATTAATACTGGGAGCACTATGGGGGACATTATGTATATGAAGGGCTCTGCAGGGGTTGGGATAAAAAAATAAATAAAAAATTCATCTGTTTTTAATGTCTGTTAACAGTTGTTAAAAATGAATGCAAAAAAGACAGAACATAAATGCAAAATGGGTTTACAAATGGCCATGAACAACAGACACACTGTATTGTGTGAAAGCATCCTAAGGACTGAGGGAGTCCTGGGATTTATTTCAGCTTCATAAAAAAATTCTCCCCAGAATTTGTCTCTTTCTGAGGTTAAAAAACTCTTGCAAGTTTCGAAAGTGGAGCTGGAAGAAATACAAAAAAAAATCATATCATATATATATATATATATATATATATATATATATACACACACACAGTGTGTGTGTGTGTATGTATGTGTGTATATATATATATATATATATATATATATATATACAGTACAGACCAAAAGTTTGGACACACCTTCTCATTCAAAGAGTTTTCTTTATTTTCATGACTATGAAAATTGTAGATTCACACTGAAGGCATCAAAACTATGAATTAACACATATGTATATAATTCCACAACAAACAAGTGTGAAACAACTGAAAATATGTCATATTCTAGGTTCTTCAAAGTAGCCACCTTTTGCTTTGATTACTGCTTTGCACACTCTTGGCATTCTCTTGATGAGCTTCAAGAGGTAGTCCCCTGAAATGGTTTTCACAGGTTTAATAAGTGGGATTTCTTGCCTTATAAATGGGGTTGGGACCATCAGTTGCGTTGAGCAGAAGTCAGGTGGATACACAGCTTATAGTCCTACTGAATGGACTGTTAGAATTTGTATTATGGCAAGAAAAAAGCAGCTAAGTAAAAGAAAAACGAGTGGCCATCATTACTTTAAGAAATTAAGGTCAGTCAGTCAGCCGAAAAATTGGGAAAACTTTGAAAGTAAGGGCTATTTGACCATGAAGGAGAGTGATGGGGTGCTGCGCCAGATGACCTGGCCTCCACAGTCACCGGACCTGAACCCAATCGAGATGGTTTGGGGTGAGCTGGACCACAGAGTGAAGGCAAAAGGGCCAACAAGTGCTAAGCATCTCTGGGAACTCCTTCAAGACTGTTGGAAGACCATTTCAGGGGACTATCTCTTGAAGCTCATCAAGAGAATGCCAAGAGTGTGCAAAACAGTAATCAAAGCAAAAGGTGGCTACTTTGAAGAACCTAGAATATGACATATTTTCAGTTGTTTCACACTTGTTTGTTATGTATATAATTCCACATGTGTTAATTCATAGTTTTAATGCCTTCATAGTCATGAAAATAAAGAAAACTCTTTGAATGAGAAGGTGTGTCCAAACTTTTGGTCTGTGCTGTATGTACTGTGGGGATTCGCTCTGGTAGTTAGGATAAGCGGGGGCAGTACAGAGGTAAAATACAGTTTGTAATTGAAACTTCAGTGTTTATTCACACATGGTGCCAAAAACAAAACATCACTTTTGCAGTGTTGGTGTTACTTCACACCCAATGGCAAGTTAATAAAACAAAAGTCACCTTTGTGGCAGTTCTGCCTCAGATAGCACAAATACAGGCTTTAGGCGGCCTGTTCCTCTGACACACGGGTCTCCGCTCTTCAGCCCAGCACAGACCTCTCGAGCTCCACTGTAAAACTGAGGTAATCCTCTCCACCTGGCAGTGCTGGCTGGTTTTTATGCCTGCCAAAACCCGGCCTGGAACATGGGGAGTAGTCACCCACCCAGCAGTTTGACTACTCCCAGTAAGAGCCGTCCCGGATCAGCTATTACAGCCGTGCTAAGTACCAAGGTGTCAAACAGCAACTGCTGCTGACACATAAAAACCGGCTCTTACTCCACCGAGGCCAGGAACCACTGTGACACGTACCTATCCAGGATGATTCCTTGTACCTTCTTACTGTACACACACACACACACACACATGATATAGCTCACCAACTGAAAAATGATAAAGAAGAATTGAAAGCGCTGGAAGCTGTTCCATCACACTGTACTAAATCACAGTCCTCACCATCTCAAGGGAGCAGCAAAAACATAAGACCGATTAGAGGACTCAAACAAAACACTAACAAGCTTGTTGACTTGATCTATCTGATTGAAGAGGTTTCTTGCCTTCCTGAGTTAGGCTGAGTTCACACGGGCGAGATTTCCGCACGGGTGCAATGCGTAAGGTGAACGCATTGCACCCGCACTGAATCTGGACCCATTAATTTCTATGGGGCTGTGCACATGAGCTGTGATTTTCACGCATCAGTTCTGTGTTGCGTGAAAATCGCAGCATGTTCTATATTCAGCGTTTTTCACGCAGCCCTGGCCTCATAAAAGTTAATGGGGCTTTAGTGAAAAACGCATTGCATCCGCAAGTAAGTACGGATGCAATGCGTTTTTAACTGATGGTTGCTAGGAGATGTTGTTTGAAAACCTTCAGTTTTTTATCACGCGCGGAAAAAACTGAACGCAATTGCAGACAAAACTGACTGAACTTGCTTGCAAAATGGTGCGAGTTTCACTGAACGCATCCGTCACGCTCGTGTGAAAGAGGCCTTAGGCTGAGTTCACACGGGCGTTGCGGGAAAAGGTGCGTTGTGGAAACATGCGCGATTTTTCCGCGCGAGTGCAAAACATTGTAATGCGTTTTGCACTCGCTTGAGAAAAATCGCGCATGTTTGGTACCCGAACTTCACAGAAGTTCGGGCTTGGGATCGGTGTTCTATAGATTGTATTATTTTCCCTTATAACCATGTTATAAGGGAAAATAATATAGATCGGGTCTCCATCCCGATAGTCTCCTAGCAACCGTGCGTGAAAATCGCACCGCATCCGCACTTGCTTGCGATTTTCACGCAGCCCCATTCACTTCTATGGGGCCTGCGTTGCGTGGAAAACGCACAATATAGAGCATGCTGCTATTTTCACGCAACGCATAAGTGATGCGTGAAAATCACAGCTCATGTGCACAGCCCCATAGAAATGAATGGGTCCAGATTCAGTGCGGGTGCAATGCGTTCACCTCCCGCATTGCACCTGCGCGGAATACTCGCCTGTGTGAACTCAGCCTTAGAGGCCGAATTAACAAAGCTTGCAGATGAGGTCTCCTCCATGGTAAGAGAGGACCATGGTTTACCTAGGGGTGACTCTTTCTCAGGAACCAAAAGTCATTCCTATTTCCAAACAGAAGTTTAGGAAGCCAAAGCAGCAATCTGGAAAGCTTAACATCACTCAACTGATGCACAGCAGAGTTTCCAAAACTGACTATAAAAAGTCAGAGCCTCTCACCTTTCCTCTGTGCTTTCCTGTCCTTACATGATTAGGCCTCCTGCACACGACTGTAGGTGTCCCGTTGCCGTATTGCGGACCGCATTTGTGGATCCGCAATACACGGACACCGTTCCGTGTGCATTCCGCATCACAGATGCGGACCCATTCACTTTAATGCACTACGGAGTGCTTCTGTGGGGTTTCGTCCCGTACTTCCGTTCCGCAAATAGATAGAACGTCCTATCTTTTTGCGGAACGGCCGGATCGCGGACCCATTCAAGCGAATGGGTCCATAATCTGCTGCGGCTGCCCCAAGGACTGTGCTCGTGCATTGCGGCCCGCATTTTGCATGTGCAGGAGGCCTTAGACCTGTGTCCTGGTGAAGGCACCGTCCTGGGTGAGGGAAAAAGGGATGGTTGCTCCCCATTGGCTCCCACTCCTAAAGTGTGCAGTGGCAGAGTTCCTCAATCTTTTCAAACAGATGAAGACTCACCTGGTCAGGAGGTTCAGGAGCACCATGGGTCTCTAAACTTTTTTCACCACATCAGAGATGTAACCAGAATTTGGGGGGGGTGTAAACGTTACATTTGTTGTTACATTTACTCTGATGTCTGTGTTTTCTTCCCTATATTAAAAGGGGTTTCCCCCATTTTAATATTGATGACCTATCCTCAGGATAGGTGGGGGTCCAGCACCAGCGCCGAACAGGTTGAAGAGAAGGCCGCAATCCTTGCGAGTGCAGCGATCCTTTGTTCACCAGCTCGCCGTCGACTTTTATTTCATTGGGAAGGCACGTTCCTATACACTTGAACGAGAACGAGCCGTCCCATTGAAGTGAATAGGACGGCTTGTAATTACATCTGGTCACCACTGTGATGTCAACAGCAAGCAGGTAGACAATGAAGGTAAGGCTGTGTTGGCATGGCACACAGGATTCTCTTCAACCAGCTGAACAGCGGGGGTGTAGATTGTCAGACCCCCTCGATCTGATATTGATGACCTATTCTGAGGATAGGTCATCAGTATTAAAATCCCGGACAACCCCTTTAATTTAGAGAGTTTCATCTGGTTGGATGAGCTTTATGTATTTGTTGAAAGTCTAATGGATACTGTAAGTTTTGAACATCGTTGTAAAGAAGAAGAAAAAAAGAATTTACTTGGTTGTCTCAATTAGGGACGAGCGAATCGACTTTGGATGAAACATCCGAAGTCGATTCGCATAATACTTCACTTGAATACGGTACAGAGTGAGCGCTCCGTACAGTACTAGAATGTATTGGCTCCTATGAGCCAAAGTTATTACTTTGCGACATCTTCACAAAGTAATAACTTCGGCTCTTAGGAGCCAATACATTCTAATACTGTACAGTATTCAAATGAAGTATTATGCGAATCGACTTCGGATATTTCACCTGAAGTCGATTCGCTCATCCCTATTCTCAATGTAAAAAAAAAATGTTTATCTATTTTTTTTGTAATAAAGAAACGGCACCACTGTGACTGGTATTGTATATCATTCCAGTTGAAGTAAATGGGATTGACTCATACACAAGAGTTGTGTTTTTTTTATTTTTTATCCTGTGCAATCTGTTTTATAGGGTGATGGACATGAGTTTTACATTTTTCGCTATGCCCTTTCGTTGTGTGAGTGGGTTGGCTCAGCGCTCTCTAGTAATTCAGAAAAAGAAACAATGCTTTATTAGATTATTTTGTCTTATGTTTATACTGTGTGAATATTTCATTTAATCTGTTCTTTAAATGGTTATAAAATAATACAAAAAAAAACTGTCTAAGTTGTATATTTGCCACAAATTGCGGTCCCCAATGCACAGAACGGCCGCACAACGGCCATGTGCATGAGGTCTTAGGCTGCGTTCACATCATGAGCGTGTCCCACATTTAACATATACATTAAAGGGGTTCTCCGGGCTTAATCTTTTTTTTATTTTTTTATTAAAAGCTAACCTGTGGAGGAAAGATTATTGAGCACATACTTACCTTCCTCAGCGCAGCCGGTTCCAAGATCCACCACCCGGTCACGTGACTGCTCCTGTCGGGCTTTCTTGTCTTCCGGTGAGTCTTCGTGTTCTTCTCTTCCTGTCTTCTCTTCCTTTCTTGTGCAGGAGACGGATCGTCATGAATGACGTCACCGCCTCCTGCAAAATAAAGCTCCGCCCGGCCGTCTCCACTCACCGCGCATGCGCACTAGCATTCAGCTAGTGCGCATGCGCGGAATTGCCGGACGCTCTCTGCAGTGTACAGGCTTCTATGCGATACCTGTACTGACTCCTGCACAGCGCGATGTAAGCGCAGAGGCTGATCGCTATGCTGTGCATGTCCCAGGGGTCACTTTGGATGCAAACAGGGTCACTGGATTGGGCAATGGATGGCACAATAGGGGCACTTGATGGAAAACTGGGGGCACTTTGGATGGCAAACGGGGCACTGGATGGCACATGTGGGGCAATGGATGGCAGAATGGGGGTACTGTGGATATCACTGTTATGGGGCACTGTGGATGTCACTGTTATGAGGGCGCTATGGATGTCACTGTTATGAGGGCGCTGTGGATGGCACTGTTATGAACGCACTGTGGATGTCACTGTTATGGGGGCAGTTTGGAAGCAAATCTTGAAATTTTTCTGAAATTTTCAAAAACCCAGTTTTTAGGGCCCAGTTCAGGTCTGAAGTCACTTTGTGAGGCTTACATAATAGAAACCACCCAAAAATGACCCCATTCTTGAAACTACACCCCTCAGGGTATTCAAAACTGATTTTACAAACGTCGTTAACCCTTTAGGTGTTCGACAAGAATTAATGGAAAATAGAGATATCATTTCAAAATTTCACTTTTTTGGAAGATTTTCCATTTTAATATTTTTTTTCAAGTAACAAAGCAAGGGTTAACAGCCAAACAAAACTCAATATTTATTGCCCGGATTCTGTTGTTTACAGAAACACCTCATATGTGGTCGTAAACTGCTGTACGGGCACACGGTAGGGCGTAGAAGGAAAGGAATGCCATACGGTTTTCCATAGACGGTGTCCGCTGCGGACAGTGACATTAGCTGCGCCACATCTCCTGTGTAAATTGTGCGCATCCAAAAAATATCTGTGACATCCAGTGTACTTTTTCCGTAGATGGTGTCCGCTGCGGACAGTGACATTAGCTGCGTCACATCTCCTGTGTAAAGTGTGTGCATCCCAAAAATATCTATAACATACAGTGTACTTTGTCAATAGACGGTGTCCGCTTCTTACAGTGACATTACCAGGGCCACATCTAAAGTGTAACGTGTGCACTTCAAAAATTTATCTGTGACATACAGTGTACTTTTTTGCGTAGACGCTGCGGACGGTGACATTACCGGTGGTACCTCTCCTGTATAACTTTTCCTCATCCCAAATACCTGTGACATTCCCTATAATTTTTCATTAGACGCTGGTGACAGCATTGACCTGTGGAATATCTCTTGTGTGACTTTCCACATCCCAAATACCTTTTTAAATTTGTTTGCGCATACACTTCCAAATCCTACGCTACTGTACGTGTAACAGACTTTCAATCATATATAACATTTAATATGAAGAAGGCGAGCAGTAAGGGATGGGGCAGTGGCTGTTATCCTGATGGTGCACGCAGAGGCCGTGTGAAACTGTGCCTGCTGCCAGAGCACAATAAAAACAATCATCCACGATACCTAGCTTCATGTCCCAGTTTGCAGGGCGGCACAGGACACTACTCTTGAAGTCAGACCAGTGCGACCAGGTGGTCGGTTGGATTGTAGCAGATAATGCTTCCAGTCAGTTAAGCACCACCCTGTCTTCCGCCAAGTCCAGTCTCAGTAGCCAAGAGTCTGCTCAACCCAATCCTCACCCTGATCCTCCTCCCTCCCAACATGGAGAGTCTGGGGAAACAAGTGATCCCACACTCTTTTCAGTGCCATTCCTTGAATTGGCCCTCTCGTCAAGCACGCTTGAAAAGAGACAGATCTTGGGCCCTGATTCCCAAACTCTTGAGCGTCCACAATCACAAGAAGATGACGGTGGGGGAACGTCAATTACTGTTTAATGAGGTGGATGATGATGAGACACAGTTGCCAATAACTCAATGGCAATTACTGTCTCAAGAGGTTGATTAAGAGGATGAGACACCGTTGTCAATCACTGAGGTAGTGGTTAGGTCAACGAGTCAGGATGAGCAGAGTGAGGAAATGGAGGAGGAGGAGGTGGTGGACGATGAAGTCACTAACCCAACCTGGGAAGGTGGAAATCCAAGCAAGGACAGTACAAAGAGGTAGGGATCTGCTGCACCGCAACAGGCTAGAAGAAGCAGTGGGGTGGCAAAAGGGAGAAGGCGGGTCACACCAAACAGGCCCGCAACTGTTCCACGGAGCACCCCCTTGCGTAACTCTCCCTTGCCAAGGGCTAGGTGTTCTGCAGTATGGCGCTTTTTGGAGGAAAGTGCGGACGACAAAAGGATAGTAGTTTGCAACCTGTGCCGTACCAAAATGAGCCGGGGCGTGAACACTAGCTACCTCACCAGCATGATCCGCCACATGGCATTCAAGCGCCGTAATAATTGGGACGAACGCCTGGGTCCACAATATGTGTCTGCGGATCACACCACTGCCTCCTCTTCCCCTGTGTTATGTGCTGGCCAATCCCCTGTCGAAGGCGCAGGCCCGGATGCCTCCCGCCCTGGACCTTTGCAAGCACCATCAGCGACCACATCCACCTCCGTGTCTCAGCGCAGCTTACAAATGTCCTTACCCCAGGCATTTGAACGCAAGCGCAAATACCCAGCCACCCACCCACAGCCCATAGCACTAAATGAGCAGCTTTTCAAATTATTGACCCTCGAAATGTTGCCATTTAGGCTAGTGGACACTGAGGCCTTCCGCAGCTTGATGTCAGCGGCCGTCCCGCATTACGCAGTCCCCAGCCGCCACTATTCTTCAAGGTGTGCTGTACCCGCCTTACACCAACACGTGTCCCGTAACATTACATGTGCCCTGACCAACGTAGTTACTGGGAAGGTCTTACTTAACCACGGACACATGGACAAGTGCATTCGGCCAGGGACGCTACATTTCCCTGACTGCACACTGGGTGAACGTTGTAGAGGCCGGGAGCGAGTCGTACCCTGGGATGGCACAGGTGCTACTGACGCCAAGGATTGCGGGCCCTAATTCCATCAGGGTTTCTACCACCACCTACGTTAGTGGCTCCACTTCCACCTCCGAATTATCCGCGTGCAGCACCAGTCAGTCATCAGTCGTAGCAACAGGCCTTGCTGAAGCTGATATGCTTAGGGGACAAACAGCACACTGCCGCAGAGCTGTGGCAGGGGATGAGACCAGACTGAGCTGTGGCTCTCGCCACTCAACCTAGAACCAGGCATGGTTGTGTCTGATAATGGCCATAACTTGGTGGCGGCTTTAAAGCTTGGCAAGCTCACACACATCCCATGCCTAGCCCACTTCTTAAACTTAGCGATTCAGTGGTTTCTCAAAACCTAGCCAAATTTGCCTGAGCTACTGGTGAAGGTGTGCCGCATGTGTGCACATTTCCGAAAGTCATCGACAGCTTCAGGCGGTCTGTCAACGCTGCAGCAGCGCTTTAAATTGCCAGCTCACCGGCTGTTGTGCAACGTGAGCACATGCTGGAACTTGTACCACATGTTGGCCAGGCTTTGTGAGCAGCAGAGGGCAGTAGTGGAATACCAACATGGTCGTCGCCTTTCCTGTCAACAGGCAAGGACCAGAAATGATCCCAGTTTTGACTTTACTCTGTCATGTCCCACTACCCCTGGTGTCAAACCTCATAAAACACCAGTGGCAGTACACAAAACTAATGTTGCCTCCATAGGTCCTCTTTACATGCCATGTAAGTCTTCTCAAGAAGAGAACAAACCCAAAGATCTTAAAAACAATGCCCCCTGCACAATAAACCACATTCTCTACTAAAATGCAGAGCCTGCAGGGAGAGGTCTCAGAGGACCAAAGAGAACTCCTGAAAGAAAACAACATCTGCTTCAGGTGCTGCACTACAACATCATCACACTTCACTAGGAACTGTAATGTCAGTGTGACATGCACAGAATGAGGTAGCACTGAACACAACACGGCTTTACACCCTGGACCACCTTCTCAGGTATCATCCCAAGCAAAGGATCATGACGAAAAGCAGATAGACACTAACATAGACACCCCGGTAGTCACTTCTCAGTGTACAGAGATCTGTAAAAGACTCATAGGAGGGAAGTCCTGCTCAAAAATCTGCCTTGTTAAAGTATATCCGGTCAGCCACCAAGATATGGCAATCAAGGTATAGGTAATCTTAGATGATCAAAGCAACAGGTCTTTAGCTAAATCCACCATCTCCGACGCCTTCAATATCGTAGGGCCCGGTTCTCACTACTCCTTAAGGACGTGCTGGTACTGTTGAGACGGCGGGGAGGAAAGCAACTAGGTACAAGGTAGAGTCCATGGATGGTCAGACCTGCTTGTCCCTGCCAACCATACTGGAGTGCAATAACATTCCTGACAACCGTTCTGAGATACCAACACCAGAGGTAGCAGCACGCCACCCTTACCTGAGGCGTATAGCTCACCTGATACCGGAACTGGACCTAGAAGCGCTAATAGTCTTACTCCTTGGAAGAGATATACTACGAGTTCATAAGGCTAGATTACAGATTAACAGTCCCCAAAACTCTCCATACACCCAGAGACTTGACCTTAGATGGGTCGTCATAGGAGACGTCTGTCTAGGAGCAGCACACAAGCCGACCTCAGTTAACAGTATGCTCACCAACACACTTGAAAATGGGCATCCTTCCCTATTCCAGCCATGTCACAGCAGTTTCCTGATAAAAGAATTGCCACACAGCGTTCCTGTGCCTTGTCCTTTCGCAGATCCCTCCTGTGAAGACCACGCCTGCAATGGTGAGTAAGATCACTTAGGGTGCACAGTCTTCCACAGGGCAAAATAAGACAACAGTGCTCCAATGTCCATCGAAGACAGGCTGTTCTTGAATATAATGGATCAAGGAATAGTAAAAGACAAATCATAAAGCTGGGTCGCACCTTTACCGTTTAAACTCCAGAGACGACGCTTACCTAACAACAAAGAACTTGTCTACAGTCGATTTATCTCCCTCAAACACAAACTTCAGAGGACACCAGAGACAAAAGAACATTTCTTTACCTTCATGGAAAGAATATTCCAGAACAACCATGCAGAAATGGTACCCACGCTCCAAGACTCAGAGGAGTGTCCCATATTTGGCCTGTATCATCCTAAAAATCCAGAGCAGATAATAGTATTCGACTCGAGTGCCAGGTGCGAAAGCATCTCGCTAAACGATGTCTCACTGTCTGGTCCAGACCTCAACAACAGACTTCTAGAGGTACTTCTCCACTTATGCACATATTCCGTATTTATGTCCGACATACAACAGATGTTCCACTGCTTCCTTGTCAAGGAAGAACACAGAAACTACTTAAGGTTCTTGTGATACCGCAACAACGACCCCAATGAAGACATTGAAGAGTACCGAATGAGAGTGCACATCTTCGGAACCAGTCCTTCCCCTGCAGACGCTATCTACAGTCTCAAACATTCAGCCCAAGAGGGTGAAGCAAAGTATGGGTCAGATGTCAGGTCCTTTGTGGAAAAGGATTTCTATGTGGACAACTGTTTGAAATCCACACCCACGAACGAAACCACAATCAGTCTCTTGAAAAGGGCCCAAGAAATGCTCGCTCTATCTAATTTGAGGTTGCACAAAATTGCCTGCAACAGCCGTGAGTTAATGGAGGCCTTTTCACCCCAAGACCATTCAAATGATCTAAAGGACTTGGATCTTAGCACCGACTCCCTTCCCATGCAGCGGAACCTCAGATACTTCATATGAGTGCGGGACAATAGCCCCACGGGCGGCCCGATGCGCACAGCATCATAGTAACCTATAAGGCTGTGCGCTCCCATGCGCACAATGTATGCCGCTCCGGGACATATGGCCCGTTCACGGACCGTATATGTCGTAAGACATACTGTCGTGTGCATGAGCGCATTGTGAGCCAAAACCAGGTGCGGCTCTAAACACAGAACAGGTGCAGATCTTTTCTTTAAACCTGATCTCTATGTAGCCTCTACTATTGGTTTTAGCTATTGGTTTTAGCTGAAAATCACTGATCAAACACCGACTGTGTGACCTTTATAAAAATACAAGTAAAATGGTCTTAAGGGTGCTACCTGCCAAACAGTCTTGTTTTTTTTTTTTACTTGGGGGGGGGGGGGAAACAGCATTTTTCTAGGTGTTTTTTCCTTCATAGAGAAGATCTATGGGAAAGAATACCTGAGAAAAAAAAAACACCACACCAGAGCATGTTGCATTTAATAAAATCATTCACCCAAAAAATACACATCAATGTTGAAAAAAATGGCATTAAAAAATCTGGTTTGTCCTGCATTTACTATTTCCTATAGACTTCCATGCAACATCTGGAGCTGGAGTTTTTTGCCAAAACACCAGTCATCTTCTGAGTTTTTTTTTATTTTTTTCATTACCTGGTGTTTTTCTCCTATAGACCTCTATTGTTTTTCTTTTGTTTCTTTTTGTGGCTTCAGATAACGCAAGTGCAATGTGTGTTGGTGTTTTTGTTACTGTTGCTTTTTCCCCATACAGCGGAAGTAACATTACAGTGGCATATGCTTTCCTCTAAAGAAAAAAAAGCAGACATTCAAAAATGCCATAATAAATACTAGGTTCTAAAATACGTTATAAGGGCAAAAACACCTCAAAATTGCAGCAAAAAAGTATTGATCAAGTCAGACATTTTTATGCACTTTTTCCCCCCTCAATAAAACAGCAGGACCAAAACTGTATGTGAACAAGTCTTATAGATGTCTGTGATTTATTTATTTTTTTATGCGTTTATGTGGTTCTTTATAGCTTTTGGTATTTTCAGCATGAGAAAAAATACCACATCTAGAAACTGCTTGATTTTACTAAAAACTCAACTGAGCCTAAAAAGCTGCAAAAACATAATGTATGTAGACAGTGTTTTACTGTAAAGTGACATCTGTGAACAAAAACAAACAAATTCCACTAAAAATAAATTGCAACCCTGTGCGTGAAACCAGCCTATAGTTGGAAATTCAGCAGGCGCATCATTGGGAAGATCCGGGGACTACTCTCAAAGGCTGCCAATCACCGGACAGTCCAGGACAGGAGTCTGGCAGCAGAATAATGACGACTAGCCCAGGATGGCATACAACCCATAATGTCTGTGCAGCCGGTCACCTGCATTGTGGCCCTACGTGTGTGCAGGAAGGACCCCCTCCGTTATCTCTCACTACTGGTCTTTCTTTTCATCCCACCAATGTACATGTGTAATATACACGGCATATTTGTATACAAAGGCACGAAGCAGGATCAGTAAAGTTCATGGGAACATGGCAGAGCCTGTAGAGCATTATTATTTCTCACAGGACACTTTTAAAAGTGACTTAAGATGCTGCTTCCATTCATGAGAGCACCAATTAATGAATGCATTGATTAATATATGCCTGGGTAATGTGCGTGATTGACAGGAGCACAATATCAAGCGGGAAAGACATTGAGACTTCTCTGCAATACATAATGAAGTTTGGTGAGGCTGCTCATTATTATCTCAGTCTACTACATTCCTACTAAGTACAGCCATGGGAATGTGGTTGCCATGTCACTCCAAGTGCTGGAGAAGTGTTTAGCAAATGGACACTGCCCTGACATCTCCTCAGATCAATACTTCCCTGCCTGGCTGGCACACATTACAGAGGGACCTCCAGGGATCTGCAGTTCAACTGACTGCTATCTGAGATATTTTATTCTATAATTCATTTTCCTGCATGATTATTTATTTAGCTGGCTGGAGTCACAATGTCGACTGTCTCTCGTCTACACAGAGTAGGACAGCCTGTGGCTCTCCAAAACTTTTGAAAGTAGAATGCTGAGAGTTGTAGTTTCATAATAGACAGAGAGCCACTGGTTATGCAGTAAGGGCTCTGTATCAATACTGTCACTTGTCATTTTTTCTTTAGACCTCCCAGAAAATGTCCAAGTTTCTTTGTAAATTTGGTGCATGTTACAAGCACGAATTCCTCCAGAGAGTGTTTGTTAATGTATGGGGTAAATATACACTACAAATATGTTCATATGTCTTGACCATGACTTTCCAGGGGGGGTCATGTTTAAAAAGTGTTACTGAAAATGGAAACAAAAAAGCAAACAAATGTTCCTAATGACCTGCAATAAATAAAGAGATACATATAATTTCTGAAGACCCTACAAGTAGAACGTAGATATAAGCTGTAGTTCTTGCATTGTCTTGTTGCCTTCTATTTCCTATGTTTACAGCTTGGAGACATTGATGAATGGATCCCCTCGTATTCTCACAATATATAGATCCTTAGTTACTACAACCCTTGTTAAAATAATCATACATGTTCTTTTTGTGTTTTCTTTCCTGTCCGATAGTCAACGGTTTATTTACCATAAATTCTAAGTCATATTTGTTCCAGACCTTCTCCAGCAGTGACAACTTGGATGAATGAAACGTGTGCATACTCATTCAAGAACTTATCTCTGATTACTCTTTGAGTTCTCTATTTAAAAGTTTTTCCTATAATGGAAGTGATGTCATATCATTAGGATATGACATCACTTACAGATTTAAGGGCTTCAAACTATTGTATACAGGAGAAGAAAAATGTATTTTTTTTCTGTAAAACAACTTTGCTGATTGATATGGGGGAAGGTAACATAAAGTGAGAGCTGCAAGTACAGTATATGCAACTCTCACTTCAACCTGCTCTAGTTCAGGCTAGATTGTAACTAGAGCCATGTTCATGGTCTTGTTTTAAAGCCAGGATTAAACCCTCTATAGCTTTCCCCCCTCCCCCTTTGCAACCATGCAGCACCAGCTGGTCTTTTGCAAATCAGTATTGTCCTTGAATGAACTCTATTGTGGCTAGTCAGTGGGTGGAGAGGTGTTAAAGGGGTTGTTCTACAATAACTCATCACCTGTATATGATTATTGGAGGTTCCAACTGATTAAGAGAATGGGATCCCAGAGTTTTTGAAGTAATAGTCCCAAGACCACTGACTGTTCTATTTAATGCTATGGGACTGTCTAAAAAGAAGTCGAGTAAAGCGCTTGGCTATATCCAGCAGTTCCGTAGAGATAAATGGAGCCTGCATGACCATCACTACATTCACACCGGTACCCTGTTCTTGTCGTCTGGACCACAGCAGTAAAACCACCACTGATCAGATACTTATGACCTATCCTGTAGATAAGCCGTTATGATGGGACAACCTTTACTCAATGCTTTTTGGCTAGCTGTGTGCAGGTGCAGTGACCAAATGAGAAGGTGGAGTGCATGAGGGTGGTAGTAGTGGCACAGATGGAGGTTGTAGTACTCATGATGTTTGTCCTCTCCAACACTCTTTAGAGCCATGCAGTGGTAGAAAGGGTGCACCTTTAATGATGATGAGGCATGCTTTAATGCAACAAGTCCACTGTACTTAACAGGGGCAGTTCAATGGATGGTACACTGGCACTGCACACATTACACACAATCTTTACAGTTAGCATATACATGTTCTCAGGGTTCTGTACAGGTGGATTTGATGGTATAAATGTCCCCTGGAATTCCTCTCAATATAACCTTCTCAAATCCGACCAAGGGGTGCAATGCCCAGCTCTACTTCAGCTTATTGAATAAGGATTTCTGCTGTTCCCACTGCAGAGGCAGACACTTAAAGGGGTATTCCGGTTGTTAGAAGTTATCCCCTTACTCCAAATTATCATTTCAAGGGGGCTGCAGGGTGAATGGGGCCCCCATTCTCATAATCGTGGGGCTCCCAACGGTAGGACCTAAACCGATCTAATAGTTATCCCCTATCATTTGGATAGAAGATAGCCTCTAACGACTGGAATACCCCTTTCACAGGTAGCCAGCCTGTTTGTTAAGTATGGCAGGGTATCTGAGATTTCTAATCCGACCAAATTGAAGTGAAGTCCAAAACAGATGTGTGTGTGTTACCTCTCACTGGCTTGTATCTTGTATTTGTAAATGGCCGCTGTGCAGCCTCTTTAGTTAAATTTTTCCCTCAGACGTGGGTTCACTTCGCTAGATGTTTTTCTTTCCTCAGACACAGGTCTCACGAATCAGAGACTCAACTCCCAGCTCACACCCAGACTCTGACTACTTCCAGTAGGGTAGAGCCAGCTCACACCAAACAACTGCCTATCAACTGACATAGGGACTGGATAATAAACCCTATACTTACCTATACACAGTGCCCAAATACAATGATATTCCATAAATCCCCTTAAGCAGTAGAGCACTGCAGTAGCAGAGAGCTAAAACACAGCCTCACTCGCTTGTAGTTCCCTGCGCAGTGGCCAAGGAGACAACAGTACCTCCCTTCTTGTAATCATCTGAGTCCCAGAGGTCGGACCACACCAATTATCATGTTGATACGAGTAATATTCTATAACATTATAATGTGGGAATACCCCTTTACTGTATAAAGTATATAAGACAGGGCAGGATTTAAGTATATATTGTACAGTATGTCAATGCCATCAAAATGATAGTAGACAGCAAATACAGACTTCTATAAAAGGCATTAATAGCATCTACAGTTAATGCAGGGAGGTCATTTTCTATCATATATATTACTTCTATCTCAATCAATAGCTCCATATTTCAGTGCATGGTATTATGCATTTGCTCTCTGGGCAATATCAAGGGTTAATGTAAGAAAATGGATTCCCAAAATCTTACTATAGATGGTTCCTGTAGAAGCATCCTTGATCTTCAGACACTTACTTGGCAGACGTCTGTAATGTAAAACTAGTTTATTATGTAGCTTAATGCTCGGCTTGGCATCTATTCCTGCAGGTGTAAGGCCAGTCCTATAGTATATTGCAGTGTACATGGAATACAACATATGTGCCAACACAATCACATGCAACAGGACAGCTGTCAAAGAAGAAACCTTCAACCCATTTAACTCTTTCAGCAGCGTGACGTGTGCTGGGAAGAAGCCCCATTTATTATTTGCCCATGAGCCCTGCCATTACAATGCGCAAAATTGCTTCTTTATGCAGTCCGTCAACATAAAAAAGATGCTATCACACAAAAAATAAGCCCTCAAATTAAAACTAAAATACTTATGTGATTTGGATTTGGTTTGGTTCTCGAGAGGTTAACATTAGTATATTTTATTGGGACATTTGGAATTTATCACTAAATACCTGATTGTTTTAGCTGGTCCAATTATATGAATAAGGCAGGGGGTTTTGTTCTATAAATTGCCTAATTATTATATGGACGCATTCACACGATCTGTATTTGGTCAGTATTTTACATCAGTATTTGTAAGCCAAAACCAGGAGTGGGTCCAAAACATGGAATAGGTGTACACAAATACGTTTTGTAAAGGTCCACATACCTGGCTCTGCCATCGGGTAAAGGGCCAAACTGCAAAAATAAAAAAAGTAATGTTCCTCATGTGGATCCAGAGCTCTCCACATGCATTGCTCCAATTGCTCTGCTAGTTTTATTTCAAGCTGGCAGCTCAGGGGGCTGGTCCTCTCTGCTGCAGCTCTTTCCCTGTAACTGTCACAGCTTCTAACAGTAAATATGGCAGGGGCGTAGCTACAGGGGAAGCAGCTGCTTTGGGGCCCTGACCCAGAAGAGGCCCATCCAGGAGGAGGAGGACTAAAGGATTTTGTCAGGGCCCCCTCAACAGTATTATACAATGAAATAATATACAGTGACAGTATAGACAGTGTAGAAAACGGATGGAACAGCTGCCAGCCCTGGTCTGAGAGAGCGATCTTTGCTAGCCACAGGAATGGGGGCGGCATGAAAGGAAGGGGTTGCAAAAAAATTACTAGGGGAGGGGGGCCCTATTCAAAAATTTGCTGTGGGGCCCAGTCATTTCTAGCTACTCCACTTAAATATGGATAGTGGCAAGTCGGGGGGGGGGGGGGGGGGGTTCTTGCTGCTGCAGCTCTCTCCCTGTAACTTCCACAGCTTCTAACAGTAACTACAGCTGGTGGCAACTCAGGGGGTGCCCTTGCTGCTGCAGCTCTCTCCCTGCAACTGTCACAGATTCTAACAGTCAATAGGGCTGGTGGCAGCTCAGGGGTGCATCCTTTCTTTTGCAGGTCTTGCTTTAATACACCTCTGGGCGGGGGGGATTTCTTTCTGCTGCAGCTCTCTTCCTATCACGGCTCAGAGGATGTGTCCTGTCTGCTGCAGCTCTCTTCCTATCACGGCTCAGAAGATGTGTCCTGTCTGCTGCAGCTCTCTTCCTATCACAGCTCAGAGGATGTGTCCTGTCTGCTGCAGCTCTCTTCCTATCACGGCTCAGAGGATGTGTCCTGTCTGCTGCAGCTCTCTTCCTATCACAGCTCAGAGGATGTGTCCTGTCTGCTGCAGCTCTCTTCCTATCACGGCTCAGAGGATGTGTCCTGTCTGCTGCAGCTCTCTTCCTATCACGGCTCAGAGGATGTGTCCTGTCTGCTGCAGCTCTCTTCCTATCACAGCTCAGAGGATGTGTCCTGTCTGCTGCAGCTCTCGTCCTATCACAGCTCAGAGGATGTGTCCTGTCTGCTGCAGCTCTCTTCCTATCACAGCTCAGTGGATGTGTCCTGTCTGCTGCAGCTCTCTTCCTATCACAGCTCAGTGGATGTGTCCTGTCTGCTGCAGCTCTCTTCCTATCACCGCTCAGAGGATGTGTCCTGTCTGCTGCAGCTCTCTTCCTATCACGGCTCAGAGGATGTGTCCTGTCTGCTGCAGCTCTCTTCCTATCACAGCTCAGAGGATGTGTCCTGTCTGCTGCAGCTCTCGTCCTATCACAGCTCAGAGGATGTGTCCTGTCTGCTGCAGCTCTCTTCCTATCACAGCTCAGAGGATGTGTCCTGTCTGCTGCAGCTCTCGTCCTATCACAGCTCAGAGGATGTGTCCTGTCTGCTGCAGCTCTCTTCCTATCACAGCTCAGTGGATGTGTCCTGTCTGCTGCAGCTCTCTTCCTATCACAGCTCAGTGGATGTGTCCTGTCTGCTGCAGCTCTCTTCCTATCACAGCTCAGAGGATGTGTCCTGTCTGCTGCAGCTCTCTTCCTATCACAGCTCAGAGGATGTGTCCTGTCTGCTGCAGCTCTCTTCCTATCACAGCTCAGTGGATGTGTCCTGTCTGCTGCAGCTCTCTCCCTATCACAGCTCAGAGGATGTGTCCTGTCTGCTGCAGCTCTCTTCCTATCACAGCTCAGAGGACGTGTCCTGTCTGCTACAGCTCTCTCCCTCTAAAAGCCACAACTTCTAACAGTAAATCTGGCTGGTGGCAGTGCAAGGATTGAACTGAGCATGTGTGATCACCTCGGAACATGGATGTGCACATTACTATACAGATTAAACACCAAGGGACGCCATTATAATGAAATATCTCACAGCGGAAACATTTTTGTAACAGAAAGGAAATTACAAAGGTAACTAGTTTTCATGTTGAATTATATTAAAATAACATTTAATGGTGGCACAACCTTTTTAACTTGACCAACCGCTGTCTTTTATACGTGATGTAATGTTAGGTCTTTAACCATTATCTAGTAGATAGATAAATAGATAGATAATAGATAGATAATTAGATACTGTAGATAGATAGATGTGCATGATAAAGTTGTCATTAACTCTTTGGGGTGTATTGTTCCAAGATTTAAGATAATGCAGGATTTTTTTCTGCAGTCATATTTAGAACCACGCATACTGCATAGTAAACTGAGCCAGCTGTCACACTCAGCTCTGCTGTATTGACAAACTGAACACTGCTATGTGAGCAGATAGCCACTGCTTGTTGTGTGCTTTACCCCCTTCCTTTGCTGGCTGCTTGGTATGTTAATCAGGTATTCTGATGTTTTACTAGAGAGCATCTCAGGTTCAGGTATTCCAAATGTGCAGCCTAATTACTTGTCACCCATGCGCACTGAGAGCTGCATTCCTGAGAAGCAAGCAAAGGATCCCTGGAGCTTGAACCCAACAAACAACATGATGTACTCGTCTACTAGACACTGATAAACCACGTCAAATTACCACTGCAGATTAAATATGTAATCTCTACTGTTCTATCTAAAACATACAATATGTTTCTTGTTCTTGGTTGCAGCACAGAAACCATGTATTGTTTTCTCGGAACGCAGTGACTGGAAATAATAAAGTGCTTTCCGGAGTCAGTGTACTGAAGCTGAAGTTAACAGAATTAGTTTGAGGCCTGTTCTTTAAAATTACAGTTTAAGAGAAGAATATATCAAGATTCAATCTCTTCCCGTAAGAACTTCAAACGTGGGCTTTTCTTTAACAGGAAAGAATGGCAAGTAAAGTTCTCTGTAGATTTACCTGTGTTTTATTTGTTTTGTTTTTAGAAAAATGCTGGATTTTTTTTGACAATTGTCTAATTTAAAGGGGTTCTCAGATTTCATAATGACAATTATTAAATCTTTAATGATATACACGATACTGCGCACAACTTCCCCTGTACCTATCCTGACGGGATAACCACTTCTATCAATATTAAAATCAAGAGTTCCTTGTAATTGATCTATGTTCTGCGGCTTCCTCTTTATTCCTTGTTGCAGATGTCTCTTACAGGATATATTCGGGTTCGGTAATTGTTTGTTGGAGCACGCCCCGGCCGGTGGCGTAACTCCGTTCTTACGGGTGGTCGTGCTCACGTAGAGCTACCTAGTGACGTCACGTGTACGAGCTAAGGATCACTGTGAGTACCAAAAGCACCAACGCGTTTCGAAGAGTAACGTTGTTCTTCATCAGGGAATCACTTTGGTACTACCTACACCCCGTCTTATATAGACCTGCACTCTCATAATTGAATTAACACTTTCTCTGCCACACTCCGCCTCCACAGTTCATACTATTACACATATTCCTTCCTCCCCTCCTGCTTATTCAGACGCAAACAGCTCTATCTCTACATTTAAACCTTTTGGTGCCATTGTATCCATATTGAAGATCCACTTTGGATATACTTTTAATGTAATCTCCTACACGTGCATCTATTTTTACTGTTTCTACTCCGCAAAACGTTGATCCCTCAAATTTCCCCCCATGTTTATCCTTATAGTGTCTTGACAACGGGTGACCCTCAAAATTCCTTTGGATATTATATACATACTCTCCCACTCTCTTTTTCAATTGTCTTTTTGTTCGGCCTATGTATATTTTATTGCAGGGACATTTAATGACATTACTCCTCTGGTGTTGCATGTTATGTGTTCTTTTATGTTGTGTGTGTATATGAACCATCACTATTCTGTATTTGGATTTGTTTTTTATTCTGACATTTTTTACATCCTGTACAGTTTTTGCATTGGAGAAAAAAACCCTAGGTAACCTGTTATCTGTTATTCTTTTATTTTCTATTGCCGCACCTTTCCCAGTGGATGCTACTAAATTTCCTATATTTATTGCTTTGCGGTATACAAATTTTGGGGCTTCTGGATTATGGTCTCCAATTACTTTATCTTCCTTTAGGATGTCCCAATATCTGCTTACTATCTTCCTAAAATACTCTTTTTGCCCATGATATGGTATAATAATATGCAGAATTGATTCCTTTATTACTTCCTGTAGTTCATTTGTTTTTTTGTTATTATTATCTTTTTCCTTCCTTCTTTGATTCATTAATAATAGCTGCCTATCCTTTTGTCCTATTTCAGTTTTCTGATGAATACGTTTTTGTGTATCATACCCTTTTAGCTAAAAAAAATTCTGCAATTTTTCTGCCTTCTTCTCATAGTCCTCCCATGTAGTGCAATTTCTTTTGATGCGCAAAAACTTACTTTTGGGGATATTTTCTAGCCACTGAGGTAAATGACAACTCTCTCTGGAGATAAAACTATTGGAAATTGTGGGTTTATTGAAGGTTTCTGTATAAATGGTCAGATCTTAAAAATGAATCTCTTCCTCACTATAGGTTGAGGTAAAATCCAGATAAAACTAATTTTTATTTATATCCTTAAAAAATTGCTTTAATGCTACTTCCCCTCCCTCCCATATAAAAATAACATCGTCTATTAACCGCCGCCATAGGACGAGGCCCGCCCGATGCTCGCCATTGGGGTGTATATATTTATGCTCCCACCACCCCACATAGAGATTAGCGAACCCTGGTGTGAACCTCGTCCCCATCGCGGTCCCCCACGTTTAAAGATAAAAATCATCTTACCGCAGCACACTATATAGCTCAGCGCCAGTGGATTGAGAGCAGAGCACAATTTTTAAATCTTCCCAGAGTAACCCAAACACTGCATTTTTTGCCCTACATACATATTTTTCAGGTCAGAACTTTCCTTCCCCTTTTCTCAACATCACGGCATCCTGGCAGGATGTTTACATACAGAACTTTCTGTTTAGTTTTCTAATTAATATTACCTACATATGCCCATAAGAAATAACCAATGGACCCTTCTCATAATTCAACCACAAACAAGCAAAAAAACAGGAAGCATCGGTCCTGAGTAAAAATCTATAATATATTTTATTGATGACATGCTCTATTTAGCATGAGGCGTGTTTTGCCTGACATCTGATATATGTAAACTTCTATTCACACCTGGCTGTATTGTCGTCTATTTGAATATTAGTGCCAGTGAGCATTTATGTACGTGAGATTGTATTCATTGTCCCAACTCATCCCAGTAATCTTTGACTCTACAGCCAAGTGTAAAAGTGTCTACACATACTATATATTTATGTAATATTATGTAAGCACGTAATTCCACACTGTTCTGTCTGCAGTAGTCACAAGTCCACACCTCTCTTCTCCATATTAGCGAGGTGCAGCAAGCCTATTGAAATGTTACAGAGAAAAGCATGCTGGGTTTGGTTAGAAAACCCAACAGGAAGCTGAGGAAAATAGGGCATTCTGTATGTAGACATCCTGCCAGGATGCAGTGATGCTGAGACAGTGTCAATCCTTGGTTACACTTTGAGAAGGGGTGGTCAACTCCATTCAGGAGTCTTGTTGCAGGAAACTCAGGGCCTTCTTCACCAGCCACAGATCTCCCTCCCTGGCAGACCCAGTTTGGAATCAAGGCACTGGCATCAGTCTTCAGCTACTCACATGGACTGTCAGGGTTACCTGTCTTTTGGAGCAAGGCCCACCTCCTGTTCATAGGTGTAGTATCAATCCCATGTAATCCTACTGACTTGGACTTGACAGGTTCTCTGTATGTCACTGTACACACACATAAGACCCAAAGCATGGTGAACACCTCATAGTCTGTATATCTATCATCTATTTATTATCTGTTTATCTGCCGTCTATAGCAATTATCATTCTACAGTATAAGTTATCCAATCTATTGTCTGTCCCTTTTTTCATTATTCCCCATCTTCTGAACTTTAATACTTTTCTTTTTTGCATTTTAGTTAACAAAACAGTTTCTAGCCATGACTAAATTAGATTAGAATTAGATTTCCTTTTCATGTAGACAGAGGAGAATCCAGAGAAGTGTACATTGCTTGGCAACACAGAATTTAGCTATTTGTTTTGCCAAGGACTTTGCATTTATTTCTACTACATCATTTGTTTTGCAGATGCTGAGAATTACCAGAATGAATTTTATTGTCTGCATTTTTCTCTATACCTTCCATTTTGAAAAATAGGAAAAGCAAGACATATTTGAGAAATCCATTAAGTGGAAAACCACTTTACTACTAACTGCTTTATTTCAGGATTTTATTTCACTTTGAAAGTATAACCACATGCTTACAGATGTGCCGGTGCTGAATGAGCTGATTGCATTACATGCCAGATTGTGGAAACTGCTTCAAACACTCAGCAATGTACGCTTTCTACCTGAACGAGGTGACAACAGCATTAACGTGGCAGTAGATCATGTGGTTGAGTAAGCGGTGAAATGCTACCTTCAATTTCATATACGTATTGTTATTAATGAGTTATTAAGAGTTCTCAAAACAACAACATGCTTGTATAAGGGTTCGGCCACATGGTCAGGTTTCCTGATGCGGTTTTGGAAGCCAAAATCATGATTGGATCATAAAAGATGAGAAAGTGTTCAGGACAGATACTTCTCTTTTTTTGAATTCACTCCTGCTTTTGTCTTCCAAAGAAACCTGGATGTGTGAGCGTACACTAAAAGACATTTAACATTTTTATCCGGGGAATGAGATGAACACTCCTGGAAAACAAACATTTTTCCACCGCTGAGTCTACAGACCTACTGTACATTCACTTGTATTTGATCTTCAATAAAAGATATTGAGTGGTATTGTGTATGCAGCTCCTATGCAGACATGTGTGTCTCCATAGTAACAGACTACAAACAAGCCTAGTATTGTCAGATCATGCAGTCGTGTTAGGCTACTTTTTTGTTTGTGTTTTACTTTTCCGGTGTTGAGATCCATCATAGGGTCTCAATACCAGAGAAAACGCTTCTATTTTGTCCCCATTCATTGTCAATAGTGTTGATCACGAATATTCTAATTGCAAATTTTTATTGCAAATATCGGCACTTCGAGAATTCGCGAAAATGTAGAATATAGTGCTATATATTCGTAATCGCGAGTATTCTAGATTTTTTTTTCATCAGTAACCTCCCTTCTTGCTTGTGGGCCAATGAGAAAGCTGTAATGTCTTTTGTCTGAGCTTAGCAACATTCCTAGCAACCAATAGGAAAGTTGCCTACCTCTTACTATATAAGAACCTCCCCAGCAGCCATTTTCTACAGACATAGTGCTGTGATGTCACAACAATACTTAGTGCACCAATCAGTAATATGTACTCAGACCTGAGAAAATGTGAAGTTGTATGTATTGTGCAAAAAATACGCGCATCATTAGTGCCGATTTGCGCAATCGTGAAAATAATGACGAGATCACGAATTCTAGAATTTGTGAATTTATTACGAATATTATGCGAAAAATGTATCAGTCAATGGGGACAAAACTGAACTAAACAGAACAGAATGCACCAGAATGCATTCCGTTTTGTTTGGTTGTGTTCCCATACCAGACAGAAAACCGCTGCAAGCAGCGGTTTTCTGTCCAGCATGGGATGCGGAGCAAAGTGGATCCCAACGGCATGACACACAGTGTAAGTCAATGGTGCCGGATCCTTTTTCTCAGACACAATAGAAAATGGTTTTAATGTCGGATCCATCATTGCTATTTTAAGGCCTCTTTCACACGGCCGTAGTGCTCCCGTGGCTGAATTGTATTCACTTGAATGGGTCTGCAAATCCGTAGATGCGGTACGGAACTGAAGCATGGAACGGAACCCCATGGAAGCACTATGGAGTGCTTCCGTGGAGTTCTGATCCGTGGTTCTGTTCTGCAAAAATCTTTTTGCGGAATGGACTGATCACAGACATATTCAAGTTGAATGGGTCTGGATCCGTCCCGGCCGTTGCACAGACGTTGCCTGTGCATTGGGGACCGCAAATTGCAGTCCCCAATCCATGGAACGGAACCAATACGTTCGTGTGAAAGAGGCCTAAAGATAATACAACCAGATCCCTTCATAACGGATGCAGCAGGTTGTATTATCATGATAGAAGCGTTTTTGCTGATCCCTGCTGGATCAGGCAAAAACGCAAGTGTAAGGCTACTTTCACACTAGCGGCAGGACGGATCCGACAGGCTGTTCACCCTGTCAGGTCCGTCCTGCCGCTATTTCGCCATGCCACCACTCCGTCCCCATTGACTATAATGGGGAAGGGGGAGCGGAGCTCCGGTGCAGCACGGTAGTGCACGGCGAGAGGCCGCCGGACTAAAAGTACTGCATGTCCAACTTTTTAGTCCGACGGCCTCTCACCGTGCACTGCCGTGCTGCGCCGGAGCTCCGCCCCCCGTCCCCATTATAGTCAATGGGGACGGAGCGGCAGTCCGGTGGCACGGCGAAATAGCGGCAGGACGGATCCGACAGGGTGAACAGCCTGTCGGATCCGTCCTGCCGCTACTGTGAAAGTACCCTAAAAGTAGTTTTACTCTGTTTCATCTGTCCCTTCTTGCTGATTTACAGGCAGCAAAAGTGCAGAAAGGTGGAAGGGAGTAACACATGACTGTAGTATCAGACTACTCAGGTTTTGTTTGTAGTCTGTAACCATGGAGACAGAGGTCTGCATAGAAGCTGCATTCTCAAAATGGTAGAATATTTTCTTTAATCAAGAGCTATTTCTAGAGCTGCTCCCTTTTTATTTTAATGTATTGGAACAATAAAATTGCTCTCAAAAGGGCACATATCCTTTAATATGTAGATAACCTGTATGTCTTTGACAATTCAGAGGGATAGTCTAGACTTCTATTACTACTTCACAGCCATATCCAGCCTTTCATGGTTGAAGAATATATGGGATTGTAAATCCACAACATATGGTGAAATGGTTGTCTGGCCTCATGTAGATAATTATTAATCACTGGGTGAGATAATAAAAAGTTATGCGGCTTTGTAGTGTATTTTGTATGTGGTGCTACAGACAAAGCTGTTTGGCTCTTGGAGTCGAAGCAACAATGTACTACAGAGCCTTAGGACTGCAGTGTGTTGCAGCATGGTACACTGTATAGTGTCATATTTCTGAGACACTGTACCCTAGAATCAGTGGTCTTATGAGAAAAAACATCTACATATTACAGCGTCTAATAGAGCAGTTTAAGATAAATTTTTGTCGGATTCTATATGAAACAAATTGTAGATGAAGCACAGAGAGGCTCTGTCTTACATCTCTGCTCTACTCACTGCTGCTGTACAAAGTCTTAATTTGGTTAAGTGCATGACCCCCTAGACCAAGAAGACAGGTTCTTGAGCAACCAAAAATATTGTTGAGATTGAACATAACAGTTACATTTGTTGACTAAAACTCCACCTTTTGTAGTGAAAATATTGAAGTGATGCTTAAAAAAAGTTAGTATATCATTTTTATCATATATTGATATATTTGGTATTGTATAGCCTGTGCAGCCTGTAAGGCCATAAGGCCAGTGTTCTTCTCCTATCAACCCTTCTCATACACTCATTGATTATACAGATACTGTATCATCCCAGATGTTTGTGATTGTCTTATTGCTGATGAAGCAGTGCAGCAAGCAGAGGAAGGTACAGGGGGAGAGAAGTGGTAGTGGTGGTGAGAATAGGAGTCATAGTAGTCATGGTAGAAGTCCTCCTCTGGTGCTCCACCATGGGGTGTGCAGAAATGGGAGGGGTACACCAGATTTTTCCTCTCGGGGTCCCTCCGTGTTGAGGTATTCTGCCTAGGGGAAGGTGGGGTGCTCTTGTTGTCAATGGGTTTTAGGGTGCAAGGCAGTCCTCCCTTGAAATACTGCAGAAAGGGGCAATGGCGTGGCAGTACAGGATGGCGATGCAAGGCAATGATGAGGCCGTTGTATTTATCAAAGGGGTGAAAATTTTCTCTCCCAATAAAATATCATTCTCAATGTATCATTACAAAGCCTAACTGTGGAGTGTTGTCTTTTAACAGATGACCAGTCTGTCTCAGTATTATGGCAGGATACCTAAAGCATCTCCCCAACCAAATGCAGTGAAGCCCACAGCCTCAATACATGTGTTACTTTTCACTGACATTTTGTCCATGCATTGTCCATTTTATAATGACCCTCAAGCTTCTGCAAAGTTTTTTCATAGGCTGGAACAGGTTTTCAATTACTTTTCGTTTACCTCTGTTTCTCTATCAGACACTGCTAGGTACTTTTGCTGCTCACATGTCGGCTGTTGGCTGTACACTCTCATATCCTACAGCTTTTAGCTCAGATGGGTTGGGCCAGCCCACACATAGTAACTGAGTCTAGGGCCAGGGATTAAGTATTTCTTCCATATACAACCTAAGGGACATAATATACAGTCGTGGCTAAAAGTTTTGAGAATGACACAAAAATTTGTTTTCACAAAGTTTGCTGCTAAACTGCTTTTAGATCTTTGTTTCAGTTGTTTCTGTGATGTAGTGAAATATAATTACACGCACTTCATACGTTTCAAAGGCTTTTATCGACAATTACATGACATTTATGCAAAGAGTCAGTATTTGCAGTGTTGGCCCTTCTTTTTCAGGACCTCTGCAATTCGACTGGGCATGCTCTCAATCAACTTCTGGGCCAATTCCTGACTGATAGCAACCCATTCTTTCATAATCACTTCTTGGAGTTTGTCAGAATTAGTGGGTTTTTGTTTGTCCACCCGCCTCTTGAGGATTGACCACAAGTTCTCAATGGGATTAAGATCTGGGGAGTTTCCAGGCCATGGACCCAAAATGTCAACGTTTTGGTCCCCGAGCCACTTAGTTATCACTTTTGCCTTATTGCACGGTGCTCCATTGTGCTGGAAAATGCATTGTTCTTCACCAAACTGTTGTTGGATTGTTGGAAGAAGTTGCTGTCGGAGGGTGTTTTGGTACCATTCTTTATTCATGGCTGTGTTTTTGGGCAAAATTGTGAGTGAGCCCACTCCCTTGGATGAGAAGCAACCCCACACATGAATGGTCTCAGGATGCTTTACTGTTGGCATGACACAGGACTGATGGTAGCGCTCACCTTTTCTTATCCGGACAAGCCTTTTTCCAGATGCCCCAAACAATCGGAAAGAGGCTTCATCAGAGAATATGACTTTGCCCCAGTCCTCAGCAGTCCATTCACCAAACTTTCTGCAGAAGATCAATCTGTCCCTGATGTTTTTTCTTGAGAGAAGTGGCTTCTTTGCTGGCCTTCTTGATACCAGGCCATCTTCCAAAATTCTTCGCCTCACTGTGCGTGCAGATGCGCTCACACCTGCCTGCTGCTATTCCTGAGCAAGCTCTGCACTGGTGGCAGTCCGATCCCGCAGCTGAATCCTCTTTAGGAGACGATCCTGGCGCTTGCTGGACTTTCTTGGACGCCCTGAAGCCTTCTTAACAAGAATTGAACCTCTTTCCTTGAAGTTCTTGATGATCCTATAAATTGTTGATTGAGGTGCAATCTTAGTAGCCACAATATCCTTGCCTGTGAAGCCATTTTTATGCAACGCAATGATGGCTGCACGCGTTTCTTTGCAGGTCACCATGGTTAACAATGGAAGAACAATGATTTCAAGCATCACCCTCCTTTTAACATGTCAAGTCTGCCATTTTAACCCAATCAGCCTGACATAATGATCTCCAGCCTTGTGCTCGTCAACATTCTCACCTGAGTTAACAAGACAATTACTGAAATGATCTCAGCAGGTCCTTTAATGACAGCAATGAAATGCAGTGGAAAGTTTTTTTTGGGATTAAGTTAATTTTCATGGCAAAGAAGGACTATGCAATTCATCTGATCACTCTTCATAACATTCTGGAGTATATGCAAATTGCTATTATAAAAACTTAAGCAGCAACTTTTCCAATTTCCAATATTTATGTAATTCTCAAAACTTTTGGCCACGACTGTACACAGTACAGTCACATAAGCACATTAAGCAATGAACGACCTGGTCACTGCAGCAGTATATCTATGCCACAGCGACCTACATTCAGAAATGGTTGAGCATTAGGAAGGAGTCATGAAACCTTCAGTATATGTATTCAGAGAGGAGTTATCAGTAAGGGCTCATCCACACGACCGTATGGCTTTTTCTGTGTTTTACGGTCCGTTTTTTACAGATCCGTTGTTCAGTTTTTTGTTTCCGTTTCCTTTCTGTTTTTTCCTTCCGTTTTTCCGTATGCCATATACATTATACAGTAATTACATAGAAAAAATTGGGCTGGGCATAACATTTTCAATAGATGTTTCAGCAAAAACGGAACGGATACGGAAGACATACGGAAGCAGTTCCGTATGTGCTCAGTTTTTTTTTGCGGACCCACTTGTATAGAGCCAAGCACTGTGATTTGCGGACAAGAATAGGACATGTTCTATCTTTTCACGGTATGGAAATACGGAAATACTGAAACGGAATGCACACGGAGACACTTCAGTTTTTTTTTGCTGAACCATTGAAATGAATGGTTCAGTATATGTACCGCATACTGAACTAAAAAAACGGCCAGTATACTGAACGCAAAATACTGTCGTGTGCATGAGCCGTTACCCTGAAATATCTGTTTTGCTAAATACTTGTATTTCCTATGAATAATGATGCAGGAGCTTCATTTCTTATACCTCTGTGCTGTTCCTTTATTATTACTCCTAGAAACATTCATAAATTGGAAACTAAGGGGGTCATTTATTATACTGAAATACATCTAAATTAGGCACATTTCAGGCGCAGATGGCGGTGCAACGGTCAGTTGCGCCACTATCTGCGACTTTGCCCCGCTGACGCCAGGTCTAAAATTGAGGTCTGGAAGGCCTGTCTCATTTACCATTTTCTACGCCTGGAAGGAAGGAAGCTGGCTTATACTTAGAACTAGCGCTGGATGCACCGAAGTTATAGAGAGGCCGGCGCCTCATAACTTTGGCAGAACCACCGCCAGCTATGGGGCTTTATTAAGAACGGTGTCTAAAACACTGGTCTTAATAAATGTGCCCCTAAGTGCAACCAGGTGGGAGTATAGCACTACACACTTTTACATTCATCAATAATTTCTGAATGTGTAGGAACACATCCCTTTGACAAAAGGAACAGTAACACACTATTATCAATGTATAAATAAATTTCCAGGAGGAATAAAGGAGGACCAGCAAAATGTGGAGAAAAGATGCTATCAAATTATTGTTTCATGTGGAACACAAATATTTACTGAAAGAGACATGTCAGGGGTAGTGAAAGGTCCTCTTTAAACTGTTCACTACACTACCCCCCTAGTGATGACATCATTAAATGGTACTTTTAACCCGACCACTAGGGATGTTAGTAATAAATCCTTCACTATCCTAGACCACTAGAGCTGTAAATTATTCCTGCAATATAAATTGAGAGTTTCTGTAGCAATAACAGCTAAAATATTATTTTAATATCACAATTTATTTTCAAGATGTTAATTGTGGGTGTATTGGCAGAAGGGCCCCACCCACCGCAGAAGCCCTCAGTAGTCATTATGTGCCCTTGGTATCAATTGTTGATAACTGACATAGCAACTATATGATTGTCCCTGAATCTCTACCCATCAATCCAGGATTAAAAAGAAATCTTCCCCAGTTTTGTCTTCCATTTAACCACCAACAGTGGTTTTTCGGTATTTATATACATATATACTATATAGACAAAGTACTGGTCCGCCTACACATTACATCTACAGGAGCTTGACATCCCATTCTAAATAAATATGCATTAATATGGAGTTGGTCCACCCTTTGCAGCTAAAACAATGTCCAATCTTCTGGGAAGACTTTCCACAAGCTTTTGGAGTTTGTCTGTAGGAACTTTTGCCCATTCATCTAGAGGACCTTTTGTGAGGTCAGACATTGATGTTGGACAAGAGGGCCTGGCTCACAATCTCGATTCTATTTCATCCCAAAGGTGTGGATAGGGTTGAGGTCAAGGCTCTGTGCAGGCCAGTCATGTTCTTTGACACCAAACTCACCCAATCATGCCTTTATGGGCTTTAGGACACTTTGACACTTGCCGCAGAGGATTCCGGCAGGCAGTTCCGTCGCTGGAACTGCCTGCCGGATCCGGAAATCCGGACGCAAATGGGTGGCATTTGTCAGACGGATCCGTCTGACAAATGTATTGAAATACCGGATCCGTCTCTCCGGTGTCATCCGGAAAAACGGATACGGTTTTTATTTTTTTTGCATTTTTAAAGGTCTGCGCACAGATCCGTTTTGCCAGAACACTTAATGCCGGATCCGGCACTAATACATTTCATTGGAAATGAATGCCGGATCCGGCATTCTGGTAAGTGTTCAGGATTTTTGGCCGGAGAGAAAAATACAGCATGCTGCGGTATTTTCTCCGGCCAAAAAACGTAAGAGGGACTGCACTGATGCATCCTGATACATACTGAACAGAATGATGTCCATTCAGAATGCATTAGGATAAAACTGATCAGTTTTTTTCAAAGAATTTAGCTCCTGTGACGGAACTCAACACCGGAAAAGAAAAACGCTAGTGTGAAAGTACCCTTACAATGTCCTCTGGGGCACAGCCACATTGGTCCTTCCCCAAAAGCATATAATAGTCCAAAATGTCTTGGTATGCTAATGCATTAATATTTCCCTTCACTGAAACTAAGGGGCTTAGGACAGCTCCTGAAAAACAAATGCGTAGCATTAGTCTGCCTCCATCAAACTTTATAGTTGGCATAGTGCAGTCAGACAGGTAACGTTCTCCTGACATTCACCATACCCAGACTGATCCATCAGTCTGTCAGATAGAGAAGTGTGATTCATGACTCCACAGAACACGTTTCCACTGCTCCAGTGTCCAGTGGTGGCATACCACTCCAGCCAATACTTGATGTTTGATGATGTATGACTTACAAAAACCTATGCCAGGAAGCTCCCGGCACCCAGTTCTTGTACTGATATTATTGCCAGAGGAAGGCTGAGTCAGCAGAGTGTTGGTGACTTTTATGCACGATGCACTCAGTGATCCCCGCTCTGTAACGTTACAAATTCCCCCTTTCATGGCTGCATTGCTGTGGTTCCTTAACGCTTCCAATTTGCAGTAATACCACTCATAGTTGTTGGCGGAATATCTAGGAGGGAAGAAGGGACTCGGTGGTTTTACAGTGCCACACTACAATTCAGCTCTTTAGAATGACCCATTCTTTCCCAAATTTTTGTAAAAGTAGACTGCATGGCTAGGGGCTGGATTTTATACACCTGTGGATATGAGACAGAATGAAACACCTGAATTCAATGATTAACACCTTATCAACCAGCCTGTTTTGGGCCTTAGTGACGAAGCATTTTTTACCCATTTTTTCATAGTTGCATTCCAAAAGCTATCACTTTTTTATTTTTCTGTTGATATAACTGTATGAGGACTTGTTTTTTTGTGGGGCAATTGTAGTTGTAGTAATGGCACCATATTGGTGTACAAATAACTTACTGATTACCTTTTATCAGCTGTTTCTGGGAGGCGGATGGGAAAAAACAGCAATACTGCCACTGAGTTTTTACGTTATAAATTCAGTACGATTACAGTGATACCAAATACACAGGGGCACATTTATTAAGACAAGCATTTTAGACGCCGGTCTTAATAAGCCCTATAACTGGCGGTGTATCGCCGAAGTTATATAGAGGTGCAGGCCTCTGCATATCTCTGCTTCTAAATGAGGACAGTCTTATATTTAGACCATTTTCTACGCCTGAATCTGTTTTTAGACCTGGCGTGAGCAGGGAATAAGTTGCAGATTCTGCTGCACCACGACGTGCGACCAAATCTGCACCAGATATATGCCACAAAAGTGGTGTATATCTGGTTATAAATGACCTCCATAGATTTTTTTTCATTTTACTACTTTGCTCAAAAAAAAGAAAATGTTTTTGCATCACCACAGCTCATAACTTTTTCGTTTGAAGGCTTGATCTTTGTGGGATGGCTTGTACTTTTCATTGATATAATTTTGGGGTACATACAGCTTATTTTGTGACAAATAAGCAAAAAGCAGCAGTTCAGGGCTTGTTTTTTTTGTTGTTTTGTGCTCTTTACCGTATGGAAATTGACATGATAATTGTATAGTGGAGATGATTGAGAACGCAGCGATACTGAATATGTGGGGAGAGGTGGGGATTAATAGCATTTTTCTATTGAAAAACTTTTTTCTAGCAATGGAAAAAAGATATATTTTTAACTTATTAACTTAACTAATTTTTTTTATTAAAGGGCTTCTGTCAGCCCACTAAACCTTTTTTTTTTTTTTGCTTAATAATAACCCCTACACTGCGATTTATCCATACATAAGTAAAATAATAATTTTGGTTCAGTAGAATTTGCTAAAACCCTATTTTTATAATATGTAAATTACCTTGCTACCAGCAAGTAGGGCGGCTACTTGCTGGTAGCAGCCGCATCCTCCGATGGTAATGACGCCCCCTCTGCTTGTTGATTGACAGGGCCAGCGGACGGGATCTTTCTCCGTTCTCAAAAGTTATGAGCTCGGCCGCTTCATCCTCAATGCGCCTGCGCCGGGTGTAGATGTGACGTCATCGGCGCAGGCGCATTGAGGATGAAGCGGCCGAGTGAGTGGCCGCCTCTCAGTGCGCCTGCACCGATTGAAGATAGGTACGGCCGCGGCGCAGGCGCCAGATATTGAATGAAAACAGGCAGGGCCAGCGGAGAAAGATCCCGTCCGCTGGCCCTGTCAATCAACAAGCAGAGGGGGCGTCATTACCATCGGAGGATGCGGCTGCTACCAGCAAGTAGCCGCCCTACTTGCTGGTAGCAAGGTAATTTACATATTATAAAAATAGGGTTTTAGCAAATTCTACTGAACCAAAATTATTATTTTACTTATGTATGGATAAATCGCAGTGTAGGGGTTATTATTAAGCAAAAAAAAAAAGTTAGTGGGCTGACAGAAGCCCTTTAAATAAAACTTTGTGTTTACTTTTTTAACTATTCATTGGGCACGCAGAAGGATTTTAATAGGTGATCTTTTGATCATTTCTGTATACAAATACTGGCCACAAGCACCAAAGAAACCCCAAAGAATGCACATCCACTGATTATAAAAACAGTACAAGAATTGACACTAAGACATGATTAAAAAATGTATACAATGAATACAAGTGTTGGTACACAATAAGACCAAACATCTATCCGGCTCCCACCAAGCACCGCAAATATGGGTGAAATGTAGGTAGTCCAAATAGCAGCCCCAATAATTAAGGGACATAGTGCATAATGAAAACATGATTAATATATAGTAACTGTGTATAAAATGACCCATGATCACAAAATCAGTAACAAACATGATTAGGTGCACATAAATATATATATAAATACCAAGAGATTTATGGCCAATTGATACCATGAAAAATTTATAAGAAAACAAAATTCATATAAATTAAATAACAAAGAATGTTCATGCAACGGTAAGCGTGTCTGCGCCAATGGCAAGCCAGAGGAAATATAGTGTGGTCAAGGGATCACACATGGTGCATGCCCCCTCCGTTGGTGGAACGCAAATGTGTTCCACAAACAGGGAGGCAGTCTGCGATACTGATGGAGTAAAGCCAATCTTAACACAATCTAGAAGGGCGCATTGTGCTCTACTCTGAAAACAAAGTTGTTGTTTAAAGCATAGATGTAAATTGAACAATAAGGGAACAAACAACAGAATAGCAACATGATAATTTACAAAAGGAAATCAAATGCATTTGTATATACACATAATACTACATTAAGAATAAATCACGTAATAAAGATTATATGTATGACCAACAGTAATTAAGTAACATAAATGTAGAATACATCATGAAAACATGATTAGTATATAGCAGCCATGTATAAAATAACTCATGATCACAATGATCAATGAAATCCGTAGCAAACATAATTAGGTGCACATAATACATATAAATATGCCAAAAGATTTATTGGCCAATAAATACCATAAAATATAATATGTATATGATATCAAAATTCATGTAAATCAATGAAATTAAATAATATGACAAAAATATAATTAAATATAGTTAAATATATATAGCTAAGAACGCATGCGCAGCTTGCCTAAAAGAGATGCCAGAAGCACAACAGGAAAAAATAAAATAAAAACATTTTTAAGCACAACACCCCCCCCACACCATCCCCCATTTATCCTCACCGCCACCCCCATTTTTTGTAATGTACGTTTTTATTGGCATAATTCTCATTTAGTGTGAATATGTAAAATATAAAGAACACCATGAAGGACAAAGCAAAAAAAAATATATATATCCAAGTGTGATTTGGAGAAGTCCAGAACGTCGTGACAGAGAAAATCAACCATATTTGAGGACAAGTTGTGAACCAGTTGATAATAATGAAGAAATCCTGTGTAATGGGATGCCATCCAAGACATCGTGAGGGAAGATTCATCCATAAATGCTGGAGGATTTGAGTGCAGTAGAAATCCTGTGTAAACTGTGAACGTGAGTTCTTCGTTCATCCCATTAGGTGTCAAAGAATCAATATCAAAGATCCATCTAGATTCAAGGCGGAGGAGTTGTGGGGTAATCGGGCTTCCTCTAAGGTTATGATGTACTCGGCCTAGTCCTACAACTCTTAGGCCAATGATGCTACTATGATGATCATCCAGGAAATGCATGGTTTTGCTTATGCAATGCAATGTATTATTCTGTCAGTGCTACACTGACATCCACCAGCAGGCTGCACCAGAGAGGCAAAGCTTGCTAGAAATACAGGGTGGGCCATTTATATGGATACACCTTAATAAAATGGGAATGGTTGGTGATATTAACTTCCTGTTTCTGGCACATTAGTATATGTGAGGGGGAAAACTTTTCAAGATGGGTGGTGACCATGGTGGCCATTTTGAAGTCGGCCATTTTGAATCCAACTTGTTTTTTTCAATAGGAAGAGGGTCATGTGACACATCAAACTTATTGGGAATTTCACAAGAAAAACAATGGTGTGCTTGGTTTTAACGTAACTTTATTATTTCATAAGTTATTTACAAGTTTCTGACCACTTATAAAATGTGTTCAATCTGCTGCCCATTGTGTTGGATTGTCAATGCAACCCTCTTCTCCCACTCTTCACACACTGATAGCAACACCGCAGGAGAAATGCTAGCACAGGCTTCCAGTATCCGTAGTTTCAGGTGCTGCACATCTCGTATCTTCACAGCATAGACAATTGCCTTCAGATGACCCCAAAGATAAAAGTCTAAGGGGGTCAGATCGGGAGACCTTGGGGGCCATTCAACTGGCCCACGACGACCAATCCACTTTCCAGGAAACTGTTCATCTAGGAATGCTCGGACCTGACACCCATAATGTGGTGGAAAAACTCAGGGAACGTGCCAGCTAGATGAACAGTTTCCTGGAAAGTGGATTGGTCGTCGTGGGCCAGTTGAATGGCCCCCAAGGTCTCCCAATCTGACCCCCTTAGACTTTTATATTTGGGGTCATCTGAAGGCAATTGTCTATGCTGTGAAGATACGAGATGGGCAGCACCTGAAACTACGGATACTGGAAGCCTGTGCTAGCATTTCTCCTGCGGTGTTGCTATCAGTGTGTGAAGGGTGGGAGAAGAGGGTTGCATTGACAATCCAACACAATGGGCAGCACATTAAACACATTTTATAAGTGGTCAGAAACTTGTAAATAACTCATGAAAGACTAAAGTTACATTAAAACCAAGCACACCATTGTTTTTCTTGTGAAATTCCCAATAAGTTTGATGTGTCACATGACCCTCTTCCTATTGAAAAAAACAAAAGTTGGATTCAAAATCACCACCCATCTTGAAAAGTTTCCCCCCTCACATATACTAATGTGCCACAAACAGGAAGTTAATATCACCAACCATTCCCATTTTATTACTGTGTATCCATATAAATGGCCCACCCTGTACACTGATGGCAGGCCTGGGCCTTTATTAGGCACTATGCTACCATAAAAAGATATTGGCACCCTGAAATTTCATTTGTGCGGTGGCAATGGGAGACAGAAGAAGTCTGGAGCTCTGAGACCGCTTAGATGACGCGGTCGCTATTGACTGTAGCATCTGAGGGGGTTAAACGGCCTTGATCAGCGCTTCTGCTGGTCCAGGACATTACAATAGGAGAACAGCTCTCATGTGAGAGCCAAGTCCCCACTCTGTGCTGCACAGGAGACGTAAAAATGCGGCGGGCCCAGCCTAACGCCCCTTAGTGACCACCATGAAAAGGTGTTTGGGTGGTCAATAAGAGGTTTACAGGGGCGTCTCCATACTTCTGTCCATATAGTGTATGTCACAGTCATACAGTCCTGATCAAAAGTTTAAGACCACTTGAAAAATGGCAAAAAATCATATTTTACATTGTTGGATCTTAACAAGGTTCCAAGTAGAGCTTCAACATGCAACAAGAAGAAATGAGAGTGAGACAAAACATTTTTTGAGCATTCAATTAATTGAAAATAACGATTAAACTGAAACAGGCTGTTTTTCAGCTGATCAAAGTTTTAGGACCACATGCCTTTAAAAGGCCAAATCTGTGCAAAGATGTGGATTCATTGTCATTTTCTGTCAGGTAGTCACACGTTGTGATGGCAAAGGCAAAAAAAACTCTCCCTTTTTGAACGTGGTTAGGTTGTTGAACTGCATAAGCAGGGTCTCTCACAGCGCGCCATCACTGCTGAGGTGGGACGCAGTAGGACAGTCATTTGGAATTTTTTAAATGATCCTGAGGGTTATGAAACAAAAAAGTCAAGTGGAAGACCCCTGCAGCCCCATAACCATCAGACGGCATCTGAGACTGAAGGGCTTCAAAAACAAAAAGACCTTGTCTCCTTGAACGCCACAGAACTGCTCATTTGGACTTTGCAATAGAGCACCAAACATGGGACATTCAAAGGTGGAAGAAAGTTTTATTCTCTGATGAGAATTTTTTTTAACCTTGATGGTCCTGATGGTTTCCAACGTTACTGGCATGACAAGCAGATCCCACCTGAGATGTTTTCTACGCGCCACAGTGGAGGGGGCGCCATAATGGTCTGGGGGGCTTTTTCCTTCAGTGGAACAATGGAGCTTCAGGAATTGCAGGGGCGTCAAATGGCCGCTGGCTATGTCCAGATGTTGCAGAGAGCATTCCTCATGACTGAGGGCCCTCGTCTGTGTGGTAACGACTGGGTTTTTCAACAGGACAATGTTACAGTAGACAATGCCCACAGGACAAGGGACTTCTTCCAGGAGAATAACATCACTCTTTTGGCCCATCCTGCAGTTTCAGACAGTAGATGGCCTTCGTGCGGCCATCTTCACCACTTGGAGAAATGTTTCCACTCACCTCATGGAAACACTGGCATCAAGCATGCTGAAACGAATTTTTGAAGTGATAAACAATAACGGCGGAGCTACTCATTACTGAGTTCATGTTTGGAAGTTGGATTTCTGTTTTGGGGGGGGTTTCGTTTTTTTTTGGAGGTGTGGTCCTAAACTTTTGATCAGCTGAAAAACAGCTTGTTTCAGTTTATTCGTTGTTTTTATTAAATTGAATGCTCAAAAAATGTTTTGTCTCACTCCCATTTCTTGTTGTTGCATGTTAAAGCTCTACTTGGAACCTTGTTAAGATCCAGCCATGCTAAATATGATTTTTTGCCATTTTTCAAGTGGTCTTAAACTTTTGATCAGGACTGTAATTGCACTGACCAGACCTGTTTGGTTGACTTTCTAAAGCAGATGGTTAGAAAAACATAGTTGGAGCAGAAAGTTAGCCGCTGTGAACTATTTAACTAGCCCTATAGAACTTGGCTTTGCTGATCTGCATATAATCTGTATCCAGAATTACATTGTTACCTCTTGCTGCTTCCTTTTGCTTCAGTAAACTGTTGGATGCAGACTCAGTAGTGTATCTACAAACTGCATTAATAATTCCCTTCAGAGGGAATAACTCAAATGTGTTCACTTGAAGAATAAACTGCTGGTCTTTGTAGCTGTAAACAATGGATCTGCATGAAGTTCCCACACTCCATATTAAAATCTCATTTCCAGGATTTAAGAAAACTGCTGGGGGTTCTGTCAAAGGCAAGCCTAATCACATGGGCGAGTTGTCTTTATTTGGATATTCTATGCCTTGATTGATTCCGATTGAAATTAGTATGAAATGACTTATCTGCTGAATTGGAATACTTGAAATTAACCAAACTATTTTACTGTGTGATTTTTCCATAGACCCGTGCGGTGAACAGAAGGATTCATGACATTGCCTACACGCTTCACTAAGTCCAGGTCATTTAGCGATCTGTTTTCCAGTGATACTAAAACCGCTGTAATTACATTGTTAAACATTGATTAATACATAACCTACATCGCTAATGTATGAAACGTGCTACATTCAACACCCTGAAAGATTTAGTATGAAATTTCACAGTCCTTTGGGACAAGCGGATTGTGGGATTTCATCAATATTAATTCTTTTTAAGCAGGAGCCCAATTTGCTTACGCAGCTCCATTTTGTGCTACCTTTCCAGTTTAGCTAAACAAGCACATTTCATTTTATGCAAATAATTAGCTGTATTGTCAAACCTGTAGAAACAAATGATTAAAGCAGCAAAAGTAATTTAATGTGTTTTATAAACCTCATTTTTCATATGCATTTTCCTCTTCTGTGGTTATGCATTTATTTCTTCCCAGAACGGTTAAATTGTTAAATAGACCATGATGAGTTTTTTGGTTTGTTCAGTTTCATTAAAGAATCAGTATCCTCATTCCTTACTAACGGAACAAGTTTTTGGATTTTGATAGCAGACTCTATATCCAAACTTACACATAGTGCAGTTTTCTACATTTGTCTTAATATGATCCTCAACTGGTCACAGTTTTTAGGAATATTCATTGATAGAATAGAATAGGCCATCACTGTGCAATTTGTGGAGGTCCAACCCATGGAACCCTATAATCAGCATTAGTGTTAAGAGAATTGAAGTATCCGAACTGGACTTCCATCTGAATTTCAGGAAAAATTCATTTCACAGCGAAGCCGAATTTCTTCACGCTTTGTGCTAATTAATCAATTTTCCCTGAAATGGTGGTAAAAACAAAACAAAAAACATACTCACCTCACCCATTTGCGCGTGAAGAAGCCGCCGCAGCCATATTGATTGAAGATACCATGCAAAATCTCATGCACGGTGATGTATGGCGTCACCATGCCAGCCTGTGTGATGATGTCGCCATGCAAGATTTCGCATGGTGTCTTTAATCGAGATGGCTGCGGCGGCCTCCACGTGATCAAATGCATAAGGTGAGTATTTTTTATTTTAATTTTTTTACCGGATTAACCCCTGAAAGCCCTCAATGTTAATCTCAGATGCCGCGATCAACAATTAATGCGGCATCTGAGGGGTTCAATGCGGAGGGGTTGGCACCCTCGCCATACCTCATCATTGCGCCCGCTACATACAAAGAAATGCGCTTCGTCACAAAGCAAATTTCTTACTGAAATTACCTATTAGTGTCACAATATCCATAAGGGCGGGTTCACACAAAGGTTTTTGATGGCGTTCTTCTGAACTTTTGTTTTAGTGTCCTTTTATTTTTGCGTATGATTTTTTGGTGAGTTTTTTTGCAGTAAAAACATATTTTCTTTCCATGTCCATTCCATTTTTTTTGCAGACCGTATGCAGATAGATTCATTTAAATGGGTCTGCAAAAAAAATAAAAAAAATAACTTTGTGTGCATTCTGTTTACGTATGTCTGTATGTCTGTTCTGCAAAAATATAGAACATATCCTATTATTGTCCACATTACGGACAAGGATAGTACTGTTCTATTAGGGGCCAGCTGTTCTGTTCCGCAAAATACGGAATGCACACGGATGTCATCTGTACTTTTTGCAGGTCCGTTTTTTGCAGACTGCAAAATACATACTGTCGTGTGCATGAGCCCTAAGGGAAATATGAAACACAGGATGCATAAGAATATTTTTGCTCCTGATGTTTTTGGTCATTAAATGGCTTTTTTTTCTTTCTGGCTTCTTTTCAAAAAGCAGTATGGTTGTGGTGTTTTTGTTTTCTTTTTCAAATGGTTTCTCAACACCTACACTATAGGGGAAAAAACGCCACGTATAAAGTACACTGAGGCACATTTACCAAGCCCTTTTCACCTCTAAGTCACACATTATGGAGCACCACATAATTTGTGACTTTTTAGGCTTTTCGCCACTTTTCTAAAGGGGCGAGAAAAAAGGGGTGGGGCTTTGTGCGGCCTGCTGGATTTGCTATACCTTACGTCAGAAATCTGTGTTAGGGCTCATTCAGACGGCCGTATGCTGTCCGCAAAAATACTGAATGCTATCCGTTTTTTTGCGGATCCGCAAAAAAACGGATCTGCAAAAAAACGGATAGCATTCAGTATTTTTGCGGACCCATAGACTTCAATGGGGCCATGTCCTGATTTTCACGGACAAGTATAGGACATGTTTCATTTTTTTTGCGGATCCGTAAAAAAACGGATAGCATTCAGTATTTTTGCGGACAGCATACGGCCGTCTGAATGAGCCCTAAGGCTAAGTTCACACGAACGTGTGTGATCTGTGGCCGTATTGCGGCCCGCAAATCGCGGGCCGCAATACACGGCCACAGTTCCGTGTGAATTCCGCATCACGGATGCGGACCCATTCACTTCAATGGGTCCGCTAATCCGGAATCGCGGAACGGCCGCACCGGACGGGACCCCTCGGAAGCACTACGGAGTGCCTCCATGGGGTTACGTCCCGTACTTCCGTTCCGCTAAAAGATAGAACAAGTCCTATCTTTTAGCGGAACAGGCGGATCGCGGACCCATTAAAGTGAATGGGTCCGCGATCCGATGCGGCAGACCTACGGCCGGCGATCGTGCATTGCGGCCCGCTATTTGCGGGCCGCAGCACAGGCACGGGTCGAACCCGGCCTAAGTTATAGCTGAAGTCTGCCCCAGGCCCCTGGTTGGTGTAGACTTCGGTTTATGGCACACGGAATTGCAGAGATGAGTTTAAATTTATTAAGAGGTATCTAGCACTAGCAATAAATTAGTCACATCTCATGCCAGTATAGGGGGATCAATACTGGCATATGGGTACGCCAGTCTTGAAAAATCTCCACCACTGTTTGGAAGAAAGCCTGAAAAACACCTAAAGAAAAGTGAAAAAAGAAAAAAAAAAACACATACTATTAGGTCTCATGCACATGGCCATTGCCCGGCCGTGCCCATATTGCGGCCCGCAGACAGTGTGTACCCTGCATCACGGATGCGGACCCATTCACTTGAATGGGTCCACAATCCAGAAGGTCCAATTTGGAACTGAGGCACGGAGTGCTTCCATGAGGTTTCTGTCCATGCCTCCTCACCCCAAAAAAGTAGTGCATGCACTACTTTTTTGCGGTTCGGATGGACCACGGACCCATTCAAGTTGAATGGGTCTGAATCCGCTTGCGAAATGCGCACAGATGTTGCCCGTGCATTGGGGACTGCAAATTGCTGTCCCCAATGCACGGAACGGCTGCTCGGCGGCCATGTGCCTAATGCCTACTTCTGTTATTTTTACAGACACCCCCAAACCCCACCCAAAAAAAGGCCACATTTATCTGTATTGGGCCGCTTTCAGACGAGCGTATTTGCAATGCGTATATAGTCCGGATTTTATGTTCTGGAATCCGTTGCTAATGTTAATGAATAGAGCTATTCACTTTGGCGTATAATTTCCATCAGTATTTAAAATACGCAGCATGTCCGAGTTTTGTGCAGATTTGTTTCCAAATACACACATTACAGTCTGTGCAGTGCATAAATAATGAAGGAAGGAAGAAATACGCATGTAAATCCTGATGAAATCCTGAAGCAATCCTGATGACAATACTGATGTTATATCATCAGGATCCTGAACCAGAATACTGACGGATTTCAATACACTTGTCTGAAAGCTACCTTTCTTTCTACTTGGACAACACTCTCAACTGAATCAAACCAGTCTGATAGATGGAGTAATGGGAGGCGCTACCCTAAAAACAATGGCACTTTCAGCTTTCTGTCTTTCTCTCTCTCTCTCTATATATATATATATATATATATACCGTATATTCCGGCATATAAGACGACTGGGCGTATAAGACGACCCCCAACTTTTCCATTTAAAATATAGAGTTTGGGCTATACTTGCCGTATAAGACTACCCCTGAATGCCCAGCCCTCCCTGTCTTCAAGACGATCTTCTCCAGTCCAGGGAACTGACTGGGATCTGTGGATGGCACTGATATGGGGAGGGGGATCAGTGGATGACACTGCTATGGGGAGGGGGATCAGTGGATGACACTGCTATGGGGGGGATCTATGGATGACACTATATAGCATCTTATGCTATATGTGTCATCCACAGATCCACCCCATGACAGTGCCATCCACAGATCCCCCCTAAACAGTGTCATCCACAGATTCCCCTCCCCATAACAGTGTCATCCACAGACCCCCCCCCCCCCCCATGACAGTGCCATCCACAGATCCCCCTCCCCATAACAGTGTCATCCACAGATCCCCCCATGACAGTGCCATCTACAGATCTCCCTCCCCATAACAGTGCCATCCACAGATCCCCCCATGACAGTGCCATCCACAGATCCCCCTCCCCATAACAGTGTCATCCACAGATCCCCCCATGACAGTGCCATCCACAGATCTCCCTCCCCATAACAGTGCCATCCACAGATTCCCCCACCCCGCCATGACAGTGCCATCCACAGATCCCCCTCCCCCACGCTCAGAGGAGTATACATTTATTAACTGTAATCTGTAACTTTAACTTTAAATGAGCGCTCATCTCTTTACTAGGGTACCTTACTCTCAGCTCCGCTAACAGGCAGTGCGGGCGGCGCTCACTCACTGACGTCACGCGCCTGCGCCGCCTAGTGGGAGGAGCAGGCGCGTAACGTCAGTGAGTGAGCGCCGCCCGCACTGCCTGTTAGCGGAGCTGAGAGTAAGGTACCCTAGTAAAGAGATGAGCGCTCATTTAAAGTTAAAGTTACAGATTACAGTTAATAAATGTATACTCCTCTGAGCGGCGGGGCCCTGTCCCCGTCCCCATGGGAACGCCTGGGGGTTAGAATATACCATTGGATCTGAGTATACCCGGCGTATAAGACGACCCCCGACTTTTGAAAATAATTTTTAGTGTTAGAAAGTCGTCTTATACGTTGGAAAATACGGGGTATATATATATATATATATATATATATATATATATTGAACAAAAATATAAACTCAACACTTTTGGTTTTGCTCCCATTTTGCATGAGCTGATCTCAAAGATCTGAAACATTTTCTACATACACAAAAGACCCATTACTCTCAAATATTGTTCACAAATCTGTCTAAATCTGTGTTAGTGAGCACTTCTCCTTTGCCGAGATAATCCATCCCACCTCACAGGTGTGGCATATCAAGGTGCGGATTAGACAGCATGAATATTGCACAGGTGTGTCTTAGACTGCCCACAATAAAAGAACACTCTGAAATGTGCAGTTTGATCACACAGCACAATGCCACAGATGTCGCAACGTTTGAGGGAGCGTGCAATTGCCATGCTGACTGCAGGAATGTCTACCAGAGCTGTTGCCCGTGTAATGAATGTTAATTTCTCTACCATAAGCCATCTCCAAAGGCGTTTCAGAGAATTTGGCAGTACATCCAACCGGCCTCTCAACTGCAGACCACGTGTAACCACACCAGCCCAGGACCTCCACATCCAGCATGTTCTCCTCCATGATCATCTGAGACCAGCCACCCGGACAGCTGTGCAACAATCGGTTTGCATAACCAAAGAATTTCTGCACAAACTGTCAGAAACCGTCTGAGGGAAGCTCATCTGCATGCTCGTCGTCCTCATCGGGGTCTGGACCTGACTGCAGTTCGTCGTCGTAACCGACTTGAGTGGGCAAAATGTTCACATTCGATGGCATCTGGCACGTTGGAGAGGTGTTCTGTTCATGGATGAGTCCTGGTTTTCACTGTTCAGGGCAGATGGCAGACAGCGTGTGTGGCGTTGTGTGGGTGAGCGGTTTGCTGACGACAATGTTGTGGATCAAGTGGCGGTGTGGTTATGGTATGGGCAGGTGTAAGTTATGGACAACGAACACAGATGCATTTTATTGATGGCATTTTGAATGCACAGAGATACCGTGACGAGATCCTGAGGCCCATTGTTGTGCCATTCATCCACGACCATCACCTCATGTTGCAGCATGATAATGCACGGCCCCATATTGCAAGGATCTGTACACAATTCCTGGAAGCTGAAAACATCCCAGTTCTTGCATGGCCAGCATACTCACCAGACATGTCACCTATTTAGCATGTTTGGGATGCTCTGGATCGGCGTATATGACAGCGTGTTCCAGTTCCTGCCAATATTCTGCAACTTCGCACAGCTATTGAAGAGGAGTGGACCAACATTCCACAGGCCACAATCAACAACCTGATCAACTCTATGCGATGGAGATGTGTTGCACTGCGTGAGGCATATGGTGGCCACACCAGATACTGACTGGTTTTCTGACCCCCCCCCCCAGTAAGGCAAAACTGTGCACATTTCAGAGTGGCTTTATATTGTGGGCTGTCTAAGGCACACCTGTGCAATCTTCATGCTGTCTAAGCACCTTGATATTCCACACCTGTGAGGTGGGATGGATTATCTTGGCAAAGGAGAAGTGCTCACTAACACAGATTAAGACAGATTTGTGAACAATATTTGAGAGTAATGGGTCTTTTGTGTATGTAGAAAATGTTTCAGATCTTTGAGTTCAGCTCAGGCAAAATGGGAGCAAAACCGAAAGTGTTGTGATTATATTTCTGTTCAGTGTATATACTGTATATTCACAAAAAGCCTCCTGTTAAGAATGAGTTAAGCTGACCAGAAATAGATGCAGACAAAATCTATTAATATGCAACACCACATGTGTTGTTCTTCTTGTTCTTCTGGTATATTCATCAGGAATGAAGTGTAATACGTAATGGTAACCTGTATGGAATGTATTGCTTTGTGTCTTTGTCAATGCTTTTCTACATTGTCAGGTATACAAAGGAGAAGAAAATGTGCTACTTTGAATACATGCTTTTTACGTTCCTTAGGAAATATCTAGCACCTTCTCCCAAAACCATGTAAAGAACCATATTATTTAACCCCTTGGTACAATAAACTGTTTTCATTTTTCTCTTTGGTCCTTTCCTCCAAGTCTTCCATGAGCCATAACTATTTTACTTTTCCATTCATGTAACCATATGAGGGCTTGAGCAAGTTATATTTTTTAATGGCACCATTTAATTTACTATATCGTATTGAAAAATGGGCTCTGTATTTCTGCCATTTTTTGGGGGGTTTCATTATTACACCATTCACTGTGCACCAAAACTGATATGTTACTTAAAAAAAAAATTTTTTTTTTTTATCAAAACAGTGCTTTCTGTTTAGGACCATGGCAGAACAAATACACTTACCTATTTCTTTATTATAACCAGTGCTCTGTGTTCTCTTAGCCAAAAATTACAGTGAATAAGTATTAATATCACTATAGTTCTTAACTGATAAAACAGATGTATAGATGGCAAGGTCAGGTCAGGTCATTAGGCTTGCGACTCTCAAAGTGTGTAGCCTACAAACAACTCCGGTCCTCAAATAAACATGGTCCAAAGATTATCCTAAAAAAATCCTGAAATATACAAATATCATACAGATGTCCCTAGTCCAGCAATAAATAGTGAAAAACACCAATTGTAACACTCAAATAAAGGCCTCATGCACACGACCGTGCCGTTTTTTTTGCGGTCCGCATACCGCGGATCCGCAAAAAACAGAAGCTGCCCGTGTTGCCTTCAGCAGATTGCGGAACGGAACGGGCGCCGGCAATATAAATGCCTATTCTTGTCCGCAAAGCGCGGACAAGAATAGGACATGTTATTTTTTTTAGCGGGGCTGCGGAACGGAGCAACGGATGCGGACAGCACACGGAGTGTTTTTGCATCTTTTGCGGCCCCATTGAAGTGAATGGGTCCGCATCCGACGGCGGCTCGGATGCGGACCCAAACAACGGTCGTGTGCATGAGGCCAAAGTCTAGGTATCACAAACTATAGTCCAATGGCAAACCAAAAAATCCAGGGAGCTGAACATTTTATCAACTCATAAGGGCTCATGCACATGAATGTATTTTCTTTCCGTGTCTGTTGCGTATTGTTTGCTGATCCGTTTTTTTCTGGACAGCAAAATACATACAGTCGTGTGCATGAGTCTTAAGAGATACACATGCAGCAGCCTCCACCTCAGATCCGAACAAGTGTTTCGCCCCATGGCATTTGCTAGGAAAATTAAGATGAGGAGAAGGTCCTTTTTAACCCTTAGTGACCAGCCTGTTTTGGGCCTTACTGACCAAGCATTTATTTTTTCCATTTTTTCATTGTCATATTCCAAGAGCTATAACTTTTTTATTTTTCTGTCTATGGAGCTGTATGAGGGCTTGTTCTTTGCAGGACAAGTTGTTGTTTTTAATGGTCCTATTTTGGGCTACACGGAACTTGATTGACTGATTAAGGCCTCTTGCACACAAACGTATTTTCTTTCCGTGTCCGTTAAGTTTTTTTTTGCGGATCATATGCGGAACCATTCATTTCAATGGGTCCGCCAAAAAAAACGGAAGGTACTCCGTGTGCATTACGTTTCCGTATTTTTGTATATCCGTTCTGCTAAAAGATAGAACTTTTTCTATTATTCTCCGCATTACGGACAAGGATAGTACTGTTCTATTAGGGACCAGCAGTTCCGTTCCGCAAAATACGAAATGCACACGGACGTCATCCGTATTTTTTGCGGATCTATTTTTTGCGGTCTGCAAAATACATACGGTCGTGTGCAAGAGGTCTAAGGCCTCCTGCACACGACCATTTTTTTCCCCCGTTTACTGGCCGTTTTTTGCGTTCTGTATACGGTCTGTATACGGAACCATTCATTTCAATGGTTCCGCAAAAAAAAGGAATGTACTCCGTATGCATTCCGTTTCTGTATTTCCGTTTTTCTGTTCCGTTTAAAGATAGAACATGTCCTATTATTGCCCGCAAATCACGTTCCGTGGCTCCATTCAAGTCAATGGATCCGCAAAAAAAACGGAACACATACGGAAATGCATCCGTATGTCTTCCGTTTCTGTTCCGTTTTTTGCGAAACCATCTATTGAAAATGTTATGCCCAACCCAATTTTATCTATGTAATTACTGTATACTGTATATGCCATACGGAAAAACGGAACAGAAACGGAAACACAACGGAAACAAAAAACGGAACAACGGATCCGTGAAAAATGAACCGCAAAACACTGAACAAGCCATACAGTCGTGTGCAGGAGGCCTAACTCTTTCTGGGAGGGGGATGGGGAAAAACAGCAATACTGCTACTGAGTTTTTGTGTTATAAAATTTGCGGAGTTCATTTTTCAGCATAAATAACACAATAACTTTATTCTCTGGCTCAGTACGATTGCAGCAATACCAAATACATACAGGTTGGTTTTTTTTACATTTTACTACTGCTGCACAATAAAACCCCCTTTTTTTTTAAAGAAGAAAATATTTTTGCATTGCCGCATTCCAAGATAACATTTTTATTTTTCGTTCTACAGATGTGTGTGAGGAAATGATTTTTGAGGGACGACTTTTAGTTTTCAGTGGTATTATTTTGGGGAACATAACACTTTTTGATCGCTTTTTATTATGTTTTTATGGTGGTGACTAAGCAAAAAGCAGCAATTCTGGCTTCTTTTTACAGTGTTCACTGTATTGGATAATTTACATTATATTTTTGTAGTGTAGGTCATTACAGATGCGATGATACCAAACCTTTGGGGGAGATTTAATTTTTTTCCATTGAAAAGCGTTTTTTCAATGAGAAAAAAGTATATATTTTTATTGGAATTTTTTTTTATTTAATACATTTTTCTTTTGATTTCTTTAACCAGTTAATACAATACCCTATTTCTATATGTCAATGCCAGAGAGGTGCAGCCTGCTGGGGAACACTCGAGTCAGGCTTGAGACCTATACTAGGTCCCCGCATGCGTATACACACATCAGTACTCTGAATCTCATTTACGGGGTGCAGATCGGAGACAGAATTAGTCAGCTCCCTCTGTAACTGCTTACATGTAGCGGGAGCCTTTGCCTGCGGGCTGTTAGAGCAAGAGCGCGGCTCTAATGTGAGAGCCGAGCCCCCGCTCTCCACTGCATGGGAGACCCGTGCAGTGCTTAGATTGGGCCACCATGTAAAGGCGGCGATCCATCCTAAGTCCCTTTAGTGAATTTTAATACATAACGTTTAGTTATACATCATTTTGTTCCATCCAGAGAAAATGTGAATGTAACAGGCCATAAAAGAAACCCCAACATTTTGGTTGGGTAGCGACCTTTATCAAGAGGTCTAGAAATAATATAAAACAATATCTTATGAGATATCCTGTATTGCAAAATGATAATGAGGATATAACATAAATATGCAAATAAATGGTAAATGCTTTTTTCCATGTAAATAGGGAGGGTATATGCATATATGCAGGCTAGATTCACAATCATATATCGCTCAAAGTCCAAGTAAAATGGTTCAGAGTAAGGCCTCATGCACACGACAGTTGTTTATTGCCTCCGCAAATTGTGCGTCCGCCCAAAAAAACGGATGCGGCATCCGTTTTTTTTGGAGGATCCGTTTTTTTCCACAGATCCCTTGTAATAAATGCCTATCCTTGTCCGCAAATGTGAAAAAAGTAGGACATGCACTATTTTTTTTGCTGAAGCGAAACACGGACAACGGACGCTGAACACAAACGGATGAACTATCAGCATTTTTTTGCTGATCCATTTAAATGAATGGGTCCCCATCCTATCCACAAGAAAACGGAATGGAGGCCGAGAAAAACAACTGTCGTGTGCATGAGGCCTAAAGGAGAGACAAAAGTAAATAAGGTAGGGAATGAAAGGGTGCACAGTGTGCATGAGTATCCTCTATATACAGGTCCATATAGTATAATTAGGTACATGTAAAACATTGTAAAGAGGCAAGGAGAGAGGCATAGTGGAGGTCACTGGAGAGATGAACACAATCACTGGAGAGGTTAGGACAATCAAAGGGGATATGGAGAGTACTTTACCTGTGGCCTCAGTGAGATATGTGTACTCTGGAAGCCGACGTCAGTCCGGGCGTGCCGCCTTTACATAGGGGTTGGAGTGTAGCGTCTCCCGGGAGGTGACGCCTCAGGCGTCTGACGTCACCCGGTCAGGAGGCGCGTGAATGCGCGTGGCGCATGGTGAAGCTGGAAAGGGCAAGCGCTCTCTCACTGAGGCCACAGGTAAAGTACTCTCCATGTCCTCTCCATATCCCCTTTGATTGTCCTAACCTCTCCAGTGATTGTGTTCATCTCTCCAGTGACCTCCACTATGCCTCTCTCCTTGCCTCTTTACAATGTTTTACATGTACCTAATTATACTATATGGACCTGTATATAGAGGATACTCATGCACACTGTGCACCCTTTCATTCCCTACCTTATTTACTTTTGTCTCTCCTTTACTCTGAACCATTTTACTTGGACTTTGAGCGATATATGATTGTGAATCTAGCCTGCATATATGCATATACCCTCCCTATTTACATTGAAAACAGCATTTACCATTTATTTGCATATTTATGTTATATCCTTATTATCATTTTGCCAGGATATCTCATAGATATTGTTTTATATTCTTTTCTAGATCCCTTGATAAAGGTCGCTACCCTACTGAAACGTTGGGGTTTCTTTTATGGCCTGTTACATTCACACTTTCTCTGGATGGAACAAAATGATGTATAACTAAACATTATGTATTATAATAATTATCTGAAAAGGACTTTTGGTGTGCCGTAGATTTCTCCTTTAAAATAGATTGGAATACGTCCCCTACGAGCACCCATCGCTAAGGATGTGCAGATCTCATCCTTCTCTTGTAAGGCCCTTTAGTGACTGCCATAAAGAGGTGTATTGGTGGTCACTAGGGGGTTAATTAAACATACCATGGTGCATATTACTGGACCATTGTTCCCCAATTGTTGAGGTCTATAACGTCACCATCCAAGTCAACAAACTTTGGTACAAGGCATAGACTCTGTCGGAATAGTTCAAGGACCACGTTCATGACTTAACACTTAAGTGATCAGTACGACTCCTTCATAACTATCCAATTACCAATCTGTGTAATGAAGAACAGGCTGTGAGTAGTACTGTCATCACCAGTTTGCTGCTCCACAGCCTAAAGGCTCATTCACACGAATGTGTGCTGCCCGTTGCCGTATTGCGGACCGCATTTGCGGATCTGCAATACACGAGCACCGTTCTGTGTACATTCCGCATCACGGATGCGGACCTGTCAGGGAACCATGAACCAGACGTACAACAAGAGATAAGTGAAAATAGAAGGCTTTATTGAAAATAAAGCTGTAAAGCAAAAGTCCAAACGGATGGTGAAACCGAGCAGAGTCTTTGCGAAGCCAGAGGTCAGGAACCAGAAGGGTAGTCAGACGAAGCCAGGATCAGGAACCAGCAGGGTAGTCAGACGAAGCCAGGATCAGGAACCAGCAGGGTAGTCAGACGAAGCCAGGATCAGGAACCAGCAGGGTAGTCAGACGAAGCCAGGATCAGGAACCAGAAGCAGCAGCAGTCTTAGAAGCATGTGAACACAAGAGGACCAAGCAAGGAACTGAAGCCACAGACCTCCTATATATATGAGCTAGGCATCCAGCTCCTCCCAGGGGAAGGAGGAGCCGCAGGGTGGAAGGCTACAAGAAACCCAGGACCCAAGATGGCCGCCAGCACATGTCAAACGAAGGAGAGCAGCAAGCAGGTAAGACCATGACAGTACCTCCCCCTCAAGGGCCCCTCCTCCGCGGAGCACAAAACGGTTTCTGAGGGAAGCGTGCGTGGAAGGCTCGGAGCAAGGCAGGAGCATGGACATCTGCGGAGGGAACCCAGGAACGCTCCTCTGGACCATAACCACGCCAATGGACCAAAAACTGCAACCGACCGCGGACCAGGCGTGAGTCCAGGATATTGCTCACCTCATATTCCTCACGATTGCCCACTTGGACCGGACGAGGCCGAGGAACCGAGGAAGTGAAACGATTACAAACCAGTGGCTTCAACAGGGAGACATGAAACACGTTGGAGATCCGCATGCCAGGAGGAAGCGCAAGGGCATAGGCTACCGGGTTTACCCTGCGAAGCACTCGGAAGGGACCAACAAAGCGAGGCGCCAGCTTGGGAGTGGGCACTCGAAGGTTGAGGTTGCGGGTGGACAACCATACACGGTCTCCGACCTGGTAGGAAGGAGCAGGCGCTCGTCTGCGATCAGCCTGGAATCTCTGGCGCTGCGCAGAGACCTCAAGGGACTTCTGGATCTGTACCCAAGAAGCACGTAGGACGGAAAGGTGATCCTCCACAGCCGGAATATCCTGGGGAGAGAATACCTCCGGTAACACGGCAGGTTGGAACCCATAATTGGCCATGAAGGGAGACGTCCCAGAGGAAGAGTTCACCGCCGTGTTCCTGGCAAACTCAGCCCAAGGCAGGAGGTCAACCCAATTGTCTTGGTGATCGGAGACATAGCAACGAAGGAATTGCTCCAAGGCCTGATTGGATCGTTCTGCGGCCCCATTGGACTGAGGGTGGTAGGCCGAGGAGAAGGAGAGATGAATCCCCAACTGGGAGCAAAAGGCGCGCCAGAACCTGGACACAAACTGACTCCCCCGATCCGACACAATCTCCTTAGGCAAACCGTGCAACCGGAAGACCTCCCTGGCAAAAATCGTGGCCAACTCTTGTGCAGAGGGTAACTTCTTGAGAGGAACACAGTGGCACATTTTGGAAAACCGATCCACAATCATGAGAATGACCGTATGGCCTCGGGATGCAGGGAGGTCCACAATGAAATCCATCCCCAGGTGTGACCATGGGCGCTCCCCGGTGGCTATGGGTTGCAGAAGGCCCAACGGAAGGTGCCGAGGGGACTTACTCTGGGCACAAACGGAGCATGCCGCTACATATGCGGCGATGTCGGAACGTAGGGAAGGCCACCAGAACAGACGTGAAACAGCCCAGGACAGCTGATTCTTTCCAGGATGCCCCGCGGTCTTGGAGTTATGGTAGGTTCGCAACAACCGAGTGCGCAACTCCTCAGGCACAAAACATCTGCCGTTGGGTCTCCCAGAGGGAGCACCAGATTGAGCCGCCAAAATCTGCTCACCCAGGGGAGAGGTCAGGCTGGTGCGAATGGCGGCCAGGATCTGATTCGGAGGTATGACCGAAGTCGGAATCGACTCCTCCCTGGACAGCTCGGAGTACTGCCGTGATAAGGCATCCGCCCTGATGTTCTTGGAACCGGGTAGGTAGGAGACCACGTAATTAAAACGTGACAAGAACAGAGCCCATCTGGCCTGACGTGGTGTCAATCTCTTGGCCTCAGAAAGGTAGGTCAGATTCTTGTGGTCCGTCAGGATGAGAACCGGAACCAGCGAACCCTCGAGCAAGTGCCTCCATTCTTTAAGGGCCTGCACGATGGCCAATAACTCCCTGTCACCAATCTGATAGTTGCACTCCGCGGAAGACAGTTTCCGGGAGTAAAACCCACAAGGAAGCAGAGGACCCTCTGGTGTTCTACGCTGAGACAGAAGGGCGCCTACTCCCGTCTCAGACGCGTCCACCTCGAGGACAAAGGGCAACCCAGGGTTGGGATGCGACAGAATCGGAGCCGACACAAAGGCGGACTTTAGGGCCTCAAAAGCTCGGATGGCCTCGAGCGGCCAGACCTGGGAATTACTGCCCTTCCTGGTCAGATCCGTGAGAGGCTTGGCCAGCATGGAAAAGTCCCTGATGAACTTCCGATAATAATTGGCGAAGCCCAAAAAGCGCTGCAGGGAACGAAGACCACTGGGCTGGGGCCACTGTAAGACAGCCGAAACCTTCTCAGGATCCATGGAGAACCCCTCAGCGGAAATGATGTAACCTAAGAAGGTTACCTGGGATCGGTGAAATTCGCATTTCTCAAGCTTACCGAACAGCTTGTTCTCTCGTAACCGTTGCAACACTCGTCTGACATCCAGAATGTGGGCCTCCATGGATTCAGAATATACCAAGATGTCATCCAAATAGACTACCACACACTGCTGCAACAGGTCACGGAAAACATCGTTGATGAATTCCTGAAAGACTGCGGGCGCATTGCACAACCCAAAGGGCATAACCAAGGATTCGTAATGACCGGTCCTGGTGTTAAACGCGGTCTTCCACTCATCGCCCGCCTTGATCCTTACCAGGTTATATGCCGCCCTCAGGTCGAGTTTGGTAAAGACCGTGGCCCCTTTAAGGCGATCGAACAGCTCGGAAATCAAGGGTATCGGGTAAGCGTTCTTGATCGTGATGCGATTGAGACCCCTGTAATCGATGCAAGGCCTCAACTCACCGCCCTTCTTTTTCACAAAGAAAAATCCAGCCCCTGCCGGGGACGAAGATTTGCGAATGTGTCCGCGTGAAAGCGCCTCCCTCACGTACTCCTCCATGGCCTCATTCTCCGCTACCGACAGTGGATAGACTTTGCCACGAGGAGGAACGGCACCAGATTGTAACTCTATGGCACAATCGTATGGGCGGTGCGGAGGTAGGGCAACCGCGCGCACCTTATCGAATACATCCCGGTACTCCTCGTATTCAGGAGGCAACAGAGAGTCCGAGGAAGTACACAGCAACTTGACAGACCCATGGATGCAACTAGCCCCACACTGCGGTGACCACGAGAGGATCTCGACCGATCTCCAATCGAAAGTCGGATTATGTTTCTGGAGCCAGGGGTACCCCAAGACCACCGAGTAGTGTGGAGACGAAATAACCTGGAGGCAGACCGACTCTCTGTGAACGGCACCAATGGCTATCCCCACTGGAAGGGTCTCATGAGTCACGTGTGGCGGCAGAAGGGGTCTGCCGTCTATCGCCTCAAGAGCCAGTGGGGAACCTCGAGCCTGCAGAGGAATGGAATTGGCGGCAGCGAACACACTATCAATGAACAAACCACCAGCACCAGAGTCCACCAACGCCTGGGTCGTCACCGAGCCCCCGACCCAGGAGAGGACAACAGTGATCAGTGGTTTGTCAACACGGGAAACCGGGGACGAGGAGACTCCACCCAAGATCTGCCCCCGACAGGATCTCAGGGTACGAGCGTTTCCCGGACGGTTCGGACATGCCAACCGAAAATGCCCACCGAGACCACAGTACATGCATCGGCCCTCGCGTCTCCGGAGTGCCCTCTCCCCCTCGGACAGGCGAGCAAACCCCAGCTGCATGGGTTCACCCCCAGACAAGTCATCCCCAGGAGGCGTGGGAGGAGAGGGAGGCACGGGTGGGACAGCAAACGTAGGCACCAATCTGTTAGAAGACCTCCGCAGGTTCTCCTTAAAGGAAGGTCTCTCCCTGAGTCTGGTGTCAATCAAAATCAGGAAAGAAATAAGAGACTCGAGCTCAACTGGTAGGTCCTTAGCTGCAACCTCATCCTTCAAGGCATCCGAGAGACCATGAGAGAAAGCAGCGACCAGAGCCTCATTATTCCAGCCCACCTCTGCTGCCAGGGTACGAAACTCAATGGCGTATTCAGCTACGGATCGTGAACCCTGTCTGATGGACATAAGGAGCTTCGCAGCAGAGGCAGCACGAGCCGGCACATCGAATACCTTCCGAAGAGAAGCAACAAAACCGGAAAACTCGGCAACCACCGGATTGTTGTTCTCCCATAAAGGGCTGGCCCAGGCCAAGGCCTTGTCCGAGAGCAGCGAGATCAAGAAGCCCACCTTTGATCTCTCAGTAGGAAAGGCATGTGGCAGCAACTCGAAATAAATGCCCACCTGGTTAAGGAAACCTCGGCACTGAGTTGGCTCTCCCCCAAAGCGCTGTGGAAGAGGGGCAGAACCGGTCATACCCCGAAACACCACAGGCGCAACAACAGGTGTCGGGGTAGACTCTGGCGCAACAACCGGAGCGGCAGTAGGAGCGAGCCCAGGAGCGACAACCGACCCATCGGCAACGGGAGCGAAATGAGCCGTGCGTTCAAGCAGGGTTTGCAACGCCACAGCGAACCGACCCAACAGGTGATCCTGCTGATCAAGTCTGGCAACCAGCGTGGGTAGCGAGGATGGCCCTGTACCGTCAGAATTCATGGCTTGGTCCTAATGTCAGGGAACCATGAACCAGACGTACAACAAGAGATAAGTGAAAATAGAAGGCTTTATTGAAAATAAAGCTGTAAAGCAAAAGTCCAAACGGATGGTGAAACCGAGCAGAGTCTTTGCGAAGCCAGAGGTCAGGAACCAGAAGGGTAGTCAGACGAAGCCAGGATCAGGAACCAGCAGGGTAGTCAGACGAAGCCAGGATCAGGAACCAGCAGGGTAGTCAGACGAAGCCAGGATCAGGAACCAGCAGGGTAGTCAGACGAAGCCAGGATCAGGAACCAGAAGCAGCAGCAGTCTTAGAAGCATGTGAACACAAGAGGACCAAGCAAGGAACTGAAGCCACAGACCTCCTATATATATGAGCTAGGCATCCAGCTCCTCCCAGGGGAAGGAGGAGCCGCAGGGTGGAAGGCTACAAGAAACCCAGGACCCAAGATGGCCGCCAGCACATGTCAAACGAAGGAGAGCAGCAAGCAGGTAAGACCATGACAGGACCCCTTCACTTCAATGGGTTCGCAAATCCGTAGATGCGGAACGGTGCAGAACGGAAGCACGAAATCAAACACTACGGAAGCACTACGGAGTGCTTCTGCACCGCAAAAAGATAGAACTTGCTCTATCTTTCTGCGGGACGGACAGATTGCGGACCCATTCAAGTGAATGGGTCTGCGATCCCTATGCGGCTGCCCCACGGACGGTGCCCATGCATTGCGGACCGCAATTTGCGGTCGCCAGCATGGGCTTCACATGGTCGTGAGAACAAGCCCTAAACAGGATGGCATCTGTGAGCAGTGCATCCACAACATTAAAACCATTCCTCAGGCACTCCTGAAGGCAAAAGAGATCCTACTAGCTATTTAGTAGGGACTTCTAAGCTGCAAGTGCAATTAAATTGAAATTTTAATGAAGTTGAGACCATGGCCAAAACTCCAAGCTTCATGTAGATCATGTCAATCTTATGCATTTTTTTATTATTTCAATTTTTTATATTTTTTATGAATTTGTATGCTTAAAGAGAACCTGTCATCAACTTTATGCTGTCCATACTAACGGTAGTATAAAGTAGAGACAGGTGAGTTGATTTCAGCGGTCTGTCATTTATAAGTTACAAGTAAGTGGTTGCCGAGAACCAACATCACAATCATTGCAGACTGGGCCTGGAAAAGAGTCCTGGTCATCCATGATCTCCTGCTCTCCTGCCCACCTGCTGATGACTGACAGGCTTCTACCTAGTTTTCTCCCTTTCTGTCTAGGAGAGAACTGACAACCATCAGCAGATGGGAGAGAGAGCAGGAGATTATGGATAACCAGGACTCTTCTCAGGTAGATTTGACTCTTTTCAAGGCCCGGGCTGCAATGATTATGATGCTGGTTCTCGGCAACCACTTACTTTTAGCTCATGAGTGACACACCACTGACATCAGCATTTCTGTCACTAATTTATGCTGCCCTCAGTGAGGCCAGCATAAAGTTGATGACAGGTTCCCTTTAACCACCTCAGCCCCCAGTGCTTAAACACCCTGAAAGACCAGGCCACTTTTTACACTTCTGACCTACACTACTTTCACCATTTATTGCTCGGTCATGCAACTTACCACCCAAATGAATTTTACCTCCTTTTCTTCTCACTAATAGAGCTTTCATTTGGGGGTATTTCATTGCTGCTGACATTTTTACTTTTTTTGTTATTAATCGAAATTTAACGATTTTTTTGCAAAAAAATGACATTTTTCACTTTCAGTTGTAAAATTTTGCAAAAAAAATGACATCCATATATAAATTTTGCTCTAAATTTATTGTTCTACATGTCTTTGATAAAAAAAAAATGTTTGGGTAAAAAAAAAATGGTTTGGGTAAAAGTTATAGCGTTTACAAACTATGGTACAAAAATGTGAATTTCCGCTTTTTGAAGCAGCTCTGACTTTCTGAGCACCTGTCATGTTTCCTGAGGTTCTACAATGCCCAGACAGTACAAACACCCCACAAATGACCCCATTTCGGAAAGTACACACCCTAAGGTATTCGCTGATGGGCATAGTGAGTTCATAGAACTTTTTATTTTTTGTCACAAGTTAGCGGAAAATGATGATTTTTTTTTTTTTTCTTACAAAGTCTCATATTCCACTAACTTGTGACAAAAAATAAAAACTTCCATGAACTCACTATGCCCATCACGAAATACCTTGGGGTCTCTTCTTTCCAAAATGGGGTCACTTGTGGGGTAGTTATACTGCCCTGGCATTCTAGGGGCCCAAATGTGTGGTAAGGAGTTTGAAATCAAATTCTGTAAAAACTGACCAGTGAAATCCGAAAGGTGCTCTTTGGAATGTGGGCCCCTTTGCCCACCTAGGCTGCAAAAAAGTGTCACACATCTGGTATCTCCGTATTCAGTAGAAGTTGGGGAATGTGTTTTGGGGTGTCATTTTACATATACCCATGCTGGGTGAGATAAATATCTTGGTCAAATGCCAACTTTGTATAAAAAAATGGGAAAAGTTGTCTTTTGCCAAGATATTTCTCTCACCCAGCATGGGTATATGTAAAAAGACACCCCAAAACACATTCCCCAACTTCTCCTGAATACGGAGATACCAGATGTGTGACACTTTTTTGCAGCCTAGGTGGGCAAAGGGGCCCATATTCCAAAGAGCACCTTTCGGATTTCACTCGTCATTTTTTACAGAATTTGATTTCAAACTCCTTACCACACATTTGGGCCCCTAGAATGCCAGGGCAGTATAACTACCCCACAAGTGACCCCATTTTGGGAAGAAGAGACCCCAAGGTATTCGCTGATGGGCATAGTGAGTTCATGGAAGTTTTTATTTTTTGTCACAAGTTAGTGGAATATGAGACTTTGTATGAAAAAAAAAATATATATAAAAAAAATCATCATTTTCCACTAACTTGTGACAAAAAATAAAAAATTCTAGGAACTCGCCATGCCCCTCACGGAATACCTTGGGGTGTCTTCTTTCCAAAATGGGGTCACTTGTGGGGTAGTTATACTGCCCTGGCATTTTCCAGGGGCCCTAATGTGTGGTAAGTAGGTAAATGACCAGTGAAATCCAAAAGGTGCTCTTTGGAATATGGGCCCCTTTGCCCACCTAGGCTGCAAAAAAGTGCCACACATGTGGTATCTCCGTACTCAGGAGAAGTTGGGGAATGTGTTTTGGGGTGTCTTTTTACATATACCCATGCTGGGTGAGAGAAATATCTTGGCAAAAGACAACTTTTCCCATTTTTTTATACAAAGTTGGCATTTGACCAAGATATTTATCTCACCCAGCATGGGTATATGTAAAATGACACCCCAAAACACATTCCCCACCTTCTCCTGAGTACGGAGATACCAGATGTGTGACACTTTTTTGCAGCCTAGGTGGGCAAAGGGGCCCATATTCCAAAGAGCACCTTTCGGATTTCACTCGTCATTTTTTACAGAATTTGATTTCAAACTCCTTACCACACATTTGGGCCCCTAAAATACCAGGGCATTATACCTACCCCACAAGTGACCCCATTTTGGAAAGAATAGACCCCAAGGTATTCGCTGATGGTCATAGTGAGTTCATGGAAGTTTTTATTTTTTGTCACAAGTTAGTGGAATATGAGACTTTGTATGAAAAAAATAAAATAAAATAAATAAATCATCATTTTCCACTAACTTGTGACAAAAAATAAAAAATTCTAGGAACTCGCCATGCCCCTCACGGAATACCTTAGGGTGTCTTCTTTCCAAAATGGGGTCACTTGTGGGGTAGTTTTACTGCCCTGGCATTTTCCAGGGGCCCTAATGTGTGGTAAGTAGGTAAATGACCAGTGAAATCCGAAAGGTGCTCTTTGGAATATGGGCCCCTTTGCCCACCTAGGCTGCAAAAAAGTGTCACACATCTGGTATCTCCGTACTCGGGAGAAGTTGGGGAATGTGTTTTGGGGTGTCATTTTACATATACCCATGCTGGGTGAGAGAAATATCTTGGCAAAAGACAACTTTTCCCATTTTTTTATACAAAGTTGGCATTTGACCAAGATATTTATCTCACCCAGCATGGGTATATGTAAAATGACACCCCAAAACACATTCCCCAACTTCTCCTGAGTACGGCGATACCAGATGTGTGACACTTTTTTGCAGCCTAGATGCGCAAAGGGGCCCAAATTCCTTTTAGGAGGGCATTTTTAGACATTTGGATACCAGACTTCTTCTCACGCTTTGGGGCCCCTAGAATGCCAGGGCAGTATAAATACCCCATTTTGGAAAGAAGACACCCCAAGGTATTCAATGAGGGGCATGGCGAGTTCATAGAAATTTTTTTTTTTTGGCACAAGTTAGCGGAAATTGATATTTTTTATTTTTTTCTCACAAAGTCTCCCGTTCCGCTAACTTGGGACAAAAATTTCAATCTTTCATGGACTCAATATGCCCCTCACGGAATACCTGGGGGTGTCTTCTTTCCGAAATGGGGTCACATGTGGGGTATTTATACTGCCCTGGCATTCTAGGGGCCCTAAAGCGTGAGAAGAAGTCTGGAATCTAAATGTCTAAAAAATTTTACGCATTTGGATTCCGTGAGGGGTATGGTGAGTTCATGTGAGATTTAATTTTTTGTCACAAGTTAGTGGAATATGAGACTTTGTAAGAAAAAAAAATAATAATTCCGCTAACTTGGGCCAAAAAAATGTCTGAATGGAGCCTTACAGGGGGGTGATCAATGACAGGGGGTTGATCAATGACAGGGGGGTTGATCAATGACAGGGGGGTGATCAATGACAGGGGGGTGATCAATGACAGGGGGGTGATCAATGACAGGGGGGGTGATCAATGACAGGGGGGGTGATCAATGACAGGGGTGGTGATCAATGACAGGGGTGGTGATCAATGACAGGGGTGGTGATCAATGACAGGGGGGTGATCAATGACAGGGGGGTGATCAGGGAGTCTATATGGGGTGATAACCACAGTCATTGATCACGCCCGTGTAAGGCTTCATTCAGACGTCCGGATGCGTTTTGCGGATCCGATCCATCTATCAGTGGATCCGTAAAAATCATGCGGACGTCTGAATGGAGCTTTACAGGGGGGTGATCAATGACAGGGGGGTAATCAATGACAGGGGGGTGATCAGGGAGTCTATATGGGGTGATCACCACAGTCATTGATCATGTCCCTGTAAGGCTTCATTCAGACGTCCGGATGCGTTTTGCGGATCCGATCCATCTATCAGTGGATCCGTAAAAATCATGCGGACGTCTGAATGGAGCTTTACAGGGGGGTAATCAATGACAGGGGGGTGATCAGGGAGTCTATATGGGGTGATAACCACAGTCATTGATCACGCCCGTGTAAGGCTTCATTCAGACGTCCGGATGCGTTTTGCGGATCCGATCCATCTATCAGTGGATCCGTAAAAATCATGCGGACGTCTGAATGGAGCTTTACAGGGGGGTGATCAATGACAGGGGGGTAATCAATGACAGGGGGGTGATCAGGGAGTCTATATGGGGTGATCACCACAGTCATTGATCATGCCCCTGTAAGGCTTCATTCAGACGTCCGGATGCGTTTTGCGGATCCGATCCATCTATCAGTGGATCCGTAAAGATCATGCGGACATATGAATGGAGCTTTACAGGGGGGTGATCAGGGAGTCTATATGGGGTGATCACCACAGTCATTGATCATGCCCCTGTAAGGCTTCATTCAGACGTCCGGATGCGTTTTGCGGATCCGATCCATCTATCAGTGGATCCGTAAAAATCATGCGGACGTCTGAATGGAGCTTTACAGGGGGGTAATCAATGACAGGGGGGTGATCAATGACAGGGGGGTGATCAGGGAGTCTATATGGGGTGATAACCACAGTCATTGATCATGCCCCTGTAAGGCTTCATTCAGACGTCCGGATGCGTTTTGCGGATCCGATCCATCTATCAGTGGATCCGTAAAAATCATGCGGACATCTGAATGGAGCTTTACAGGGGGTTGATCAATGACAGGGGGGTAATCAATGACAGGGGGTGATCAGGGAGTCTATATGGGGTGATCAGGGGCTAATAAGGGGTTAATAAGTGACGGGGGGGGGGGTGTAGTGTAGTGTAGTGGTGCTTGGTGGGACTTTACTGAGCTACCTGTGTCCTCTGGTGGTCGATCCAAACAAATGGGACCACCAGAGGACCAGGTAGCAGGTATATTAGACGCTGTTATCAAAACAGCGTCTAATATACCTGTTAGGGGTTAAAAAAAACACATCTCCAGCCTGCCAGCGAACGATCGCCGCTGGCAGGCTGGAGATCAACTCTCTTACCTTCCGTTCCTGTGAGCGCGCGCGCCTGTGTGCGCGCGTTCACAGGAAATCTCGCGTCTCGCGAGATGACGCGTATATGCGTCCACTCGGAATGAATCAACCACCTCCAGGACGCGTCTGTGCGTACAGCGGTCCGGAGGTGGTTAAATGAAAAAAGGCTAACCATTATATAGAAAAAAGGCTAACCAAGCGCTTCGATCGGATTGAGTTCCTCTAGAGCGCTATACAAGGACTTAGTAACATAACATAACATATACCTAAAATACTTAAGTTGCTACGTAAAAAGACAATCCATGCTTATCAAACATTACTATGTTTCATAATGATAGATGATTGTTACAACCATTAGGTCATAACTGTTGAAAAATTATATGCTGCAAAAATAATTGTGCAATAAATTAATTACTGTTACACGGGTCAACATTTCACACTACTATGTAATATCATTAGCGATGAGATACGCTGTTTTTTTAAAGGCAGCACATTATACATCAAGAAATTGTTTTGATTCCGCATGCCACGTCTTATCTCTAAAGATAATAATATAAAGAGGAAAAGCTGCATATTTGTGTGGAGACCATTTTATCCAGTATGTGAGAATATTTTCCCTGTAGATAACACTAATATGTTGTGAGGTGGTTGGAGGGGGGGTTGAATAGCACTGTGATTGTTGAATGCAGCCAGATCTTTTTATGAAGAACCTAATACTTCTCTGCAGTTGAAGGAGAAAGCCTTTCACATTTTCCTTTGCGGATTTACTTGTCCAGTGAAAATGACCGATGAATAAGAAGCTGGCTATCATAAAAGACAGAACTGTGGGGATCCTCATTAATCTGCTAATAGTTTTTTCTGTCATGCCTCTTCAAAGTTTTGTGTCTTGTAAAGAATGCATGGTGCAGCCGCAAAGGCAGCCTGGCCTTCCACTCATCACCAACATCAAGGCACATTACAACAAAGCCAGTATGCCCTTTTAAATTGTCTTCTGCTTAACTTAACCGTGGCCGGGGTTAACAGCCTTGAAACAGAAGGAAAAAAAAATACTGTTTATTTAACTGTACAAAGTATGAAAGAAACCATTTTAGTGAGTTAACAAATACTGCTGGTAATTCCATGTAGGATTATGCCTTTGAGTTTGGTAACAGGCGCAGACCGTTCCTTAACCATTTGCCAACATGGCTCCTATCAGGTTATAATCAAGTGTCCTTATAGCAGACATATATGTAAAATCCAGTTAAAATGGTTTGCAGAACCATTGAGAGCCGCTGCCTGACAACTAAGGGGGGTGATTACCTCACATAGAGCACATAGAGAATAGGCACAGTTAGTCCTCACTATTGGTGAAGGTACTATGGTGGGGTTTGAAAGACTGATTGTAAGCCCATTCTTATTTGTACTATACAGTCCCATGGTGACCTCTTCTAGGAACTTTTATTCTCTACGGCTGCATTACTTTTTGCATTATACGTGCACGTGACATGTAATAGAGTACATTGTTATCCTCTTTATTTGTACTCTTCCTGTGCTATCATTTCATTGTGTCTATTATTCCTGTACTGTGACACCATTGTGTGCCTTCTTCTTGTACTGTGACAGCATTGTGTGTCTTCTTCTTGTACTGTGACAGCATTGTGTGCCTTCTTCTTGTACTGTGACAGCATTGTGTGCCTTCTTCTTGTACTGTGACAGCATTGTGTGCCTTCTTCTTGTACTGTGACAGCATTGTGTGTCTTCTTCTTGTACTGTGACAGCATTGTGTGCCTTCTTCTTGTACTGTGACAGCGTTGTGTGCCTTCTTCTTGTACTGTGACAGCATTGTGTGCCTTCTTCTTGTACTGTGACGGCATTGTGTGCCTTCTTCTTGTACTGTGACATCATTGTGTGCCTTCTTCTTGTACTGTGACATCATTGTGTACCTTCTTCTTGTACTGTGACAGCATTGTGTGCCTTCTTCTTGTACTGTGACATCATTGTGTGCCTTCTTCTTGTACTGTGACACCATTGTGTGCCTTCTTCTTGTACTGTGACACCATTGTGTGCCTTCTTCTTGTACTGTGACAGCATTGTGTGCCTTCTTCTTGTACTGTGACAGCATTGTGTGCCTTCTTCTTGTACTGTGACAGCATTGTGTGCCTTCTTCTTGTACTGTGACAGCATTGTGTGCCTTCTTCTTGTACTGTGACAGCATTGTGTGCCTTCCTCCTGTACTGTGACGGCATTGTGTGCCTTCTTCCTGTACTGTGACAGCATTGTGTGCCTTCTTCTTGTACTGTGACATCATTGTGTGCCTTCTTCTTGTACTGTGACAGCATTGTGTGCCTTCTTCTTGTACTGTGACAGCATTGTGTGCCTTCCTCCTGTACTGTGACGGCATTGTGTGCCTTCTTCTTGTACTGTGACAGCATTGTGTGCCTTCTTCTTGTACTGTGACAGCATTGTGTGCCTTCTTCTTGTACTGTGACAGCATTGTGTGCCTTCTTCTTGTACTGTGACAGCATTGTGTGCCTTCTTCTTGTACTGTGACAGTATTGTGTGCTTTCTTCTTGTACTGTGACAGCATTGTGTGCCTTTTCCTGTACTGTAACATCATTGTGTGCCTTTTCCTGTACTGTGTCTGTGACAGCATTGTGTGCCTTCTTCTTGTACTGTGACATCATTGTGTGCCTTCTTCTTGTACTGTGACAGCATTGTGTGCCTTTTCCTGTACTGTGACACCTTTATGTGCCTTCTTCTTGTACTGTGACATCATTGTGTGCCTTTTCCTGTACTGTGACACCATTGTGTGCCTTCTTCTTGTACTGTGACAGCATTGTGTGCCTTCTTCTTGTACTGTGACAGCATTCTGTGCCTTCTTCTTGTACTGTGACAGCATTCTGTGCCTTCTTCTTGTACTGTGACATCATTGTGTGCCTTTTCCTGTACTGTGACATCATTGTGTGCCTTCTTCTTGTACTGTGTCTGTGACAGCATTGTGTGCCTTCTTCTTGTACTGTGACATAATTGTGTGCCTTCTTCTTGTACTGTGACATCATTGTGTGCCTTTTCCTGTACTGTGACATCATTGTGTGCCTTCTTCTTGTACTGTGTCTGTGACAGCATTGTGTGCCTTCTTCTTGTACTGTGACATCATTGTGTGCCTTATTATCATACTGTTGTGACATGGGTACATGATTCCTGTAACTAAATTCAGTTAGTTATTAATATGACATTAATGTGTGTATTATCTAATCTGTAGATAAGTACATTATCGCACTACTGTCATTTTATATCACTTTATGCATTACCCCTGTCCCACCAATAGTAATTCTCTCCCAGAGTGCCTTCATTAATAATAGTGTCACCTACAGTGCTGCCAATAGTGATAATGTTCCACAACAGTGCCTTTATTAGTAGAAGTGCTCTCCATATTATGCCCAATAATAAAAATGCCTTCACAAAACCTCTAGTAGTAATAATAGCCCCAGTATAAATAAACCCCCTCTATCATGCCTACAGTAGTAATACGGTCATAAGGCCCCCTATAGTGACCTCAGTAGTAATACGGCCACTGTATAAGGCACCCTTTTAGACCCCCCGTAGAACGATGATCTTCTATAAGGAACTCCTATAGAGCCCTCAGTAATAATAAAGCCCCCTGTAGTGTCCCCTGTAGTTATAATGCCCCATACATTATTTTTAATGCTCCCTGTAGAAGTCCTAGTAATTATAATGCCCCCAGTACTCCTCCTGTAGTTAAAATGCCACTAGGTGTATCCCCCTAGTATTTAAAATGCCCCACTGCAGTGCCCACAGTATTTATAATGTGCTTCTAGTATTTATAATGACCCTCTGCAGTGCCCCAGAAATTATAATTCTACAGTCTCCAACATACAGGCACATATAAATAACATCATTCCCTCCGTTCAGCATACAGTCCCATGTAAGAAACATCACACCCTCTTTCCAGCCCCTGTAGCATTCAGTCCCATGTAAATAACTTAATTCCTCTCCCTTCAATCCCAACATATGCAGTAGTCACATGTAAAAAAAAACACTCCACTCCATGGCCATAGATCTTACACAGAAATTTCCCGGTGGGCTAATGCTCAGGGGGCCACCTGGGCCCTCCTCACAGCTGCCAGTGGAAGTTTTTGGGGATGTATTTTGTGCTGCTGGCATTATTTTGTAATGAACTGTGGTATTTAGCTCTGTTGGGGCGGTATAATGTGCCACAATATAATATTGATAGCCCTACCTTCCATCAATTTGGACCCAACTACAAAACGGGGCCACTTTTTTTGTATTTTTACCAGGGTCACTTAAAGGTCCCAGCCTGCCCCTGCTCCACACCCTTCAGTCCCCTCTAACACAGAGTCCCACATAAATAACATCACTCTTCCCTAGCCGTCTCCAATATACAATCCCTTGTTCATAACATTGCTCTCCTCCCATCAGCTCCTCCAACATCCATTCCCATGTAAATAACATCGCTCTCTCCAGTCCCCTCCAACATACAGTCCCATGTAAATAATATCACGTCCTCCCTTCAACCCTCTCCATCATACAGTCCCATGTAAATAACATCACTCTATTCATCTCCTCCGATATACATTCCCATGTAAATAACATCACTCCCCTCCCTTGAGCACCTCCTAGCTGGCTTAAATTTAGACCATTTTCTATGCCTAAAACATGCGTAGAAATTGATGAATGAGATGGGCCTGCCGGCCTGTCCCCTTCCGATTGCGGCCCAACTAACCGTTGTACTGTAATCTGTGCCAGAAATACGCCTAATATAGGCGTATTTCTGGATAATAAATGACCCCCATAGTCCTATGTAAATAACATCACTCCTTTTCCCAGCTGTCTCCAATATACAGCCCCATGTAAATAACATCACTTCCTTTAGCCCCCATCAACATAAAGTTCCATGTAAATCGCATCACTCCCTCCCTTCAGCCCTTCTAACATACAGTCCCATGCTAATAACATAACTCCCTCACTCCAGCGCCATACTAAAATACAGTGCCACGTAAATTACATCACTCCCTCCAGGCAGGGAGGGGGTACAAGTGTAGAGAATTACAACTTTCAGCAATTCACTGTCTCTCACATTAAATCCATTGTGTCATTACCGGTCCTTCACCTCTTCCCCTTTTTATTGCTGAGCCCTGCCCCGCCCTGCATTGATCACATGATGGTAACATCATGACAAGTCCGTGTGCAAGTCCGTGGTTTATGGTGGCTGTTCTCACTCTGGCGCTCCCTGGGGCTGTACAGCAGTGAATGGAACTCCCTGACACTTTGGACTCCTGCCTGGTGGTAGTTGGGGTGCCCTTGATGATGGATATTTGACAGGTGCAAAGCAGAAGGTCAGGTAGAATGAGGGCTGGCAAATGGTGGAGACAGTAACCAGGCCCAGGTAAATGATAACAAAGAACTGTCTCTTTACTGAGGATGATGGGCGATGCAGTACAAGCATATATCAGGCACAATTCTGAAGTATCCAACAACTTTTCCCAACAGCTGTGCATAGGCAGCAACAATGATGGTAGTAATCCTCCCTGCATTTCCATCTGTAAGAACACTTTGCAATCTTCCCAATTCAAACATGGCGTGTCCCTCTTTACAACAGACTAGATTTTGTTCCTTTTACGGGTTGCTCTACTTTTTTATGCAAATGGTAGTTCTCTTCCTTTCAGCAGGATTCTCTCAGTTAAGTTGTTCCTTAGCAGCTGTTCAGAAATGGTTCTTTCCTGGATGAAAGTTCCTTCTTGGTCCTGTTTGACTTTAGCAAAACCAAAACAGGTCTGTTCCTTAGCTCCTCAGGCTGATAACTGCCTGGATCGCATCAGTCTTAGAGGCTGATGCAACCACAACAGGTCTGCACTGATCAGCTCCCCACCCAGAGGGTGCAGAGCCAGCCTCCCTCCTACTGAGTAAGACAAATAAACTAAGTGGTGCTGCCCATACATAGCTCTTGAGATTACATAGAAGGTATAACGAAAGGCATTAACTCTTTTAGCAACAGATTAGCTTTTTAGTAGTGATCCACTGGGTCACTGCACAGTGTCCCACTGTAGAGCAGCAGTACACTGCAAAACAGGGGTTAAAATATGTATTGGAGTAGGAAATGTATCTCTGTATATATGTATACATAAGATATTAATAGATCATAAGTCATCCACCAACCAGTAGGTGGGGCTGTTTCTCTTTCCTATAGAGAAGAAGGAGTTTAGAACAATCTAGAGTTTAATTGTAAGTTAGTGCCTGGACAGCAAAGAGGCCAGATGCAAAATGTAGTGCTGGCACACAAGCCGCATCTGGACCTTGGTACTAGCCAGGGAAAGGCCAGAAAGGACTTTACTTGCGAAAGCAGGCCAGAAGAGAGAGAGGTGCAGAGTAAAAGATCTGTAGAAATAAGTTATCTAAAGAGGACCTATTGGCTCTACAGCATATTTGTGGAAAAGTAATGTAAGTACATCAAAAAAGGTGCAGAACATAGTCTGATGTTTAGAGTCCGCCCTGAGGTTGCATTGCAGAGAGAAAGTGTTGCACTCCATGCCTAGATGCTTATGTCAAAGCCTGGACATGCCTGTATGCTTATATTACCTGTAAGAATTGTGAAAAGTGCATTTTTGTAACATTAGACATTCCAATGCATGCTGAAAACTGTAACCGATGTGCTTTACCTTAATCCTTCAGTAAATGATTGTTTGTTGTTAACCTGGCTTTATCCCATCACTGCACATTCCAGGGGAGTGACAGAGTGAGTACTAAGACTGCCATTCTTGCTACTGTCACTCCTATCATCTCCTCTGCTCCCCTGCAGCATGTTGCATTTGTACTAGTGGAACTATTAAGGTGTGAATTCCTCAAGAACTCAAGGCTTTAGAGGATCAGGGGAACCAAACTTGCGCAACTGGTGAACTCCCTCATCATTTGAGTGTTAAAATAGTAAAACATCAGTAAATAGATCCATCACTAAGCAATACATGAGGACAGAGTAAATACATCACTTGGAACCATATGTCCCTCTCTATGAAGCATTTCACAAGGCATTTACAGTTGAGTAGAGGGAATCAAAAAAGTCAGTCCTGCAATGATATTGCTCAGCTTAGGCTACTTTCACACTAGCGTTGTTTGAATCCGGCGTTCAATTCCGACACCGGAACTGCCCGCCGGATCCAGAAAAATGTGTGAAAACAGATTACATTTGAATCCTGATCAGGATTTTGATCACAATGAAGAAATGCATTGGAAAAAACGTATCCGCCATTTATGGACTTTAACTTTTTTTTCAAATTTTTTGGGTTTAACATGCAAAAGCCGGATCCGGTTTGACGGAACACACGGCGCCGGAGGCGTTAATGCAAGTCAATGGGAAAAAGGCCAGATCCGGCGTTCAATCAAAGTGTTCAGGATTTTTGGCCGGAGGTAAAAATACAACATGCTACGGTTTTCTGAAAAGCCTGATCAGTCAAAAAGACTGATCTGAAGACATCCTGATGCACCCTGAACGGATTAATCTCATTCAGAATGCATTAGGATAAAACTGATCAGTTCTTTTCCATATTTGAGCCCCTAGGACGAAACTCAGCACCGGAAAAGAAAAACGCTAGTGTGAAAGTACCCTTAGCAATGTATATTTTATACAAAAATGGTTATCAACATTAGGCCTCATGCACACAACCGTTTTTCGGGTTCGCATCTGAGCAGCTCAGGTGCAGACCCATTCACTTCAATGGGGCCGCAAAAGATGCGGACAGCACTCCGTGTGCTGTCCGCATCCGTTGCTCCGCTCCGAGGCCCCGCAAAAAAAAAATATAGCATGTCCTATTCTTGTCCGTTTTGCGGACAAGAATAAGCATGTCTACAATGGACCTTCCGTTCCGCAAATTGCGGAAGGCACACGGGCGGCTTCCATTTTTTGTGAATCCGCGGTTTGCGGACTGCCAAAAATGGCACCGTCGTGTCAATGAGGCCTTAGTAATATATTCTTCTGATGTGCAATTAGAGAAGACAAACATGTGGAGAATATTATGAATCAGGATCCATCAGGCAATTTCAAGCTATGGTGTCGTTGGATTACAGACATTTTACTTAAAATTATATAACAATAATGTAAAGTAGTAGATAAGCATATGTCCAAATATTAATAAATGATGGCATGTTGTCTTCTGTTTAAGAATAGGTGAAGATTTTTTGGATCAAACAAAATGTGATAAGAACAAGAAGTATTGATATCTGCTGAATTGTTAAGAATGTTCAACATAGCAGCATATTTAATAACCATCTGTTCTCTTGTAGGAAAAAATGGATCAGTTTTGACAAGCCCTTAGTTTGATGAACCATGATGTGAAATGATGGGAGTTGAAACAGTGGTCAACATACCAGTGCACACCTCATGTTTTCATTTCTCGCTGTCGGTTGTAGCTTATATCATACTGTATGTCCATCTCTATCTATGCATGGAAACATGAATATCACTTTATCATGTATGCTTCATTCCCCCATGTGGTTTCTCTTATCTGAATATGTGTAGCTATAACTCTGCTAACCCACGTAACAAAGAATTGACAGAAAATCAAAGCAATGTTGGTGCTAAAAACATATCTGATGTTTTATAGTTGTAGTAGGCTGTCTTATAGTAATTGGATAGACTAGAGTAATTTATATCGTGTGCGTAGATCGTTAATAGACTGGATTCTGGATATAATTTATTGATATTAGACGTGCCTTAGACTTTATATCTGCTTTGCTGAACTCAGCTGATTATACTTTACTGTAGCTGATGGGAAAGATTTGTTGCTTGAGACAAAATTACAATACCTTACATCTGCTGCATCAAAGACAGCCATATTTTTGTACAATAAAACCTAAAACAGAAAATCTGTCACTATACCATTATATAATACATATGGATTTAGATCGTCATATTTAATTGCTTGAATAAGAATGAATTCTGTTTTGGAGCTCCCCAACGAATGCGCATTTTAATAGCATTTATCTCCTCATTTGGCTAAAGTTCCAGAGGTTCAAGTGTGAACGTCTACACAGTTCCAGAGGTTCAAGTGCGGAACGTCTACACATAGGGTATGTGCCCTGGTGCGTCCTTGTAGCTTCTGTTCCCATGATCACAGCTTGGAGACAGTATTGGAATCAGTAGTATATTACAAAGTGGTAACACACCCTGTGCCCTGTACAATAAATGTAATGGTGGATGGTGCAATGAGCAGCAGATAGTCAGGGAGGAAGCGTTCCTTCCCGATAGTCGTCTGCTCGTTCAGTGGAGGTGAAGCTCTGCATTTACATGCAGCAATCACCTCCACAGTATGATCACTTTTCGATTGCTCGTTCTCATATAGCTGCATTATTTCTGGGTAGCAGATCACTGTTTAGATAGAATGATCTGCTGCCCAGAAACGATAATTTAGGTACCTGTACAAGCAACAGTTTTACCCGATGAACGAGCGTTTTGCTCGTTCATCAGATGATCCGCTGCACCTTTAGAAGGGCAGATTGTTGGGAATGAGCATTTGCAAGAACGTTCTTTCATAATAATCCGCCCGATTATCTGCCCGTCTAAATCCACCTTTATTTATGCATTATAGAGGTACCCCTCTAAATAGTCAGTGTCCCAAAAAAGCTAAGGAGGAGATATTGGTAAAAAGTGGTTACAAAATCAAAACATCAGTGGTATTGTGCCTCTTGTTTTTATCACCCACAACCTGAAAATGATTAGAATTTCCATTGAAGGGAACCTGTCACCATGTAAAGGCAGTGCACTCTGCAGGTAGCAACTTATGGAGCAGGAGAAGCTGTATTATTTTATGGGAAAAGATGCAGTATAAGGCCTCATGCACACGACCGTTGTTTTATTCCGTGTCCGTTGTTCCGTTTTTCGTGATTTTCTGCGAACCCATTGACTTTCAATGGGTCCGTTGAAAACTCGGCTAATGCATCGTTTGTCATCCGCGTCCGTGATCCGTGGTTCCAGACTGTCAAAAAAATATAACCTGTCTTATTTTTTTCACAGAAAACGGTTCGCGGATCCATTCAACTCAATGGGACCGTGAAAAAATGCGGAGGCACACAAGATTGTCATCCGCGTCCATTTTTTTCCTATCATTTGCATGGCAAACTTGACTTAGACTTTTTTTTTACTTTCCTTCATGTCTGGTGATCCTCCAAAAATAAAGGAAGACACTTGGAAACAAAAACGGAAACAGATCACGGAACAACGGAACCCTATTTTGCGGAACGGAACACAACAACGGTCGTGTGCATGAGGCCTAAGGGTATGTTTTTGGACGAGGTTTTGAGGCAGATCTACCAGGAAGGAGAAGTACCAATCCTTCCTTTATATTTCCAATTCATTTTGAATCCATTGTGTGGCCGTACCCTAAGGGTGTATTCACATCACCATTTAACTCTCCGTTCCTGACCCGTCAGAAGAAGAGAGACGATCCTGTAAAAGAAATGGATCCTGTTGCATCAGTTATGCATAGGATTGCATAGGATCAGTTTTTTTTACAGGATCCAGTAAAAAAACAATCCTGTTGCATCAGTTGTCATCCGTTTCAGCCATTTCCATCTAAGATCAATTTTTTTTAGATGGAAACAAAAGTACTGCATGCAGGACTTTTTTTCCCCGTCTAAAAAACGGATCTCAGACGGAAATGGCTCAAATGGATGACAACTGATACAACAGGATAGTTTTTTTTACAGGATCCTGTTTTTTTTTTCTCTCTCTCTTCTTCTGGCAGATCAGAAGAACGGAAAGCTAAACGGTGATGTAACTTGTAATTTTATCTCAAGACACGGAGGCTCCTATTGCTTAACCCTTCCTTTACTGTACCACACAGCAGCAAAGAAAAAAGGAACATAACTATAACAATGAGGTAATAGCCCCTCCCCATAGTCCCAGTATAAAGGGACCTCCCCCAATTAGATCTTCCTCTTTCTTTGCTGCTGCCACCTCAGCTAAGTATTACTCTCATGCCTGTTCTTCAGGCTTTCGTGTTTTTATTGTCAAGCTATTTCCCTATCTTTGTGGGAGTGTTTTTTCTCTGCCATCTTCCTGTTTTCCCTACATTGCTTGGGTAGTGCTGTTTTTTCCTGTATCCTATCAATTTTATATTATCTATATATATATATTCGACTCTGCCCCGTCTCCTGCTATACCGGGGGGGTGGTGGGGGGTATTTATTGTTTTTTCCCAGCGTTTTCTCTGCCCGTGCCTCCCACCGCGCCTGTAGGGGGTTTATTCTTCCTGCAAGTTGTCGTACTCACTTACCGCCTCCTGCTTCGGCGCCATTTTCCTCTCCGGCGCTTCTTCTTCCCCTGTTCGGCTCTGCGCCCGAGATCTCGCGACCTTTTGCGGGATCTCGGGCGCCACCTTAGTTTTTTTAAACACATCGCCTTTGCCGCCGTCTCTTCATACTGGGCGTCCGAAATATTGTGATATTTCGGACGCCATCTTTTCATGCATCAGTGTATATTCAGCGAGCGGCCCCTGCACTGCAGTTTGTCTTTCAGCTCCCGGTCTTTTTCTTAGTTTGGGGTACACCAATCATGTCCTCTGCACCCCCCCATAGGCCCGCTGCACCGGCCCTAGTTATGCAGGAAATTCCTGCTCAAGACACCAACCCCCCTCCTTCTAGGTAGGGGGTCATGCCTGCATCTATGGGGATATTACCTGTCTCTTCTGAGGTGCAGGCCCTAGCCCTTCAGCAGTCAATCTCCAATGCTATCATGACTGCCATGGGCTCCATGTCCTCAGTGCTGACGCATTCAATATCCCAAGTGCTTATTGCCAACCCGTCCACTAGCCAGAGCTCCAATCCACCTCCTTTGCCGGTCCCAGATGCCTCCAGAATTAATAGCATTGATGGCCTTGTCCCATCCCATGACGGCGCGCCTAGGTCGCGCAAACGAGCCTGTCCGCACCAGGCAGAATGTGCACGGCATTGGAAATCGGCTCGGTCGCAGCCCGAGGCTGATTCTGACTCATGTGTAGAGTCTGAGGAGGAGGCCTTGCTGGAATCTCCACGCGATTCCGAAGAGGTGGGTATGGATTTGGCAGCAGACCCGGTTGCATCAGGTTCTGATGCCCCTCGGACGCTATGGCCTAATGCTTCCAAGTCGGCAACGACTTCGGCTTCACCCGCTCCCCTTATGGACCTAACGGATGAACCTTTATTTGATCCAGACTCCCTCCACCACCCTAGGTCCGCGCAACCCATGTGGCCAGTTATCTAGAGGCCATGATCCGTAAGCCCCTTAGCAAGGAGACACGGAATAAGCTACGTGCCGAGTGCCCACGACCGGCTATCCCGAACAAGGTCTGTGAGACATCTGTGGTGGACCCTAAGATGGTCCAGTTTTTATCAAAATCGGGTTTTAGTCTCCGTAGAGGTCTGGATTCGGCTCTGCGAGCCTGCCAAGACAAATTGCTGGATATCTTGGGGCCGCTAGCAAAGATCTTCGATCTGGCAGAGTCTGCTAAGACAGAAGGATGACAGGTCGACCCGGAGGAACTCCGAGGTTGGGTCCAAAGAGCCATTTGCATGGCAGGAAATGCAGACACATCGCTTGCCATTGAGCTGCACAAGGCCATTTTGATTAAAATAGAGCCAAAACTAGCCAATATGGCCCAGACGAAATCGAGGAAAGGAGGCCCAGGGGTTTCTCTTCGGGGACCCATTTATAAAGGACCTCGGAAAATTTGTAGGAACCTTCACCGCCCTAGATAAAGCGCAAGTATCCATGCACAGGGTCTTCCGCGGTAGGGTTTCCTCCAGGGTCGGCAGTGCAAGGGGCCGTCTGTCCGGCCGGTCATTCTTTCAGACCCGGGGCTCGGGTCGAGGCCCTTCAGGTCAGGAGCCAAGGCACCAGCCATCCTTCTTCCCATCCCGTGGTGTTCCAGGAAGAGTGAGAGCCTACAGAGGAACCCCAAATCTCAGGCGTCCCTTTGGTAAGTCTTCAACCTCATCCCCTTTCTTCAGCCAGTTGTCTAGGGGGCAGACTCCAGCTTTTTTCTCATGTCTGTGCCACCATCACCACCGACCCCTGGGTTTTAGCCACAGTTTGGGGCTTTTCACATAGACCTCGTGGATGTTCCTCTAGTTGTGCCCCCTCCGCACCCCATGTTCCAGTCCCAATCAGCACGATCCCTCATGGACGCGGAATTGCAGGCTTTAAGCCAAAAGGGAGCCGTGGAGCTGGCCCCTTATGCTCACGGAGGTGTAATCAGCAACATATTTCTGGTCAAAAAGAAAGGGGGTCAACAGCGACCTGTCATCAACCTCAAGGCTCTGAACGCTTTCATCAGGTACCGCCATTTCAAAATGGAGGGCATCCACCTTCTCGGGGACGATTGGATGGTGAAGCTTCTGCCAGACGATTGGATGGTGAAGTTGGATCTCAAAGATGCGTACCTAACGGTCCCGATCGCATCTTCGTCCAGGGATCTGCTCCAGTTTCTCTGGAAGGGGAGCGTTTGGCACTTCACGTGCCTTCCATTCGGCCTGTCTTCTGCCCCCTGGTGCTTCACCAAGCTCATGCGTCCAGTGGTGGCGTGGCTCCGCAGCCGAGGAGTGAGACTTATAATTTACCTGGACGACATTCTGATCATGGTCAGGGATTGTTCCACCCTCCTGGTCCATCTGCAGATGTCTATGGCCCTCCTGTCCGACTTAGGTTTCATCATCAACCACGAGAAATCAAATCAGGCTTCATGGTAAATTCGTCATCAATGACGCTCAGTCTCCCTTCAACGAAGGTACGGGCAATTCGCAAGGAATTGCGCCACACTCTGGCACTGTCCCAGGTTTCTCTCCGTCATCTGGCTCAAGTGATAGGTCTCTTATCTTCGTCTATTCAGGCAATGTTCCCGACACCTCTGCATTATCGCGCCCTCCAGCGACTCAAGATCGCCCACCTGCAGGCGGGAGCATCGTATGCGGACCTGATCTCGCTGGATCCGGAGACCCGAGACGAGCTAACATGGTGGATAGGCAAACTCTCCGCATGGAACGGCAAGGCGATCGTCGGTCCTCAACCGGATTTGATTGTGGAGTCAGATGCCAGTCTCCACGGCTGGGGGGCCCACTGCGAGGGAGTATCCACTGGAGGCCCATGGTCGACAGATGAGTCGCACCTACACATCAATGCCCTGAAGCTCCTGGCAGGTTCCTTCGCGATTCGCAGCTTCGCCAGCAGGAGGGCCAGGGCATGTATCCGTCTCCGGTTGAACAATGTCTCGGCTGTCCGCTACATCAATTCCATGGGGGGCACCCACTCCACCATGCTGACCCACTTGGCAAAGGAGTTCTGGAATTTTAGTCTGACCAACAACGTCTCGGTGGTGGCGGAGTACCTTCCGGGACTCCACAACACCCTCGCCGACTGGAGCTCACGTTATATTTCTGATGCCAGCGATTGGAGGTTAGACGTGATGGTGTTCTCCACCATTTCATCGCATTGGGGGCCATTCTCAATCGACCTTTTTGCGTCCCGCTGGAACGCCCAGCTTCCCAGATATTTCAGTTGGAGGCCGGACCCAGCCGCAAAGGCGGTAGACGCTTTTCTTCAGCAGTGGTCCGGTGCCCTGATGTATGCCTTCCCGCCGTTCTCTCTGATTCCTCGAGTCCTGGCCAACGTCCGTCTCCAAGCATCAGAGCTCACCCTAATATTACCCTTTTGGGGGACCCAATCCTTGTTCCCACAACTGCTGGAGTTGCTGGTGGACAGGCCCCTCCTGCTTCCCAGCTACCCGGCACTGCTACTGGGTCCCATGAACCAGCCACACCTGTTGCTTTTAGAGGGCTCCTTACGTCTTCTGGCGTGCAGAATATCAGAGGTTCCTGGGAGATTCCGGAGGTTTCAGAGACAGCTAGATTCCTTTTGGAGAGTGCGTGGGCCCCCAGCACCAGAAGGGCCTATCGGGCAGCCTGGCAGTCTTGGTCTCGTTGGTGCTTCCTTCGGGACCTGGATCCCGCTACTACATCTGTGAATAATGTTATCCAATTCCTCACCTCTCTATATGAGGAAGTCAAGGCCTACCGCACTATTAATGTCTTTAGGTCGCCATCTCATCCGGGCATAGGGGTTTTGAGGGCTGTCCTGCGGGACGCCACCCGCTCGTATGTCGGTTGCTTAGAGGTTCCCGCCTCACTCGCCCTCCCTTTACGATCTCTTGGGACGTCTCCACGGTTCTGTCTTTCCTTTCGGCTTGGCCGGTTAACGATGTTTTGTTGCTTCGCCAATAGTCGGCCAAGCTAGCTACCCTGTTTTGTCTTATCTCGTGCAAGAGGGTTTCGGATGTCCGAGCTTTGGATTATGACGCCAGGTCCTTTTCCCCTGAAGGGGTTACGTTTAATATTTCCCGCCGTACTAAGACCAATATTAGTTTGGTCTCTTATCTCAGTTTCCCATCGTCTTTGGCTCTCTGTCCAGTCACGTGCTTGAAAGAGTATGAGTCCAGGACTATATCACTTCGGTCTCCAGCTTTTTCGCAATTGTTAATTTCTTTCCGTCGACCCTATGCCCCGGTTACCAGTGTCACGCTGCCGCGATGGATTAAGTGGATTCTCTCCTTGTCGGGAATAGACACTTCCATTTTTGCGGCACATTCTGTTCGTGGGGCATCCGCCACTTCTTTGGCAATGTCAGGGGATCGTCTGGAAGATTTCATGAAACTCGCGGACTGGTCACGCGTTTCCACTTTTAGGGAGTTTTATTTCAGACCGGATCCGCACGTGTTCGCCTCTATCATTAACCGGCTTTAAACTAGCAATAGGAGCCTCCGTGTCTTGAGATAAAATTGCATTATTTTCATAGTTTATGACGTAAAGTCATGATTTTATGAAAGACACGGAGGCGAGTATTGACCCGCCCAGCTCCCTCCCTCTCTTTTTGTCCATACCTATTTGGTTTGTCCGTTCTGGGGGCTATCTATTTATTTATTTATTTATTTGTTGCTTATTATTTATTACTATTTTTGTTCTTACGTGTCTGTGCTGATAAGGCTACTTTCACACTAGCGTTCGGAGCGGATCCGTCTGATGTTTCATCAGACGGATCCGCTCCGATAATGCAGACGTTCGCATCCGTTCAGAACGGATGCGTCTGCATTAAAACTTAGAAAATTTTCTAAGTGTGAAAGTTGTCTGAGCGGATCCGTTCAGACTTTACATTGAAAGTCAATGGGGAACGGATCCGCTTGAAGATTGAGCCATATTGTGTCATCTTCAAGCGGATCCGTCCCCATTGACTTACATTGTAAGTCTGGACGGATCCGCTCGCCTCCGCACGGCCAGGCGGACACCCGAACGCTGCAAGCAGCGTTCAGGTGTCCGCTCACTGAGCGGAGCGGAGGCTGAACGCTGGCAGGCGGATGCATTCTCAGTGGATCCGCCTCCACTGAGAATGCATTGGGGCCAGACGGATGCGTTCGGGGCCGCTCGTGAGCCCCTTTAAACGGTGCGCACGAGCGGACACCCGAACGCTAGTGTAAAAGTAGCCTAAGATAGACGCCTCGGTCGCGTTTTTCTCCTTAATATTACCTGTTTTTATTTCCTCTTGTATGCTGAGTCCATTAACACCTAAGAAGACTGTGTTTTTCCATCCTACTCACAAAGCTCATTGCAGTTGGTGTTGGCAGCCGGCCAGTTGTTTATCTTGCCGGATCGGTTCGGTTCTCCAAGTTGGTTCGTCATCCATTGAAGTTGGTTCCTCCTCCAGTTGACGGCTGTTGCGGTTCCATTGATGAGGGTGTCAAGTCGACAAAGATAGAGGAAGATCTAATTGGGGGAGGTCCCTTTATACTGGGATTATGAGGAGGGGCTATTACCTCATTGTTAGGCCTCTTTCACACGAACAATACGGATTGGGTCCGGATGCGTTCAGGGTGCGTTCAGTGAAACTCGCACTATTTTGCAAGCAAGTTCAGTCAGTTTTGTCCGCGATTGCGTTCAGTTGTTCAGTTTTTTCTGCGCGGGTGCAATGCGTTTTGATGCGTTTTTCACGCGCGTGATAAAAAACTGAAGGTTTACAAACAACACCTCTTAGCAACCATCAGTGAAAAACGCATCGCACCCGCACTTGCTTGCGGATGCAATGCGTTTTTTAAGCAGCCCCATTCACTTCTATGGGGCCAGGGCTGCCTGAAAAACGCAGAATATAGAACATGCTGCGTTTTTCACGCAACGCACAAGTGATGCGTGAAAAACAACGCTCATGTACACAGACCCATTGAAATGAATGGGTCAGGATTCAGTGCGGGTGCTATGCGTTCACGTCACGCATTTCACCCGCGCGGAAAACTCGCTCGTGTGAAAGGGGCCTTATAGTTATGTTCCTTTTTTCTTTGCTGTTGTGTGGTACAGTAAAGGAAAAATATAGGAATACTCGCCTCCGTGTCTTTCATAAAATCATGACTTTACGTCATAAACTAGGAAAATCATGCAATTTATTAATATAAACCTCTGTGCTCTCTCTGCTTAGGAGACATATGGATGCTTAGTCATACAGATTAGCTGTCAATCACTGATAAAACCACCTATGTGACTCCAAAGCATAGAAAGAACAAAGGTTTAAATGAATGAAACACAAGTTATACTGAATCTTTTCCTATAAATCTGCTCAACTTCTCCTTCTCTATAACATGCTGCCTGCAATCTGCACTGCATTTCATGCTGACAAGTTCCCTTTAAATTTGAGAAAAAATGTCCTTTATGATGTACTGGTAGAGTCTTGTTTGCTGTAAGGCTCATGCACACTTCAATGGGGACGCAACATGTCCTATTCTTGATCGTATCACGCTGTATTGAGGGTCAGATATTCCATGGCACAAAATGCTGAACTCACACGACTGATATCCGTGTTTTGCAGATTTGAGATTTATGGACAACAAAACACGGTACAGTCATGTGCAGGAGGCCTTAGGCCTCCTGCACACGACCGTATTTTTTTTCGTTTCTTTTCCGTTCTGTATACGGTCCGTATACAGAACCATTCATTTCAATGGTTCCGCAAAAAATTCGGAATGTACTCCATATGCATTCCGTTTCTGTATTTCCTTTTTTTCCCCGCAAATCACATTCCGTGGCTCCATTCAAGTCAATGGGTCCACAAAAAAAACAGAACACATACGGAATGTACTCCGTATGTCTTCCGTATCTGTTCCATTTTTGCCCAGCCCAATTTTTTCTATGTAATTACTGTATACTGTATATGCCATACGGAAAAATGGAATGGAAAAACAGAATGGAAACACAACGGAAACAAAAAACGGAACAATGGATCCGTGAAAAACGGACCGCAAAACACTAAAAAAGCCATACGGTCGTGTGCAGGAGGCCTTAGTCAGATTTTTTTTCTCTTTGGTGGAATAATTGAAGCTCTAAGGCAAAGCAGTCCATAGAATTTATCACTTTTTAGAATGTTTGCAAATAAATACTAAGGTTACACCGTTCTAATTTGTAGCTGCCAGAAAAATGGGTTACTTAATCCCTTTTAACATTTTGTTTAATGTGCGTCTACAGACGGCAAGCAGCTCAGCAATGGTGTCAAGTATAGTACAATTTTTTACGCTGAAATCCACCTGAACTGGTGTGCTGAGAAGCACTTTTGTATTGTGGAGTTGTCAGGGTTTCTGACAAGCTTTCTTCTCGTGAGTGGTCCAAAGGGAGCTGGTGGCTCAGATGAAAAGAGGAAAGAAACACTTGATTTCCATTCTACAAACGAAATTGAATATACAGAGGAAATAAAGACTTAACACAAAACAAGTCAATTCATGGGGGACTCCATTTAAAGGGTGATCTTCCATAGACTGGTGATTTGGAATAACTTATGCACTTGTTAATTAGAACATAACTTTATAATGCCATGACTGAGAGATCTTAAAAATGAACAGTATGACATTAAGATACAAAATTATTCAACTGATTGCCTTCAACGTAGACACGCTTTGTATGCAAAGGATCACCTGTATAAATGACCTGGATATGGAAATGATGACTTCGTTCACCACAGGGTATGTTAGTGTGTTCCAAAATTTCAAATATGGAACAAATTATACTATTATGCGTTCTGTGTGAAACAGAAAAGTGAATGGTTTGAAAACAAAAGATATTTAATGGACCAAAGTCTTTATCTCTACACCTGTTTTAGCTTAGCAGCAAGGTCTGACAAAGTCCATCTGTATCTGCCACAGGCCAGGAGTGGAAAGGTTACCTCCCCGAGGGCAAAGAAAAGCAGACACTGCTGGCAGAAGTCCGCAAAGCCGCCCCCTCTCTTCCCTTGCGTTTACTATACTTTGGGGAGATGACGTTTTTTACATTTAAGACAGTACATTTCTTCAGTTTAACATTTTATTGGACTGAGTCAGCTTCTTCTCTGACTTTACCGATGATTTTATGTGATGGAATCACTATTTTCTGTCCAACGAGTCAGTTGTTTATTTTAATATATTAATGGAACGACTTTCCGGAATTCTTTGAATATGTGAAAGGCTTCTTAGGATGTAGTGCTGCATTATTGTATTACAACACATCTTTTTCTCCAAACCCTTTACTATAGAAATCATCTTTTTTTTTTTCCATAGAGATTAATTAGAAATGTATACCATAGTCATGGCTAGCGATCATACAATTTACCCTATACGACTCTGTTCTGCAACTAGTGCTGCGAAAGCTGCATGTGGCTCACTAGGTATTGGCACCGGCAGGTAGTGCACCAGCAACACCAGGGATTTTCTAGCATTGCTGAGACATGCTTCTAAAGTCAAAGCCACATTGCTGCCAATGAGCTTAGAGGGGGTTGTGCATTTTGTTAACTGATGACCGGTCCTCGGGATAGATCAGTGATTTGTGGTGCTTTTCAATTTTTTTCTTTTTAATGCTGTGACCAGATGTTAGTTGGAAGGCATTAGAGCAGGGATCAGAAACCTCCAGCACTCCAGCTGTTCTGAAACTACAACTCCCAGAATCCTCCTTTCACTTTTGTGGGAGTTACAAAAAGAGCAGAGTATGTTTGCATGCTGAGAGTTGTAGTTTCACAACAGCTGGAGTGCCGAAGGTTGCAGATCCCTGCATTAGAGAAATATTAAAGGCATTTCAAACTGTGTATTTTTGTGCTGTTTTCGTTTTAACTAATTTTTGTTTCAAACTTGGGGTCATAGTATATAAATAAAATAAAAGATATATTTTTTAGCCATTTTACTGTAGACTTCTCTATAGGAAAAAAAATAGAAAAATGTCTTCTGACATACAATTCCCATGTAATAGCAATTCTGGAGCATCTTTTCTCATGACTCTATGGTGTGCCTTTCCTTTATTATTCCTCCTAGAAGTTATAAATGAATTATTAGCAAGATGCAATAAAGGTTCTGATGGGTGTTGACAGTAGTGATGAGCGGCAGGGGTCATTTTGTAGAATATTCGTCATATATTCACGAATTTGTATATTCGTTATATTCTACATTCTTTTTTTTTTACGCGAAAATCGGCAAGGTAATGATTGCGTAATATGCGAATATTATGCGCTCAATACAGGCATGGGTCAAAAATTAATATATAGCACTATAGAATATAGTGCTATATATTCGTTTTTACGAATATTCGTCATTGTGTCCATCTGAACACGATTTCTCCCTGCTTCTTGCTTGTGGGCCAATGAGTCTTTGGCCCACAAGCAACTTAAGCAGGGAGGATTCATGACTTCAGATGGAAAAAAATGACAAATATTCTAAAAAACATATATATAGCACTATATTGAATATTCAATATAGTGCTATATATTTGTTTTTTAGAATATTCGTCATTTTCTTCCATCTGAAGTGAACACATGATTCCTCCCTGCTTCTTGCTTGTGGGCCAATGATATCATTAGCCCTCAAGCAAAAGCAGGAAGGAATCATGTGTTCAGATGGAAAAAATGACAAATATTTGATATAACGAATATATAGCACTATATTCAAAATATTCGCGAATAAATTTCATTATTCGAATATTCGCGCTCAACACTAGTTAACAGTTGGGATGTGTCCTGGCAAAGTCTGATACCATCGAATCAGTTCTGCCAATGTCAGACTTTGCAGGGACACTCCCCCAACTGCCAACACCAGTCTGGACCTTTATTACAAACTGCAAGCAATTAATTTGTATCTTCAGGCAGGAATAATAAAGGAATGACACAACATGGAGTCATAAGAATTGATGACCCAGAGTTGCTATTAAATGGGGAATGCAAGTAGATACTAAAACAAAAATGTCAGTAACAGGTCCTTTGTAAAGCCGTTAACCACCTCTGAAATGTATGACATATACACCAAATATGCCATAAATATGTCATTTTGGGATTGCATGTGTTGGAGGACAGGGGACCCTGCCAACCTAGTGAGGCAGTCACTGCATCCATGTGCGGAGTCGGAGACTGAACGGAAAGAACCCAGTGTACGCACATTACATAAACAGTCAACCAAGCTGGCAGATGAGGGAACCCATGGTATCACCACTGGAGACTAGTAAGAGGCCATTTAAATAAGTTTTGTAAAAATCCTCTATGTTATGACTGCAAGAAAAGGGCAGTTTTTTTTTTTAAACAGACCACTCTCCGATGCAGTCCATTTTTCTTGCTGACCCATTCACTTGATGGGGCAATTTTAATGAGAAAGTCAGACCAAAATACATAGTTCTATTATCCCTGTATTGGAATGATGGTCCGTTAGGAAAATTGGACATGTGAATTGGCCTATTGACTATAATGGACATTAGCAATTGGTGAGGGGCTTATGAAATTATAGGTAAGGTGATTTATTGCCTAAATAGACTGATTATACATGAGTTCAGACGTCCTGTTCTGCAAATGTAACCTTTTAGTAGCCATCTCATTATCATCACAAGCAGAATTACAGTAACAGATATGTCATATGTATAGATAAACCAAACTCTAATAAGGTGTAAAAAATACACTGGGGTCTAGTATAATATACTGAAACTAACAAGAGAAGAGAGACCAATAACCCCATTGAAGAATGAGAGAACACTCATATAAAATATATGTAGTTTATTAGGGCAAAAAATAATAAATATACAGTAACACGAAGGCACAAGGTAAAGGGGATAGGACGCCCCGTGTAGCGGGACTGTGAACCCCCACCCTCACATATACCAGACTAACAAGGAAAAGGTGTCATAAAACACTGAGTGTAAAACCGCATATTAATGGGGGAACTGTAAATTCTCCCAGAGTGACATATAAGCATATGTATTGCGCACATGTAAAGGATCAATAAGGTCACACATAACAGACTTGCCCACCACTAGTAACTATTGTGGCCATCACGTATAATACAGGCAGCCAGATCACATAATAACTAACTAACTTTCACTCGTACTTTAGTTATTATGCTTATATGTCACTCTGGGTGAATTTACAGTTCCCCCATTAATATGCGGTTTTACACTCAGTGTTTTATGACACCTTTTCCTTGTTAGTCTGGTATATGTGAGGGTGGGGTTTCACGGTCCCGCTACACAGGGCGTCCCATCCCCTTTAACTTGTGCCTTTGTGTTACTATATATTTATTATTTTTCGCCCTAATAAACTACATATATTTTATATGAGTGTTCTCTCATTCTTCAATGGGGTTATATGTATAGATAACACAGGATCCTCCATTCACAATCAGTGATATCACAGCTTATCTACTCCCTCCTGACCTCTGCACAGGTCACAGAGCATAGCTAGAAAACTCCTCAATAGAAGTTAACTCCTCAATAGAAGTTAATGGGGGTCTGATCTGAGGTCTGATAAAGATTGGGGGTCTGATGAAGATTGGTGGTCTGATTTGGGGGGTCTAATGAAGATTGGGGATCTGATCTGAGGTCTGATGAAGAGTGGGGGTCTGATCTGAGGTCTAATGAAGATTGGGGGTCTGATATGGGATTTGATGAAGCTTGGGGGTCTGATCTGAGGTCTGGAAAAAAAAATGTTTTTCTTATTTTCCTCCTTATAGAGCGAAAAATATACTACATGGAAAAAAAATATATAAAAATTACCAAAAACTCTTACAAAATGTTTAACATAAAAATGGGTTAAACAATAGATCATTGTCTGATGACACATTTACTTTAAACATTTATTCTATCTAGTTCAATATCAGAAAATGGATCAGCTGAATTGTTAAATCACAGTTTTCTCTTTTTATTAAAATATTGCAGTAGTATTCCTTTTCAGATCACAGCTTGAAAGTCTGTCATTATTTGAAAAAATGCACAAATATGGTTATTGATGAAAACTTGTTCCGCAGATTGAAGAACATTTGGAAATCCTGGATTTTGATTCATAACAGTTGCTGCTAAAACCTGGTGACATTGAAATAAAACATTCTCTTCTGACATTCGGCTCAATTGATTTGACGTTAACACCTGACAATTTGTTAATACATTACTTCTCAATGATTAGTCATTATGCAGTTTAAGATTAAAGGGTTTCTATCACTTCGTATGCCATAATTAGCTCTTAGACACTAGCGATCCGCTAGTGTCTGCTCTGGCCAACCATCCTAATATAAGAGCTTTTTGGGCAGCCGTTTTGCTAAAAAAAGAACTTTTATAAATATGCTAATGAGCCTCTAGGTGCTATGTGGGCGTCATTAGCACCTAGAGGCTCCGTCTACCTTCATACACAGCCACCGCCCAGCGCGTCCCTCCAGCCCGCCCATCTCCTGATGAATGCGATCCTCCGTGTGACGCAACGGAAGAATTCTCGCGCATGGGCCGTGCGCGGCTGTATTCGGCGCATGCGCAGAGAATGTCTGACCGCTTCCGTGCTCAGACATCTCCACTGCGCCTGCGCCGATGACGTCATAGTGCTCCAAGGAACAGGCGCAGTGGAGATGTCTGAGCAGGGAAGCGGTCAGACATTCTCTGCGCATGCGCCGAATACAGCCGCGCACGGCGCATGCGCGAGAATTCGTCCGTTGCGTCACACGGAGGATCGCATTCATCAGGAGATGGGCGGGCTGGAGGGACGCGCTGGGCGGTGGCTGTGCATGAAGGTAGACGGAGCCTCTAGGTGCTAATGACGCCCACATAGCACCTAGAGGCTCATTAGCATATTTATAAAAGTTATTTTTTTAGCAAAACGGCTGCCCAAAAAGCTCTTATATTAGGATGGTTGGCCAGAGCAGACACTAGCGGATCGCTAGTGTCTGAGAGCTAATTATGGCATACGAAGTGATAGAAACCCTTTAAGAAACACTTTGAAGGATCCTTTACATCTGAAATTACAGATCTATGTTTCCATTCTTTGACACACTACAGTTCTGCTGAAGAATTGAAAATTTTCCTTTCATATCATCAGTTTATAAATAATAAAATGATTAATGTATGCGTTTTGGGTCATTATGATATCACTGGCCACATATAAAGCGTTAGCATCAGTTATACTCAAAAGTAGAGATGGCCTTGCGGTTCACTTGGCGGTCATTTCACGGCGAACTTTGCTCATTCGCGGTTTGCCGAACATGCGAACATATGGCGATGTCCGCCGGCGCCATATTCTTTTACATTGTGAAGAACTTTGACCCATGACACATCCATCAGGTGGTACAGAACAGCCAATTGAGACGTTTCAGCACATGGACATACCACCTGCCTTATAAATAAACCCTATCTGGCCGCCATTTTATATTCAGTCTTTTGCCAGTGTAGGGAGAGGCTGCTGTGTGGAACAGGGACAGACTGTTAGGGACACCAAATGCTAGCTAATAGGGCCACAAAAGTCTTTTTAAGGACTGGTATATGTGTGCTATTGATAGGTGTCACTTACTGAGGGGTGTAATATACTTATAATATACTTTCTAACATAGAAAGTATATTATAGTGCATTTGTATTGTGCAGCAGTTGTGTGCGGTTCTGCTGCGTTACTGCAGCTACACAGAGTGACAAACGCTATTGGATCAAATAATTTCTACTGGTGTGATATACCAGTTGCCCCCCCAAAAAACTGATTGAAGCAGGGGTGTGATATACCAATTATATATTTTTTAAATAGTGGATTTGGGTAGTGCAGCATTTGTTTGCGGTTTTGCTGCGATACCGCAGCTACACAGAGTGACAAACGCTAACAATTTCTACTGGTGTAATATACCAATTGCCCCACAATTTTTTTTTATTGAAGCTGGGGTGTTATATACTAATGATATACTTTCTATATAGTGCATTTAGGTAGTGCAGCATTTGTTTGCGGTTTTGCTGCTTTACCACAGCTACACAGAGTGACAAATGCTATTGGTAGAAATAATTTCTGCTGGTGTGATATACCAGTTGCCCCCCAAAAAAACTGATTGAAGCAGGGACTTTAGTCACAGGGTCATTTTGAAAATGACAGGCAGAGGAAGAGGCAGGCCATTCCGCAGGGGTTGTAAGGGTCGGGCAGGTGCACCAGGCCAGAGCCTAAGTGGGAAGTTGCAGAAGGTGCGTACGATTACGTCAAAGGACGCAGGCTTGATTGAGTGGCTCACTCCGCCTTCCGCTTCTGCACCCTCCTCATCCTCTCTATCTGCACCCTCTTCACTCTCTGCTGTGTGCACCCCCAAAGACACCATCACCACCATATCCCCTCCGCTCGAGTCAGAGGAATTATTTTCCCATCCATTCCAAGACCTTACCGATTTGCAGCCATTCTTGGCATCGGATCAGGAAGAGGCGGTATCAACAGTCGCCACCCAGCAGTCTGACGACAGTACCCAGGTCAGCCCAAGGAGGGTGGTCCCCGCTGTTGCTGTCTACTCCAAGATCTCTAATGTCAGTGGTGGTGAAGGTGACGATGATGACGTGTCGATGGATGTCACGTGGGTGCCCACAAGAGAGGAAGAGGAGGAGAGTTCAGAGAGAGAGACCGAGCAGCAGATAGGGAGGAGAAGCAAGCAGAACTTACAGTGCACAGGAGGCAAAAAGCTGACTGCTAGTGTATCTGGAACGAGCCATCTACCATGCATAGTTACATCTAGCGCTCCCAGGAAGTCGGCACATGCTCTGCAGTGTGGGCTTTTTTTAACGTGTCCGCTGCTGACAATAGTGTTGCCATCTGCTGCCTGTTCTGTCAACGCATAAGTTGTGGTAAGCCCAACACTCACCTAGGGACGACTACCTTTAGAAGGCACCTGGCCTCCCATCACCAAGCCCCGTGAGAGCAACACCGTCAGAACCCACAAAGCCACACTCCCGGCGCTCCACATCCTGCCTCTTCTCCTTCTCCTCCCATTTGTCCTCCACTCCACCTTCCACCGTGCCATCGTCGCGTTCATCTGACAAAAGGCAGGCTTCCGTGGCCCAAATGTTCGAGCGTAAAAAGATGATGACGCCGGATAACCCTCTTGCCCTACAGCTGACCGCTGGCTTTTCAGAACTGCTAGCCCCCCAACTACTGCCATATAAACTGGTGGACTCGGAGGCTTTTCGAAAATTTGTGGCCATTGACACACCGCAATGGAAGGTCCCCGGAAGGAAATATTTCTCCCACAAGGGCATCCCGGAGCTACAGGGAGTGCAGAATTATTAGGCAAATGAGTATTTTGACCACATCATCCTCTTTATGCATGTTGTCTTACTCCAAGCTGTATAGGCTCGAAAGCCTACTACCAATTAAGCATATTAGGTGATGTGCATCTCTGTAATGAGAAGGGGTGTGGTCTAATGACATCAACACCCTATATTAGGTGTGCATAATTATTAGGCAACTTCCTTTCCTTTGGCAAAATGGGTCAAAAGAAGGACTTGACAGGCTCAGAAAAGTCAAAAATTGTGAGATATCTTGCAGAGGGGATGCAGCACTCTTAAAATTGCAAAGCTTCTGAAGCGTGATCATCGAACAATCAAGCGTTTCATTCAAAATAGTCAACAGGGTCGCAAGAAGCGTGTAGAAAAACAAAGGCGCAAAATAACTGCCCATGAACTAAGAAAAGTCAAGCGTGCAGCTGCCAAGATGCCACTTGACACCAGTTTGGCCATATTTCAGAGCTGCAACATCACTGGAGTGCCCAAAAGCACAAGGTGTGCAATACTCAGAGACATGGCCAAGGTAAGAAAGGCTGAAAGACGACCACCACTGAACAAGACACACAAGCTGAAACGTCAAGACTGGGCCAAGAAATATCTCAAGACTGATTTTTCTAAGGTTTTATGGACTGATGAAATGAGAGTGAGTCTTGATGGGCCAGATGGATGGGCCCGTGGCTGGATTGGTAAAGGGCAGAGAGCTCCAGTCCGACTCAGACGCCAGCAAGGTGGAGGTGGAGTACTGGTTTGGGCTGGTATCATCAAAGATGAGCTTGTGGGGCCTTTTCGGGTTGAGGATGGAGTCAAGCTCAACTCCCAGTCCTACTGCCAGTTTCTGGAAGACACCTTCTTCAAGCAGTGGTACAGGAAGAAGTCTGCATCCTTCAAGAAAAACATGATTTTCATGCAGGACAATGCTCCATCACACGCGTCCAAGTACTCCACAGCGTGGCTGGCAAGAAAGGGTATAAAAGAAGAAAATCTAATGACATGGCCTCCTTGTTCACCTGATCTGAACCCCATTGAGAACCTGTGGTCCATCATCAAATGTGAGATTTACAAGGAGGGAAAACAGTACACCTCTCTGAACAGTGTCTGGGAGGCTGTGGTTGCTGCTGCACGCAATGTTGATGGTGAACAGATCAAAACACTGACAGAATCCATGGATGGCAGGCTTTTGAGTGTCCTTGCAAAGAAAGGTGGCTATATTGGTCACTGATTTGTTTTTGTTTTGTTTTTGAATGTCAGAAATGTATATTTGTGAATGTTGAGATGTTATATTGGTTTCACTGGTAAAAATAAATAATTGAAATGGGTATATATTTGTTTTTTGTTAAGTTGTCTAATAATTATGCACAGTAATAGTCACCTGCACACACAGATATCCCCCTTAAATAGCTAAAACTAAAAACAAACTAAAAACTACTTCCAAAAATATTCAGCTCTGATATTAATGAGTTTTTTGGGTTTATTGAGAACATGGTTGTTGTTCAATAATAAAATTAATCCTCAAAAATACAACTTGCCTAATAATTATGCACTCCCTGTATATGGCCACCTTCAGCGGCAATTAAATGCATCTCTGGCACACAGTGTTGGTGCCAAGATACATCTGACCACAGACATGTGGTCTAACAAACACGGGCAGGGAAGGTAAATAACTTTTACTGCCCAGTGGGTGAACCTTCTGACAGCCGTCAAGCATGAAACCCGTAGCACCTGTGTGGATTTGGTGTTACCGCAACAGATTGCATGCAGGCTTGTCTCTTCTTCTCCTCCTCCTACTCCATCCTCCGTCTCCTGCATCTGAGCTTTTGTGACATTTAAATCCAAGCTTGAAATACTGCACTAATAACCTGTTTTTAAAAAAACACCCTTTTTTGGCAATATCCAACATCTGGTTCCTTTACAGGATTAGTCAGTGTGCAATTTAGGCTATAAATACAGCCATAATTTTCTGGGTTTTTAAAAACACCCTTTTTGTGCAAAATACACTATTTTACAGCCCTAGCTGCATCTGCACGTGTGAAATTCAATCTTTATATACAGCTTTCATATTCTGTTATTAAAAAAACAACCTTTTTTTTTGCAAAATACTTAATATTGCAGCCCTTGCTGCATCTGTAATTGTTAAAAACAATTTTTAAAAAATTTAATAATTTTCTGGCTTTGAAAAAACACCAATTTTTGGCAATATCCAACATCTGGTGCCTTTGCAGGATCAGTCAATGTGCAATTTAAGCTAGAAACACAGCCATAATTTTCTGGGTTTTTAAAAACACCTTTTTTTGGCAAACAACACAATTTTACAGCCCTTGCAGCATCAGCATGTGGGAAATTCAAGGGTTATATACCGCTGTCATATTCAGTTATTAAACAAACACCCTTTTAATTTTGCAGCCTTTGCTGAATATGTCATTGTGAGATACACACTTTAGATACTGTGGTTCTATTCAGATATTTGAAAAACAACCATTTTGGGCAAAAAACTTTAATTGCGGCCTAGTCTGGATCAGTCCGTGTGAGATACACACTTTAAATATTGTGGTTATATTCTTCTATTAATAAAACACCCTTTTTGGGCAAAAAGCGAAATTTTACAGCATCAGCACGTCTGAAATTCAAGGGTTATATACTGCTGTCATATTCAGTTATTAAACAAACACTCATTTTGGGCAAAAAACTTAATTTTGCAGCCTTTGCATATGTCATTGTGAGATACACACTTTAGATACTGTGGTTCTATTCAGTTATTTGAAAAACTGCCATTTTGGGCAAAAAACTTTAATTGCGCCCTAGTCTGGATCAGTATGTGTGAGATACACACTTTAGATATTGTGGTTATATTCTTCTATTAATAAAACACCCTTTTTGGGCAAAATACACAATTTTACAGCCCTTGCTGCATCAGCACGTGTGAAATTCAAGGGTTATATACTGCTGTCATAATCAGTTATTTAAAAAAAACACTCATTTTGGGCAAAAAACTTAATTTTGCAGCCTTTGCTGCATATGTTATTGTGAGATACACGCTTTAGATACTGTGGTTCTATTCAGATATTTGAAAAACAACCATTTTGTGCAAAAAACTTTAATTGCGGCCTAGTCTGGATCAGTACGTGTGAGATACACACTTTAGATACTGTGGTTATATTCTTCTATTAATAAAACACCCTTTTTGGGCAAAATACACAATTTTACAGCCCTTGCTGCATCAGCACGTGTGAAATTCAAGGGTTATATACTGCTGTCATATTCAGTTATTAAACAAACACCCATTTTGGGCAACAAACTTTAATTGCGGCCTAGTGTGCATCTGTACGTGTGAGATACTCCATTTACATACTGTGGTTCTATTCAGTTATTTGAAAAACAGCCATTTTGTGCAAAAAACTTAAATTCCTGCCTAGTCTGGATCAGGACGTGTGAGATACACACTTTAGATACTGTGGTTCTGTTCAGTTATTTGAAAAACAGCCATTTTGGGCAAAAAAATGTATTTGTGGCCTAGTCTGAATCGGTTCGTGTGAGATACACACTTTAGATACTGTGGTTATATTCTTCTATTAATAAAACACTCTTTTTGGGCAAAATACACAATTTTACAGCCCTTGCTGCATCAGCACGTGTGAAATTCAAGGGTTATATACTGCTGCCATATTCTGTTATTGAACAAACACCCATTTTGGGCAAAAACTTAATTTAGCAGCCTTTGCTGCATATGTCATTGTGAGATACACGCTTTAGATACTGTGGTTCTATTCAGATATTTGAAAAACAACCATTTTGGGCAAAAAAAAATAATTGCGGCCTAGTCTGGATAAGTCCATGTGAGATACACACTTTCAATACTGTGGTTATATTCTTTTTTTTATAAAACACCCTTTTTGGGCAAAATATACAATTTTACAGCTCTTGCTGCATCAGCACATGTGAAATTCAAGGGTTATATACTGCTGTCATATTCAGTTATTAAACAAACACCCATTTTGTGCAAATTACTTTAATTGCGGCCTAATCTGCATCTCTACGTGTGAGATACACCCTTTACATACTGTGGTTCTATTCAGTTATTTGAAAAACAACCATTTTGGGCAAAAAAAACTTTAATTGCGGCCTAGTCTGGATCTGTACCTGTAAGATACACATTTTAGATACTGTGGTTATATTCTTCTATTAATAAAATACCCTTTTTGGGCAAAAAACTTTAATTGCGGCCTAGTCTGCATCTGTATGTGTGAGATACAACCTTTACATACTGTCGTTCTATTCTGCTATTAATTAAACAGCCATTTATGGCAAGATCCAAAATTTTAGAAATATGAGGAGAGCGTCAAATACGGGACGTGACCCAGGTCGTGGTGCTGCTGGTGGAGCTCCTGTTGCAAGGAGAGGATGTGGTCGATCTGTGCCAGCTACACGCACAAGTGAAACCCCTTCCTCAGGTGCAAGTAGGCGACAGAACCTGCAGCGATATTTGGTCGGGCCTAATGCGGCTCTACGAATGGTGAGGCCAGAACAAGTACAGGCGATAGCAGATTGGGCTGCTGACAGTGGATCCAGTTCCTTCACATTTTCTCCCACCCAGTCTCCTGCTGAAAGATCAGAGTTGGCACCTGCAGCCGATGTCAATCAGTCTTTCACCTCAACCCTTTGCAAATCAGCCAAGCAGTCTGAGCCCTAAGTCATGCAGCAGTCTCTTCTGCTTTTTGATGACTCTGTTAGCAGAGTTTCCCAGAGCCATCCACCTATCCCTGCCCCAGAAGTGGAAAAGATTGAGTGCACCGATGCCCAAGAACTTATGTTTCAAGATGAGTACATGGGAGGACCATCGCAGCACGTCTCAGATGATGACGAAACACAGGTGCCAACTGCTGGGGCTTTCGAAAGTGTGCAGACTGACAAGGAGGGCAGGGGTGAAGACTGGGTGGAAGATGATGTGGAGGACGATGAGGTCCTCAACCCCACATGGAATCAAGGTCATGCGAGTGACCTGTGTAGTTCGGAGGAAGAGGCGGTGGTCGCACAGAGCCACCAGCACAGTAGAAGAGGGAGCAGGGTGCAAAAGCAGAGCGGCCATCCCCTAGTCAGTACGCCTGCTACTTCCCACCGCAGCAAGGGACCGAGCACACCAAAGCCAGCTGCCATGGCAGTTCTTCAGACAATGTGCTGACGACAAGACACGAGTGGTTTGCACGCTGTGCAATCAGAGCCTGAAGCGAGGCATAAACGTTCTCAACCTGAGCACAACCTGCATGACTAGGCATTTAAGTGCAAAGCATGAGCTGCAGTGGAGTAGACACCTCTGGCTCCTCCAGCTTCCTCTTCTGCTGCAGTCTCGGCCTCTTCATCCACCTCTGGAGTGACAGTGCCACCTACCACCCGGCAAACTGAGGATTTGCCAGCAACACCACCACCTGGGTCACCAAGCATCTCCACAATGACCCACGGAAGCGTTCAGCTCTCCATCTCCCAAACACTGGAGCGGAAGAGGAAGTACCCCCCTACCCACCCGTGATCCCTGGCCCTGAATGCCAGCATTTTTTAATTACTGGCCTTTGAAATGCTGTCATTCCATCTGGTGGAGACAGAGAGTTTTAAAGGCCTTATGGCGGTGGTGGTGCCCAGCCGCCACTACTTTTCCAGGCGAGCCATCCCTTCCCTGCACAACCAAGTGGGGGACAAAATCAGGTGTGCACTGCGCAACGCCATCTGTGGCACCTCACTACGGATACGTGGACCAGTAAGCATGGCCAGGGACGTTATATCTCCAACAGCACACTGGGTAAATGCAGTGGCGACTAGGCTTGAGGCGGATAGCAGTTTGGCGCATGTCCTTCCACCACCGAGGATTGCAGGGCGCTTCAGTTTGCCTCCTGTTGCTTACTACTCCGATTCCTCATCCTCTACCGGCTCCTCATCCGGTCAGCGTAACACCTTCACCACCAGGTTAAAAAAATTCACAAATTTGTCTGTTACATTTTCGGGTGAAATTCACCAATTTTTGGGTGTGATGTACCACTGCTATACCTAGTAGACAGGTAAAAAAAAATCATAAAATTTGTCTGTTACATTTTCAGGTGAAATTCACCAATTTTTGGATGTAATATACCCCTCCTCTACCTAGTTGACAGCTTAATAAATTTTTCTTTTACATTTTCGGGTGACATTAAACAATTTTTTTCTGTCATAGACCCCTACTCTACCAAGTAGACAGGTTAATAAATTTCACAAATTTTTATGTTACATTCTTGGGTTAACATTTTACAATTTCTGATGTGAATAAACCCCTGCTCTGCATAGGTGACAGAGAATAAAATTTCAGAAATTATTCTTTACTTGATGCGCACCACCTCCTTTCATTCAATGCTTAAACTTTATCATGCTGTCCCACATTTGCGCTTCAATAATTTGTCCCACATTTGCGCTTTAATAATTTGTCCCACATTTGCGCTTCAATAATTTGTCCCACATTTGCGCTTTAATAATTTGTCCCACATTTGCACTTCAATAATTTGTCCCACATTTGCCCCTCAATAACTTTTCCCATATTTCCACTTGATCAAAATAAAATTTCATCCATTTGTCTCCCTTGGATGTGGTCTCTCTTTCTCACGCTCCCTCTCCGGCGTGGAACCCTGATTCGCCGATAACCGTGATTAACATGGTAGGCTCAGAAAAGAACATCGAAAGTTGATAGAGAAGATATCCAAATGAATGGTGGACGTCACGGGGGCACCTCTGCATAGGTGACAGGAACATAAATTTAAAAAAATTGTCTGTTACATTGTCAGGTGACAGTTTACCAATATGTCCGGATAGAAACCCCTGCTCTGCATAGGTGACAGGTAATACAATTTCAGAAATTCTTCTTTTATTGATGCGCGCCACCTCCTTTCATTGTTGTCCCACATTCAAGTTGTCCCACATTTGCGCTTCAATACTATGTCCCATATTTCCACTCTATCATATTTAATTTGAAACAATTAAGCTCCCTTGGATGTGGTCTCTCTTTCTCACGCTCTCTCTCCGGCGTGGAACCCTGACTCGCCGATAACCATGATCAACATGGTAGGCTCAGAAAAGAACATCGAAAGTTGATAGAGAAGATATCTAAATGGAAGGTGGACGTCACAGGGACGTGCGATCAGGCAGAAGTTATCTAGAGTCAACAAAGCGGCAGCAGGGCCTCTCCTGGCTAACGTTTCCAAATCCAAAATACCACAGTGACATTCCCTATAATTTTTTATTAATAATTCCAATAACAGGGCATCTTAAGAGTCCTGTATTGTTATTTATCGTCACTACCTCCCCGAGTTGGGAGTGGGTAATTGCCGCGCGCCCCCTCCTTAACTTGGAAGCTTATGCTTTAATACTTTGTCCCACATTTCCGCTCGATTACATTTAATTTCATCCATTGACCTTCCTTGGATGTGGTATCCCTTTCTCAGGCTCCCTCTCCGCCCTGGAACCCTGAATCCCCGCCACCCGTGATCACCATGGTAGGCGCATAAAAGAACATTGAAAGTTGATATAGAAGATATCCAATTGGATTGTGGACATCACGGGGACGTGCAACATGGTGGAGCAGTATGTATGCACACGCCTACACGTACAGAATGATGGGTCTGCCCCCTTCAACTTCTGGGTCTCCAAATTGGGCACATGGCCTGAGCTTGCCCTTTACGCCTTGGAGGTGCTGGCCTGCCCTGCAGCCAGTGTATTGTCTGAATGTGTGTTTAGCACGACTGGAGGCGGTTATCACAGGTTATATTTCCCAATGTTTTGGGGTGTACCCAAATAAAAAATAAAAAATAATAATTTAAAACCAAAAAACTGTGTAGGCTACCATCTCCTCCTCCACCGCCGCATTCACCTACACCGCCACATCCACCGCCTCCTCAACCTCCTACTCCATATGGACCTCGTCCTCCTAGATCACGATTATTATTTAGTTTTTTGCAAATTTTATGTTATTTAAAGTCATTTCCCTATCCACTTTTGTTTGCAGAGCACTTGCCATGCTCTTAACCACATTTTGCTGGCATTTGCAGTCCTCTAGCCCTTTCCATGACATTTTTACAGCCATTTTAGTGCTCAAAAGTTTGGGTCCTCATTGACTTCAATGGGGTTCTGGTTCGGGGTCAAATTCGTGTCAAGTTTCGGTCCCGAACTCGAACTTTTTTCTGAAGTTCGGCCTAACCCGTCGAACCCGAACATCCAGGTGTCCGCTCAACTCTACCCAGAACCTATTAGACGTGCCAGGTGAGACATTGCCATGCTGTGCTGCGGCTGTTGTGCCTGGAAGCCAAGAGCCACACCGGTCCTGCACTCCTATCATCTTTTTAGTCACAGGACGATCAGTGGCTAATCCCACTTAATTTGACAGTTGGCAAAGTGGTGTGCGACAACGGTGCCAATCTGCTGAGCACGCTGAAACAGGGCAAAATGACACATGTGCTATGCATGGCACACGTCCTGAACTTAGTCGTGCAGCGATTCGTTGCCAAATACCCTGGGGTCCAGGATGTCTTGTGGCAGGCCAGGAAAATCTCTGGCCATTTTAGAAGATCTTACACGGCCATGGCTCGCCTTGCTGACGTTCAGTGGCGACACCACCTGCCCGTCAGACGTATGATTTGTGACTGCCCGACATGCTGGAACTCCACTTTGTATATGCTTGATAGGCTGCTCCAGCAGAAACGTGCAGTTAACGACTACCTGTACGAACTCTGCGGCTGGACAGGTTCTGGGGAGCTTGGTTTTTTTTCACCACGCCAGTGGCTGCTCATACGCGATGCACGCAGACTTCTGCGGCCATTTGATGAGATCACCAAACTGGTCAGTCGCAGCCAGGGCACCATCAGTGACATTGTACCTTACGCCTTCTTTCTGGAGAGTGCATTGCGTTGTGTCATTGATAAAGCTGTCGAGGAGCAGGAGCAGGAAGATGAGGAAGTTGCAATGCTGGATGATTTCCCTGGGGGGGCTACTCCATCTCAGACAAGTCAACAGGAGTCTGAACAGGAGTCAGAGGAGGATGGTGCCGGGGCGGAGGAGGAGGAGGAGAAAGAAGAGCATGCTTTAAACTTTTCTGGGATCCCTGGTGTTGTCCGTGGCTGGGGGAAGAAGACCGAGGACGACATTATCCTGGACGATGAGCAGGAGCAAGGCCACTCTACCACTTCCAGTTTAGTGTGCAAATAGAGGCCTTCATGCTCCAGTGTTTGAAGAGGGACCCCTGTATAAAAAGCATAAAGGGCAAGGACCAGTAGTGGGAGGCAACGTACTTAGACCCCCTCTACAAACACAAAATGGCGGATATGTTACCAACATCAGAGAGGGCTGTCAGAATACTGCACTTCCAGGCCTTGCTTCGAGAAATGCTGCATTCTGCCTTTGTGGGCGCTGGCAGAGGAATTCCCACTCACAAGGAAACAGTTTCGGGTACCAATCCAACAGCACATGCAAGAAGAGGGCAGTTTGAAGATGTGTTGGTCACTTCGGATATGAGATCATTCTTGCATCCAACCCATCGACAGCCACCCTCCAGATCTAGCCTCAGGGAACGCATAGACCGACAGTTGTCCAACTACATCGGGTTAACAGCCGATGTGGACACTCTGAGAAGCAAGGAACCCCTGGACTACTGGGTGTGCAGGCCTTACCTGTGGCCAGAGCTGGCACAATTTGTCATGGAACACTTGGCTTGCCCCTCGTCCAGTGTCCTGTCCGAAAGGACGTTCAGTGCAGCAGGTGGGATCGTTACCGATAAGCGCACTCGCCTAGCTCACGACTACCTCACATTTCTAAAAATGAATGAGGCATGGATCTCAAGTTTAATTGAATTTCCTCATTACAGCCCACAAATATCCGTCACCACCCAAAAGAAATAATGGTCCCTGTTCTAGGTAAATACAGGGGCATAAAAGGCCTTTTCTGTCCGGTGAATGCCTAATGTTTTGGGCCTCGGAGGAATTCAACACCTGTGACTACCACGTGTTTCAACTATTATGATTTTCAAGAGGGGGGATTTCGTTAGCCATGTTTTTTTATCCAATTTTATATTTTTAGTTTTAGTAAAATTGATATCCATTGACTATCTAATAGACCTCCAGCCACATAATCACTTGATCTTTTCTGTACGCTGAATGCATAATTTGTGGGGCCTGTAGTACACTGGCCTGCTGTAAAATTTATATCCAATGACCGTGTAATCTACCTCCAGCCACATACTTACTTGTTCTTTTCTGTACGCTGAATGCTTAATTTTTGGGGCCTGTAGTCCACTGGCCTGCTGTAAAATTGATTTACAATGACCGTGTAATCTACCTCCAGCCACATACTTACTTGTTCTTTTCTGTACGCTGAATGCATAATTTTTGGCGCCTGTAGTACACTGGCCTGCTGTAAAATTGATATCCAATGACCGTGTAATCTACCCCCAGCCACATACTTGTTCTTTTCAGTACGGTGAATGAATAATTGTTGCAGCCTCGGAGGAATTCAACAATAGTGACAACCACGTGTTATCGAATTTTAACTATTTTCATTAGGGTTTTTTTCAAAAGGGGGGGAATCGTTAGCCATGTTTTTAATCCAATTTTATATTTTTAGTTCTTTTAAACATATGTATTTGACCTGTATTTGTACTGTCCATTGACCGTGTAATATACCTCCGGCCACATAATCACTTGATCTTTTCTGTCCAGTGAATGCCTAATGTTTGGGTCCTGTAGTCCAGTGGCCTACAGTAAAATTTTTATCTATTGACCGAATAATGTACCTCGAGCTACATAATCCGAATTTATTTAGTTGAATGCCTAATTTTTAAGGCCCGTACTCCTGTGGCCTAAAATAAAAAATTTCTAGGCTCCAACAGGGCACATTTAAGAAAATTTCCCTTTAAGACACATAAAAATGTCCCCTGATTAAGACACATATTTTTTGTTGGAATTTTTGTCATTGATCCGCCTCTAGTATGTCACTGTCCATGTTGTGGGACTATTTGTGCACTTCTACTAAGTATTTGGTGTCTGTAAATATGAGCTGAAGGTTTTTCAGGTTCGCCTGCCATTAAAGTGAATGGGGCCCACCGCGAACTTGCTGTTTGCGAACATTTGATCGCATTTGCATTCGCGAACCGTCCCGGCCAATGTTCGTCCATCACTTCTCAAAAGCACAGAATGATGCATATTATTAGAGATAGTCTGTTTGTCAAGAGCAAGTTTGTCAAATTTTCAAGCCACATAGACAGACAGAACAGGATTTTTGTGAGATCATATGATGTGCATAAGGGACTCCGGACTGTCGCTCAGTAACAGATATGGGAGGAAAATGAAGGTCAGACATACTGGATTTCAGTATGTCCTAAACGTTGTCCTGCCAAGAGATAAGCTGCTGCTTGAAGTATCTAGCAACAGATTGTACCCCTATTGAAATAAATATGCATACTGTTGAATCAAGAGTAAGCTTTCAATGGACAGCTTCCTATTATGGTTTCATCTGACCAGAGAACCTTCTTCCATATGTTTGGGGAGTCTGCCACATGATGTTTGGCAAACCTCAAATGTTTTTTCTTATATTTTTCTTTAAGCTATGGCTTTCTTCTGGCCACTCTTCCATAAAGCCCCACTTTGTGGTATGTACAGCTTACAGTGTTCGTATGAACAGATACTTCCATCTCTGCTGTGGATCTTTGAAGCTCAGTGTTGTCATTGGTGTCTAAGTGAATCATTGTTTTATGCCCTCCTTACTCGGTCTGTATGTATCGGTGGTCAGCATTCTCTTGTTAGGATTGTAGTTGTGTCATATTCTTTCCATTTTGTTATAATGGATTTAATGATGCTACATGCGATGATTGAAGATTGACATACAGATGCAGCCAAGCTAAACTTGATGGTTAAAATGTAAAGTAAAGACTGGCAATAAAAAGATAACTGACTTTTTTATGGCTTTCAATGGCTTTTGTCACGAGATAACCAAGATAGCATTGTGCCATATGTTACCAGAATAAATTTTAGCTCTGCTACATCTGTATATTTTTTTTATAACTCACTCCTTGATCTACACTTCTACTCAATTGTATCTCAGACCTGTCTGGAGAGCAACGTGGTCTTCATGTTGGTTGCTCTGTATTGCTGTAGATTCAGGGCCTCTCAGACCCTGTGTATTTATACTCACATCATGTGACAGATCATGTGACACATTGTACACAGGGGGATTTCAATTAATGATGTGACTTCAGATGTTAAAGGAGTCGTCCAGGTTCAGAGCTGAACCCGGACATATCCACATTTTCACCCCAGCAGCTCCTTTGATATGAGCATCGGAGCATTTCATGCTCGATGCTCTCCAGTTGCCCTGCGCTGGATCACGCAGGGTAAGGGCTTGTTTGTTTACCTCTAGACACTGCTAGATGGAGGCTTCCACCCAACAGTGTATTCAGTGACGTCACCAGCACTGATGGGCCCGGCTTTAGCACTGCCCTAACCGTTTTACGGGATAGGGCATCGCTAAAGCCCGCCCATCAGTTCCGGTGATATCACTGGACTTACTGCTGGGCGGAAGCCTCCAACTGGCAGTCCTTGTGGAGAGCCCAGTACGTCACTGGATCTCCTAAAAATGCCTTGGCCCTGCACAATTCAACACAGGGCAAAGGAGAGCAATGGAGAATGAAATGCTCCGATGCTCATATCACAGGGGCTGCCTGGGTGAAAATAGGGATATGTCCTGGTTCAGCTCTGAACCCAGACAACCCCTTTAATTAGTCGGACCAGACCTTATGATAGCAAAGGTGGTGAATACATATGCACTCATTTTTTTTAGTTTTTATTTTTTTTATTTTTTTTAGGTATAGTTGAGTATGTTTTTTCATTCCACTGCAGTAAGTTGGACTATTTTGACAGGTCCATTATATAAAGTCTTAATTAAAATGCTTTTTTTTCTGGTTGTAATGCATCAAAACAAGTAGGTGAATAGTTTTGTAAGGCACTGTACATATATAGTATTAATCTTGCAGATGTTATATATATTTATTCTTGTTTATAACTCACATTGTTTTGATATTATTTCCCTTCTATACATCATGATACACTAATTTTTGGCTGGACAAAGACCTATTGTTGGGTTGACATGTGAATAGACCTTTTAGATTTTTGAATATATGGTTGGAGTGTTGTCTGTTTTATATATACTGTGAATTGAAGGTTTTGTGTGGGCTAATGCCTGACACTATTTGAGTTGTGCTGCTGATCTTTGGTCATAGATAAGTATGTGTGAACAGTGTGCTAAGAGCAAATCAATATCTACAATCTGTTTTCATAGTAGAGCCAGGGTAGAGAGCGGACAGTTATCTCCCCATTTTACTCACTCAACTTCCTATTGCTCTTTTCTTGTGTGTTCATATTGACAGTCCCTAATTTATGGCTGCTATTAGTCCACACAATCTTTTCGATGCTTGTCTAGTACCAGAAATAATGAGACTGTCATTTATTGAATATTGCCAAAAACAAACACATTATGGTCACTTTACATAATTTTCTATCGGTTTTACCAGTCATGCTCCAGGTAGGTCTCAAATATAGGAGAATTTCTTATTGTTAGGTATACTACCAATAAAATCAGTCAGATATTAGGCATAGAATTCTGCATGAAAGAGCAGCAATAAAATGTAGGAGATTTTCTATAAAGGGATCTCTCACCAAATTCACTATTAAACCAGGCAACTGGGCACAATGGTGGAGATTTATCAAAATTAGTATAAAGGAATGAAAAGTGGAATCTCATTAGTTGCTGTCAGCAACTAAGCCAGTTTTGTTAAATCCCCCCAAAGTCTTGTAAGGCTAGCTCAGCTTTATGTAATGATTGGTGATCCTTTGCTTCATTCTGGAGAAAAGGTACTTTTAATCCATATGGAAATGAACAGTTAAGTGTGCCAAAGGTGGACCTACACCATTCTGTGCATCTTTGCTCCTCCTGCTTCCTGTGCCAGCCCATCCCTCTCCTTCTTGAATTGGCAGGATCAGGCAAGATGACTATGTAGAAACCAGGTCCTGTCAATCAAGAAGGAGAGTGAGGGGATAGCAGAGGAAAGCTGATGAGTAAGGGTCATGGGTGCCCAAGGCAGATTATCAATGCTTGTGGGGAATGAAGGCTAGCGCGCTTGGTCCAATTCCACCAAAGATATATAGCACTGTGAAAAAAGTTTTACACAGGTGTGGAAAAATTCTGCAAAGTAAGAATGCTTTCAAAAATAAAAGTGTTAATAATTTATTTTTGTATTAATTAACAAAATCCAATTTGAATGAACAAAAGAGAAATATTTTGGCTGTAAAACAGCTTTACTTCTAGGTACACTTGCTCACAGTTTTCAAAGGGAGATTGTTCTAAACATATTGGAGAACTAACCACAGATCTTCTGTGGATGTATGCTTTTTCAAATCGCTCTGCCTTTGCATGTAATCCCAGAAAGACTTGATGATGTTGACTGCAAGGCTCTGTAAGGGCCATATCATCTTTTTCAGGACTATTTTTTCTCCTTTGCGCAGAAGATAGTCCTTAATGACATTAGCTGTATGTTTGACGTTGTCTTGTTGCAGAATAAACAGAAGAGACAGCAGGATTTGAGCAAGCTTACATCCACAGAAGATCTGTGGTAAATTGTTGGAAAAACCTCCCTGTTAAGTTCCTTCAAAAACAGTGTGCATATGTTGCTGTTTTGAAGGCAGAGTGGTCACCCCAAATATTGATTTGATTTAGATTTCTCTTTTGTTCAGTGACTTTGCATTTTGTTAATTGATAAAAATAAAAATAAACTATTAAAACTTCTATTTTTGAAAGCATTCTTACTTTGCAGCTTTTTTTCCACACCTGCCAAAAACGTTTTTACTGTATTGTATATTTTCTATGGAACTGAACCAGGCAGGCTAAGTCTTCATTCCCCACAAACAATAATAATATGACTTGGGCGCATATAACCCTTACACTGGTTCATCAGTAGTCCTTACTTTGACCAGTATGATAAGTGTTAACCATTGCCTACCAGGAACACCTCGCTAGATCTGCCATTTTGGAGATGTAATAACCCAGTCATCTAGCCATTACAATATTGGCAGTTTTTATTTTGTTAATTGATAAAAATTAAGTATTTACACTTCTATTTTTGAAAGCATTCTTACTTTGCAACATTTTTTTCTACACCTTAAAACTTTTGCACAGTACTACACTTTGGCTCAAATTGTTGAAAAATTAATTGTTGCTACAGTATGATAGAAATGTGCACGAACCCACAATGCTTCTTTGCTGTTTATAAGGATGCATTGTGAAAATAGGACAAAAAACTCTGTGGTACAGACAAATGTAACAATTGTTTACAAGATACATTAAGTGGGAGGCCTGTATTTACAAGATTACACTCTGTAAGCAATTGGGAATAAAATGCTTTAGGTCTACAACTTATCGTTCAGTATTCTGTCCATGTCAGCTGCTCAGCACAGACATTAAGGTGCTCTCAGGAATGATCTCAATAATGACATTCAGTTTTACACCATGTCATTGGTTGCCAACTTTCCCCCTTCTATTATCCTGTATTCCTGGAAGGGAATTATAAAACGTCTTGCTATATTCTGTGCTCCAGCTGCTAAGTGCTGGAGAAGTGTAACATTTATTTTCTTTTTATAACAAGAAAACTATGAAAAACTTTCTTGTACATTAAATTTTATATAAAACTTATATTTTATTGTTTTAAGGCAGTACACGTTTATTTAAACATTATGATCCACATTATGTCCTTGGTCCTAGGACTAGCTTTAAACTATTAAAGGGGCTGTCTGAGATAATTAAAAATGTCAGACATGGAAGGGTCTTTTACTGAGTTTAGATCTACAGAAAGATTTTGATTCCATCTCATGTGGCTACCTTTTTAAACATTCAAGAGGACATGGAATTTGGAAGCTCTTTTCTCTCTTTTCTCTTTATTCTATCTACTCTTTTCTGATGGTGCAAGTCCGTATCAGGGGATACGAACCTAACAAAGTTAAACATTAGGCGTGGCACAAGGCAGGGTTGTTCTTTGCCATTCCTGCTCGGGCCTAGGGTTTCAAATAGAAGGTCAGAATTGTGCTTTATTCACAGACAACATTCTTTAATTTGTATCCTCTCCTTTTACATCTCTCCCTAACTTATTTTTCCTCCTTGATCTGTTTGGTAGATCGTCAGGCATTCAGGTGAATCAATCTAAATGACTTGCCATAAACATTAATTTACTTGATCTGGTATTGAAGCTCTTAAAACTAAACTTTGATTTTCATTGGCAACTGACTAGCCACCTCAACTTGGTAGTGCATATACCCAGAACATTTGACACTTTATTTAAGGTTAATTATTATTAATTAATTAATTATTCCCCTCATATGCAGAAACAGGACCATATCCAGTGGTCATTCTACAACCTGTAATGGTTAGGCCGGCGTCACACCTGTATCATGGTCTGGTGGTAGTGGACTGTGACACTTGTGCCGTGCATGCTTGTTGATGGTGGCAACGTGTTGTTTTAGCATGTGTGGTCACTTCCCCTTTTAGTCTGGTGTTCCTTCCCATTTTAGTGTGTACGGGGTTAAGGTGTGTGCAAGGTAGAGCTGGGTGTGGCCTCATGGCTCTTCTTATGTTGGAGTTGTGAACTTGAGGTCAGTTGTTTGTCTGCCTTTGTAGGAGAAGGAGCTTTGCTCCTCTCTGGATGTTTCACCTGTCCGTGAGGGCCTCCTTGTGGAACATCAAGGTCTTTTGCCATGTCTCCCTATGTTCTCCTCCCTGTTCCCTACCTTACCTGTTGTTATGTTTGGTGTGGGTTTGTTTTGGAGATTTGTTGTTATGTCTAGTGGTGTTCTATGTTTGGTATGTTTGCTGTATTGCCGTGCATGGTTGCTAGACATCCCCTTGTTTGTCTGTACCTCCAGTGAGGGGTCCCAGGGTTTCCTCGGAGGGGGAACCACAAGTCAGCAAGTAGTAGTTGTTCCACCCAGTCGTTGTGGCAGGTAAGTGCTGTTGTTCCAGTGCTTGTCGTTTTGCGCTTGGCTCTTACCTGCTGCTATGTGTTTTGCTTGCTGTCTGCTCCTTCCTAGTTGCTAGGCCTGTGTGAGACTCCGGTTCATCCGTTTCATGGATGAACTGGTTGTCTCCTTGCCCTGACATTATTACCAGGGATCTCTAGGGTTAGTAGGGCCCAAGGTTCCGGGTATGAGCCCTCCCACCATCAGGGTTGGCTCATACAGTCAGGTGGTCAGGGATTGTTTTTAGGGATGCATAGGAGGTAACCTGCTCCCTTACCCGGTATCCAGGCCTAGTTGCTTTCCAAAATTCCCTACATTGTAAGGTGGGGAGTTTTCCCCCACTCCCCACCGTGACAGCCGGATTCATGCGGTAAAATTACCTGGTTGCCTTAACTCATTTACCTATTTTAAATACTTCCCAACCCAGTTCATTGTTCATGCTAGGGTTTTAAAGCATCTCTAGAGTACGTTTTTACAGTTTATTTGGCAGAGAAAGCTTAATTAGATCTCCCAGAAACCTCTCTTTGCCACTTGCCCTTCTGGGGGGTTTCCAATCTCACAAAATATTAGCATCCAACACAACTGGCCTCAGCTTTCAGTTGTATTCTCTTGTTGGTGTCTGTACTCACGGGTGACTATAAAGTCTCTGGGAGTAACCCTGGCCAGACTGGCCACCTCTTGTGGTGTAAATCTGGGTTTCCGATATTATCTCCTGTTCTCTCTAGTGCACTGGCTCAATTGGACAGGTTGGCATAGAGACATGCCTTAATTTGCTCACACAGTCCTCTATCAAACCTTTTTGGTAATCTGGCCTATCCCCCAGGATTCAGTTGTGGAAATTTTCACTGGTGGCTTTCTAAGGGCTTAAAGAAGAACTCCCGCCCTAATTTTTTTTTTTCTGTGACTCTGTTAGAAGGTACATGATGTAATCTGTAGTGAATGTAATTTTCTTACCAGTGGCTGTATTTGTGAGTTATACCTCCCTTCTGCTTCTCACCTGTGTCATGTGACCAGCAATCAGACTCCCCAACTGACACAGCATCTTAGGTGTGGACAGGAAGTCAGTTTCTCTATGTATTCCTATGGGAGCCTTAATGTCAGTCTCATAGGAATGAATAAAGATGTAATGAAATAAATCATCACAGAGACAACAGGGAGGTGTGCTCTCCATAAAATGACCTTCGGTTTCATTTCAACATGCGTGTATATATGCCAACAGCATATCATAATGGCTTTAGGCCAAAAAGGAGTGAAATTATTTTAAAATTTCTCACTGAAGTGAAGACCCGACATTCGGCCTTGAGTTTAGAACATTCTATTCTAAAGATTATGAAAAACAATGCAAGCATCAGCATGAAAATAATTAAGTAGAAGAATTAAAGAGAGGAAAAGCACACTGTGAGGAGATGGAAACAAAATGGAGTATGTATGATTTCCTTCAGAAAAAGCATATCTACAGGATATCCCATAAATTTCTATCTGATAACCTATTGACCTCAACCCTGCCTGGACCTAAATCTGGTGACAAGAGGTAGCTAGATGTATGAAAACACCCATGCATTTTTACCCTGTGACCCTGTTTCCTTAACCCACATGAAGCTATGCTGTTACCATAACTTGAGAGATGCAAAAACAGCATAGCTCACTGGGTTACACTGCCCTTTCACTTCTATTGGAATTATATAGACAGCTTTGTGCAGACTGTTCAGCTGTTTCCAGCTTTGGAGACTGTACAGGAAAATTTCTCGGTGGGCCGATGCCCAGGTGGCCAACCGAGCCCTGCTCACAGCCACTGACCAGGTACATAACAATCTGATGCTCTAAGCATTAAAAGTCTATTCCAAGACTCTAATACAGTGATGACCAATCCTCAAGATATGTCATCAGTATCTGATCAGTGGGTGTCAGGACATTTGCCGATCAGCTGTTTAAGAAGCCACTGGTGGCCTTCTCTGTGCTCCCCAAGCACAGCGCTGTACATTTGAAGCTGCTGTGCTTGGTATCACCCTCAGCCCCATTCACTAATATGGGGCTTAGCTCCACCTAGGCTAGTCTATGTGACCGATGAACGTGTCATCATTGGCCTAGGAATAGCTGAGAGAAGGCTGTGGTGCTACTGCAAGCGCCACTGCCTTCTCAAACAGCTGATTGGTGGGGGTACCGGGTGTCAGACCCCCACCGATCAGATACTGGTCATCAGTATTAAACTCTTGGAAAACCCCTTAAATTAATACTAGGAGCATCAGGTACTTCTGTGACCAACAGTCACCGGAGCCCTCATTAACTCAACTGAATCACTGTCCTCTGGATGGTGATACGGTTGAACACTGTGGTAATAGCAGCAGTATTCTGTGCTGCACTGTGGAGTTTATTTCTGCTGGGGTAGTATTTTGTGCCCCACTACAGTATTGCAGGGCCCACCTTCTTGTGTTGTCCCTCCTTCTGTCCTTTTGGACCCGTCTACAACATGAAACCACTTTTTGTTTTTTGTCCAAGGCCACTTTAAGTTTCCAGTCCACTCATGGCTGTTTCTGTAGTTCTGACCACTACATCCTGGTGGGACAGGGTCAGAGGACAGGGTCACATTCAAAAAATTGGTGCTGGTTACAGAGGGTTCCTAAATCTATCTGGCTTTTTGGCATATCTGTCTGATATGTCTGCCTCAGTGGTAAGCACAGGTGCCTTGCAGTGCTTACCACTGTACTTCTCCATCTTTTTGTGTGGGTTTCTTCCAGGTACTCCATACTGACAGGGAACTTAGACTGTGAGCTCCATCGGGGACAGAAAGCAGTGATAATATATGTAAAGTGATGAGACTATGTGAGTAAAATGTGAGTAATAAAAATACCGCTATAAGTGTAACTGTGATAATATTATTGCATAAATAACTAATAGTATTATGTAGTACATGTGTGTAAATAAAAATTTCTTTAGTGGACAGTGGTATTCTTATCATGTTTCTGCAGCCTATAGTGTTAGACAAGCCTATAGCTTGTCTTCAATAACACAGTAAATGAACAGAGAAAAGGACAGCAATCGTGTTACAACCTCTTTACCTCACTTTGTGTTAGACATTCACTCTGTGAGAGACAGCTAAACTGTGAACTTTGAAATCCAACCAGGGAGAGCTCAACTTAAAGGAATTATTCCATCTCACTGTTTCCAAGGCAAGATGAGATTAAAGGGTTTGTCCCACGAAAAAAATTCAACAGTTTTCAAACCAGCAACTGGATCTGAATTCTTTTGTAATTGCATGTAATTAAAAATATTTTATAGACACTCAGCTATCTGTATAGCGCCACCTGCTGATTGCTGTTTTTCTTTCTTTATTTTTATTCTTTATTTTGAGTTTTACAGTGAAGAAGCAGAAATAAGAATACATACATTTCAAAATCACAATAAGCCAACTCATTAAATTGCTATATAGCATTCCACAATGGCAAAGAATCTAGTAATGATAGGCACATTATAATAAGTAAGAAAGAAAAATGACCATAAAACATAAGGGGATAGGGGAAAGGGTGGCAGCTCTGATATATGGGCGCATCAAAAGGGTTGTCCCCCAGACTCAAATACAAGGCGAGTTGGTCGGAGCGAGGGAGGGGTGGGGGGGATCCCCTTTAGACTCAGAGAAACCAGACAATGTCGCGCCAGGGCTTCCACAATTTGAGAAACCTATCGTGGGATCTACTGATCCAGCTGGCCATTTCCCCGATCTGGCAAATCTGATTAAGGGTACTTTCACACTGGCGTTATTCTTTTCCGGTATTGAAATCCGGTAAAAGGTCTCAATACCGGGGAAAAAACGCATCAGTTTTGTCCTAATGCATTCTGAATGGAAAGCAATACATTCAGTATGCATCAGGATGTCTTTCATTCCATTTTTTCTTGCCCAAATTCCGGGACAATACCACACTTGCCGGATCCGGCATAAATTTCCACCGGATCTGTCTAACGGATCCGGAAAAAAAAGCTATCTGTTTGTATACGGCTGTTGCCGGAACTGCCTGCCGATTCTAACAATGCTAGTGTGAAAGTACCCTTACTTTCCCAATCCATTTCCGTACAGAGGGGGGACACACATCCAGTCAATGCAAAGGTATTAATGATCTTGCGGCGGCTAATAACTGTGTAGTAATATCTTTTTTTGAGGGTGAATATAACTTGTTAGGTCTTGCAGAACTATCATATCTAACAAGATCTGAAAATCCGGGCATGTAAGTTTCCATATTGCATCCTATACTGGGTCCTAAAAAAGGTTGTATCACTGGGCAATTCCACCAAATATGTGATAGTGATCCCACATCGCCCCCACATCTCCAGCAGTGTGCCGAGTCAGATAACCCCCTCCTATACAGGAACTCGGGAGTTCTGTACCATCTAGAGAGTAGCTTGTAGTGTTCTTCCTGAATGCGAATGCAAGATAAAAAGTCGTGAGATAATGCTAATATTCTTCTTGTCTCTTTAACAGTTAACACCAAGCCTAATTCTTTCTCCCATTCCACCAAGAAGGGTGGATTAGCGTCTCTCTCCTGACCTCCCAGCAGCGCATATAAAGCAGAGACCTTCCTGTGTTTCAAAATTGGAGATGCTATGATTTTTTCAAAAGAGGTTAATGGTCATTTCCTCAAGGCACTGCGGCAGACCATTTGGAAATTAGGTTGATATAGAAAGAAGGAAGGAGATTGTCTGAGAGGGGCAGGGAGAACTTCCAGGGGTGGGATCTTTTGTTCCTTCAAAAGTTCCCCTAGTGTAATAGAGGCAAAAGAGTTCCACATTTCTGTTTGCTGTTTTTCTAATTTATTGGTCCTACTCACTGAGATGGAAGCACATGCTCAGTTCCATCTTTTAATTTCCACCAGTTGCAATAGAAAGGACCTACCCCCTGAGAAAGGACACCTCTCTTGAGCTGACAGCTTGAAATAAATCTAGCAGAACAATTGGAGTAATGAATGGGGAGATCTCTGGATTTATGTGAGGTACAGGACTGGTTCTAGCTTTGTTATAAAGAGGTTGTCATGTACTAGATTATGCATGATTTTCATTTTTTACATTATTCATGTAATAAACCCTTTAAGCACTGGCCCTAGGTGTCTGAGCTTACGGAAACAGCTTAGCTTTCCAGCAGAAAGCACCTGTTATAGCGAAAAAATATAAATTTAAAGAAATAACGGAGAGAGAAGGACAATATGCACAACATTTCTGTCTACATCTAATACACATCTGAAACATGAATTTGCAAATATTATCTCATTAGGCATAACTTTTTATTAGAATATTTAATAAAAAGACCTTTACATCTAACATCACAAGAAATGAAGACTCATTAATCAGCAGTTAGACTTTGGTGAACTCTTGCTGGTGAAGATCCTCCTTCTCATTGTAGTGTTACACCTTGATACTCAGGACACCCTAGAGCCCAGAATCACATCTGATCCTAGTGGTAAAATCAAAAGACAACTAGCTGTTGTCTGTGCATTGAGTCTTCCATTTAGAATCTTATATATAGACTAAACCTTGTGTTCTCCTTTAAGGCACATTTGCTTAAGGCACAAAGAAGAGAATAGCATTTCTGAAGTCATCCTAAGTGAACGCGGCAGCCAGCTTAAAAAGCACATTTGGCATATGTGGGAAGATGGCAGATCTGTGGGTATTTCTGCCAAAATTATTATATAAGAATCTCTACATATGAAAATGTAACCATTCTCTATGCTCCTGAAGTATATTTAACATTTAAAGAGTTTTTTCTAGTCCTTTTACATTGTTGGCCTCCATATAGGCTATCACCCTGAACCCCTGGGGCAAAGGTTTAAAAGTAATATCAGGAAGTATTACTTTACTGAGAGAGTAGTGGATGCATGGAATAGCCTTCCTGCAGAAGTGGTAGCTGCAAATACAGTGAAGGAGTTTAAGCATGCATGGGATAGGCATAAGGCCATCCTTCATATAAGATAGGGCCAGGGACTATTAATAGGATTCAGATATATTGGGCAGACTAGATGGGCCAAATGGTTCTTATCTGCCGACACATTCTATGTTTCTATGTTTCTATGCTCATCAGCAGTAGATCAGCGTCGAAACATCTACTTGGTCCACCACTGTGTGTAGTGGAGAAAAATGATTACTATACTGTTGGTCACATTCATGCCATTGGAAGCAGAACAACTGACTGGTGTGGGTGCAGAGTGTTTGACCGCATCAATCAGATATTGATGGCCTATCCTGAGGATTATTGTTGACCGAATCAAAGTTAACGAATTGGACTTCAATCCAAATTTCTGAAAAAATTATCTTCATCACGAAGCTGAATTTTTTTGCGCTTTGTGGTAACAAAAACACATAGTCACCTCATCCATTTTCATTCCATTTTCCATTTTCTTCTGTGATGACGTGAGCATGCCCAGCCAGCGTGATGAAATCAGCGTGCGTGTGATTTGGCACGATTCTTCAATCAAGATGGCCACGATGGCCTCTCTGTGAGCAAATGGATGAGGTGAGTAGGTATTTCTGTTTTTAACTCCTGATTAACCACTGAAAGGCGTCAATGTGCCTGTCAGATGCCACAATCAGTGTTCATCACGGCATCTGAAGGGTTTAATGACAGTGGGCGGCGAGATTGCCCTTCCCCATCATTGCGCCCGCTACATACAATGGATTGCGATTCGAAACAAATTTCTTTGTAAACTTCGTTGAAGCAGACGATTTTTTGATAACTTTGCTCATCTCTATTGAGGATAATCCAATTAAACATATATTAAAGTCCATATTCTGTAAATATTTAATCTATGAGATAAGTTTTTACAGCAGTAGTTTTGGTCTTCAATTTCCTATGATATGTACTGCCAATAATTCTATTTGTCTCCCTAAGGATTGCTGGCCCATTCCTTAAGGCCCCCATACATATAAGTGTACTGTCAGCTGAAACCTCTGTGATCGATGGGTCCCACTAACAGTCTAATATGTGTGTGTGGAGCTCCCGACTCCACCAAAGCGATGATGTCGGTGGAAGAGAAGGGCTGGGTGAAGTGAACATTTTTGCCTGATCTTTTTGTACTCCTGGCTATAAATCACCACCAGAGGTTTCTGGCAGCAGTTTTCTTCCCTCTCCCAACTGAATACACATACCAGACTTTAGATATCTCTGTCCACAAGACAAAATGATACAGAGGGCCTACCATAAGTCTGCTCAAAGCATGCACACATCCACGTTCAATTATATCCTAAACTTGCTGAAGGACCCGGTTCATTTAATCTATTTCATTTAATGTTTGTGTGTGTCGTTAAAAGATATCAACACTATCCACTATAACAGTGACATCTACAGCACCCCGCCCCCAAAACAATGACCTCCACAGCCCCCCACTCCTTAACACTGACCTCCTACAGTGCCACATCCCTTAAAGGGATTCTGTCATCAAGATTTTCGATATGGAGCTGTTCATATCATCCTCTCAGTCTCCATTATCTAATTAAAAATATACTAGTTTTACCCCCAACTGTCCTTTCATTTTGGATAAAAATCGGTTTTATTAATATGCTAATTACCTTACTAACATGCCCAAGGGGCTGTCCCTCCGGCCGTTTGTGCCCAGCCACACCCCTTATCTCGTAGCCCAGCGCCGCCCCACTGCTAATTATGCGCTCCTCTCATTGCCGATGGTGCGCCGTAATCTCGCGCATTCGCCCTAAATCCACTGGTCAGCGCCCGTGCGGTGTCCTGGCAGCAGCCTCGGCGAACGAAGCGCGCATGCACCAGCTGTCTGCGCACTTTGCCCTCGGGCGCTGACCAGTGGATTTAGGGCGCATGCGGGAGATTACGGCGCACCATCGGCAATGAGAGGAGTGCATAATTAGCAGTGGGGCGGCGCTGGGCTACGAGATAAGGGGTGCAGCTGGGCACAAACGGCCGGAGGGACAGCCCCTTGGGCATGTTAGTAAGGTAATTAGCATATTAATAAAACCTATTTTTATCCAAAATGAAAGGACAGGTGGGGGTAAAACTAGTATATTTTTTATTAGATAATGGAGACTGAGAGGATGATATGAACAGCTCCATATCGAAAATCTTGATGACAGAATCCCTTTAAAATTGGAACTCCACAGCAGCACACCCCTTAACATTGACCTTTACAGCAGCCTTCCCTTTTAACAGTGACTTTCACAGCATACCCCCTTAACAGTGGCCTTTACTGGATAGGGGGCGTGTCCTTTTGAACAGCTCACTCTAAGACAGCAGCACTGTACTGCCTGAGTGTAAGCTGCAGGGAGAAACTCACCCTCCCATCTCTACAGCTGAAAGAAGTTGATTTTTACCTTCATTTTTCAATCCCTGTCAGCTGAGGAGTGGATGGGGCGTGGCCTTACCAGATTGGGGCGTTGGTTAGCGGGACCTAGAAGTTGATTTTTAACTTTATTTTTTCAATCTCAGTCGGCTGAGGAGTGGGAGGGGGCGTGGCCTAGCCAGATTGGGGGCTTGTCCTTTTGGACAGCTCACTGTATGACACATCTTGAAATAAGGTACTAAGTGCTATTAGGCCATGGCTTTACTTTAATAGCAATTATCCTTGTGACAGATTTATTTTAAAGCTCACCTATAGCAGTGAAGATAAATGGCTGGGTTGTTATGGAAACCTGGAGTAAAACTGTGTATGTGGAGGCTGGAGGACCTGCGAGCTTCTATTAGCTGATAAGGGTCATGTGACCAAGCTTCTATTGGCTAATGCATTTTTTGGGGAATATCTCAGGAACGGTACGTCCTAGAGGAGGGATGGCCAACCTGCGGCTCTCCAGCTGTTGAAAGACTACAATTCCCACCATGCCCTGCTGTAGGCTGATAGCTGTAGGCAGTCTTTGCATGCTGGAAGTTGTAGTTTTGCAACAGCTGGAGAGCCGCAGGTTGGCCATCCCTGTCCTAGAGAGCTTAGACATGGTCTAAAACCTTCCCGGACACCTGATGTACCTGTGTGCCAAATTTCGTGATTGTAAATGTGACGGTGCGGATTCCTTTAGCGGACATACACACACACACACACACACACAACTTTATATATTAGATTATGCTGATGTTATGCATTCATGTCTTTTGACCTTTGATTATTTGGTACTCTGTTGGGCCATTAGAACTCATAAATAGTATTAATTGGGGAGTTCAAAAGGTTAATAAAAGGGGGAGCATTTTATGTACTTTCTTCGGTGTATTTGTATCCCCTAAAATACAAAGAGATGCATCTATACTAAAGTATATAAAATATGTAAGAGTGATAAACCCCTACCAGAATTTGTAGTATGGGGCATTAGAAGTACAGATGGATCAAACTAGCTTAGCCTTGATGACACTTCAGACATTTGGAGAATTACCTTCATCTGATATTATAAATCTGTATGTTAATGTAGTCTATTAACAAGCACTAACATATGTTTGAATAAACTGAATCCCTTTTATTGGGACATGAACCATTAAAGGGGTTGTTCTGGTCCTTGTCTTGTAGACTTCCGGGTGGACAGGGTCACATACATCACTACAGCCAATTACTGACATGTCCCTTAGTGGCACATGACCCAATAGTGATGACCCAACAGCCAGAGAGCTGGAATAGAGCAGCGGGTAGCAGGTGGGCATGATTTTCTTCAACTGGTACAGCAGACTAGGGTTGATAGCTACAAAAGTAAAAGAAAGCTGGAAATCCCGCTATGGTCCTTGTTCCATCTGTCGTTACTCAGAAAGGGTTTAATGTTCTTTTGTTGATGTAGCATGTAAATATATATTTTTAAGTGTTTAATTAACTGTCCTATTAATAGAAGCAGATTGTACAGTTTACTGAATAGTACATCAAAGGGAACCCATCAGTACATTTATGCTGCCCTTACCAAGGGAGTCATGGAATGTTGACAGGCTCCCATATTAAAAACAACTTAATCTGCAAATGTTGACTCTACTGCAGGTCACTTGTATGGGGCGAGCAGTTGTAATTGCACTGTATCGCCCCTACAAGGCAGACAGTGCAGGTACATATTCTAGAGGACCCAGTTCTCGCACAAGTGCCAAGACCCCTTCACACATTGATCAGTGCGGGTGCCATCCTGAGGATAGGTCATGAATATTATGCCACTGCAAAATCCCTTTAATTACTATTGCACCCCAAGACTCAGTTTGGATACAGGTCACTTAGTCTCCCTAGGTTTATAGTCGGTCAACCACATTACTATACAGAGGTGAAGATGTAAGTCACATAGTTGTAACACTTTAGGAGGAATTTATCATTTCTCCCACACCAGTTTCCTGGCAAGAAAAAAAGTTGCAAACCTCGTGTTTGTGAATTTTTAAATGCCATTGCACCTAAATCTAGGCACAAGTGGCATTTCGACGCCACCCTCACCATGTTCCTGAGAAGAGGGCATGGCAAGGGAGAGGGCATGGGCACGGTTTTCAAACAGACTTTTTTTTTTTTGGGGCAACTTATCCCAAAATCGCGGACAGACAACATTTTTTACGAACAAATCAATTTTTTTTTATGAATGTTGACTGTGAGCTGTAAAATGTTGATAATTATCACCAAAATAATCTAGCGAATTACCACCAGCCTCACAAAAATCACAGACACATTTTTTTTTTTCACGGACACAGGAAAAAACTGACTTTTAACCGGATTATCCACAAGTTTCTGGACAGTTGGCAACCCTTGCATCAACCCAACAACAGCAAGGCTTGCTCCTGGTCATAAATTAAGCGCGTCCCCTGACAGCACACGGGGATGCATAGTCTGGCGTAAAATGACAGTTTACGATAAATTCCCCCCTTTGAATGTAAAATGAAGAAACTAATAATATGAGTTCTACAGTGTCCTGAAAAATACACAGAATTTTATTAGGCCTATAAAGTATTAAACACTTCATTGATGTACACGCTTATGTGGAATATCTCCTTTGTAAATGTAGCACTTTTTAAAGATGGTAACAGATGGAGATGTTTTCAGCGCCAGTGGTGTGAATTATAATTTGCAGTTAATATATAAGATATGGCAGTCTTGTCAAAAAAATATACGGAATGAGCTACTAGAGCATTGAAAGTTGTACTCAAGGAGCATATCAAATTTATCAATACCATGAGCTCAACAATTACAAATAAGTGCACACAATGACAACTAAGGGCATTCTCTTCTGCGGGTAATAGACTTGTTCTGTAAGGCAGAAAGTGGTTTAATTAAATGACATGAAACGTGTGGTTTAAAACTGTAGCTTAAATAATGAGCATAATCATTTATCATGATCAAGTTTGTAATTAAATAGAACTATGGAAATGCCTATATCTTATTAAAAGCAAACAATAAGATAGGTAGACAATAATTATAATGGCAAACAGAAAACATGGCTCATATCAAATATCTGGAACTTAGACACAGGCAAACTGCAGATCTTCCATCCGCATTTTTGGTTAACTTAAATAGGTCAGCTGTCCTCATTTTGCGGACAAGTATAGGGCCCGTTCTATGCTTTGCGGAATGGACATAAGGATACAGAAGTCGGGAGGTTTATGGAGATAATGCTATTGTCCGCTGATTGCTTTTAAGATAAAGACATGTATGATATATAGATATGTAGCGCTGGATTTCATCGACTAGTAGGACAGATTTAGTCTATGCTCACACAAGTTGCTTCCATTTTTACAGCAGCGATAATGTATATGGAAGATCCGTTTTGTATTGGATCCTTTTGAATACCATTGACGTTCACTAGAAGTCATGTTCAGAAGTGGCAGATTTGGTGCAGTTGTTCGGTACAAATTCCATACTGAAAATCTGAAATAGGGTCCTGTACAAAGGTTTTGCAAAACCTAATTTTCATGTGGATGACAAAATTCTAGGCAGGATATTATACCCTTAACGTTGACCTGGATTTTGTTTTCCAAAAATCTTCTGCAGCAATTTACTGCCATGTCTGAATGTATTTACAATACTTTTCTATTGACTGTTCTTTTTGTTTTATTTAAAAATGATTTTACCATTTTCATAAAATTTAACTACTGCAAGGTGCTGTCCAGAATTAAAAAATATGACCACTTTCTTACAGAAACAATACCACACCTGTCAATTGGTTGTTTCTGATATTACTGCTTAGCTCCATAGAGGTGAATAGGCCATATTTTTATGATCATGGAAAACCATTTTAATGTGATCTCTTGGTTCTTCTGTGCTACCATATGACATATGCTTATGCTTATGCATATGCTTCATAAATGTAAGGTATTGATTTCTATTTCAATGTTAGCAACATTTAAAACAAATGTTTAGTTACTCCTTTAAATTAACATTTTAATAATAGTAATTGGAAATAATACATATAGCCCTATATATAAAAAGCAAAACAAAACAAAAAAAGTAATACAATTCAGAACGGTCTAATTTTAAAGTAACCACCATTTTCTCAGATTAAAGCATCACTCTCGACATTTTCTCAATTAATTTCATAAAATAGCCATTAGGGGTGCTTTGCTGACCATTTGTCAGCTACACTCCCTTGACTCATCCCAAGTCTATTAGGTAAAAAGACTTGCCTGACTGATTAAACATTTTAAAAACAGGCTCAGAATGGTGTAAAATAATAAACTAAATGATACTCACCTTGCTGCTCCCTTTACAACTTTTTCTGGTCCCCAACTGACATGCAGGAAATGACTGCTAAGCTAATCTGGCTGAGGCAGGTCACTGCTGTGGCCAATGATTGTCCGAACACCCATTTCTTGGTTACTGGAAGGGAACAATAAATAGAGATTGGCAGGGGAATGGGAAGCAATGGGAGCAGCAGGGGATTGAAAAGGTGAGTATCACTTATTTGACTCTGTTCTGAGGCTATATTGAACATTTTCATTGGCCGGACAACCCCTTTAAAGGGGTTCCCTGGGAATGTATCAAGATAGTCTACAGCAAGCCATCCTGGAATTTGACAAGGATGTGTTGCCTAAATTTCTAAAACTGCAGGAAGGTTGAAGGGGTAAGTGTTGCTATACAATGCTGACAAGATGTGCTGTCCGGTTGCTTAGCCTTACAAAATATCTCCTGAATAATCGATTCATTACTACCTATTGCTCTACAATAGGTATTAATGATGCAATCCTGTCATGGCTGAGCAGCCTGACAGAAACGGGGAAGAGAGATGCAGTACTGCTCCCCTTTCCTTTCAGGATGCTCATCATTAGTATCTGTTGTAGAGCAGAGTCTGTGCATTATGCGTGACATTTGCTGTCAGCCTGAGCAGCCTGGCAGCACATCTCATCACTATTATGTGACTTAAGCTCCACACTGGAGCACAAATGATAGCCCAACCAAGATAAACAGAATAGCTGGAAAGGCATAACACTGGAGAATGCAGTGGTAGCCTTGCCGGTTAAAGGGTTTATTCAAATTATTTTAAATAATGCATACAACTTGAGACTTGATGAAATAATAAAAGCACTACCACTTACCTGTCCAGTCTGCTCCCATCCTGTACTGCTGCTCCTTCATTTCCTCGGGCTGCAGCCAGTGACTATTGCTGTGACTGCAGCTTTGATTTCCCATGCGCGCCCTCTACAGCCAATCACTGGCATCAGCAGTCTTGGGCCCAGGGGTGCACCACCAATGAGGCCAGATGAGGTGATTGCCTCAGGCGGCAAGACCTAGAGACAAGTGGGGGCAGTGGCAGGACTGTGGGAATATCTCTCTATATTCAACTGTATCACAGTATGCCTTAAACAGTAGGGCTGGAGGGGTTGGGCGCTGTTTCAATTTGTGCCTCAGGCAGCTGAAAGGCTAGGTGCACCCCTGCTTGGGCCAGACACCAGTGTGGCCAGTGATTGGCTGCAGCGGTATATGGAATGTCACTGAATGTAGCCAAAAAATATGTCACTGGCTGCATCCCAGGGAGAGCAAGGAGTGGCAGAGCTGCATTGGAGTGGGCTGGAAAGATGAGTGGAAGTACTTTCAATATGTTGTCAGGAGCCAGGCAGATTGCATTAATACATGCAAAATAGTACAATAATAAAAAAGCATAGACAACCCCTTGAAGTGTGTCTTAAGTTCTGTATAAACACACCTGTTGAGCTTTCCATTTTTAAGGAGCAGTCACTTGATTTTTGCAAAGGGGCATTATGCACTTGATAATATAATTCTGTAGCACATGGATGGGCCTTTGTGCCATAAGGTAACAACATTTGCCCTATGGGAACTAGGAAATACATGACTTTAACAACCAGATTTTTAAAAAAAACAACTGTGTATAACACAAATGGTTTCAATCATCTCCATATTCAGTTGCTGAATACATTTTAACTTTTCTCTGGTACTTTTTCCATGGTTTTACAGAATTGCTTCTGCTTCCCTGCATCCCCTGCAGCCAGCAGGAGGCTGCACACTATTTTACAAAATTAACCCAACAGGTAAACTATAGCCTACAGTAAATAGTGCTGGGCAGGGGCGGACTGACCAGTCAGGCACTTCGGACGTTGTCCGAGGGCCCGGCTGGGATGGGGGCCCGCTGCAGCCGTGCTGAAGAGCTATTTGTCACCACGTATTTCACGTTCCCGCATCACGTGACCTCCCAGAAGCCCATTAGAGGCTTTTTCTAGTTGGAGGAGGCTAAAAGACCTTTCATGATGTCACTACCACGTTATCCTGTGTGAGCGGAGTCAGTCTCCAGGCTGTTCAGCGGGAGGAGGTAAAGGACCTGTGATGATGTCACGACCATCTGATCCTGTGTGGGAGGAGTCAGGCTCACAGGCTGTGCATTTGAAGGAGGTAAAGGACCTGTGATGATGTCGCGACCCTGTGATCCTGTATGGGCGAGGTCAAGCGGATCACATGATCATGTGCTGCTGTACTTGTTGGATAGTGACTAGAGTAGAATCGCTGCTGGTAGGTGTGATGTCACCCAAGGAGGTGGAGACTGGTAGTCTAATGGGCGGGGCCTCTTTCTAACAACTCCAGTCTGCCTCCCCCATACATGCCGTGTAAAGAAATGCAGGTTGAGGTATGTGTGTAGTCTCCACCATTTTCTGCCATTAACCCCTACACTACCAGCTCTCTGCTCTTGAATTACCTCCTATTCCTTATTAACACCAGGAGGCGGTTAAAGGGGGTTCTCTGAGCACAGACCTCCTGGGAGTATTATTTCTATACTGTGTAATGGACTTATATAAGGGGCCACATGACCCTGAGGCTAGTCCTGCTTCTGTGTGTGTCCTCCTGCTCCTTACCTCATCCTAGTGGTGGTCCCAGCCCTTCTGTACCTTGCTGCCTCCATTACAGCACCTGCGTTACAGTGTGTCAGCACACAGAGAGCCCTGAATACAACCTGCTGTCTCCATCTAACATAAGCTTTTCCAGGGTGAGATCCACCTGAAGCTGCTCGGTTCTTTCTTTCAGCCAGATGTTCTCTGTGATTTCTGGGATCTGTCTACAGACGAGCTGTCTGGGCCGTACTCTGTGAGAGTCTGTCCCTGTGTGTGTGTGTGTCACCATCACCATGCCCACAGTGTTCCTATGTTTTGATGCAGCTGCATCAGGACATTCTGTGTGGGGCAAGAAGAAGAAGAAGGAAGAGGAGGCAGCGCCTCCAGCATGGAGTCCATGGGAGGCACACTAAGGACGTAGGTAACACTACCACATTATCAGCACTAGTGTTATCTGTAGTTTTACATAGGAGTGCAGGTAACACTACCACATTATCTACACTAGTGTTATCTGTAGTTTTACATAGGACTGCAGGTAACACTACCACATTATTAGGACTAGTGTTATCTGTGGTTTTACATGGGACTGCAGGTAACACTAGCACATTATCAGGACTAGTGTTATCTGTGTTTTTATATAGGACTGGAGGTAACACTACTACATTTTCTGTACTCAGATAGTCATCACTGTGTTATCTGTGTTGTCACATAGAACTGCAGGGGACATCTACTATATTATCTGTACTCAGAGAGTTATCACTGTATAGGGGGGCCCACTGAGACTTTATCGCCCAAAGGCCCACATGAGCCTGGAGCCGACGCGGTGCAATATGTGGGTGGGGCTGTGTGTGGGTGTGGCTTGAGGGTGGGCGGGGACACAGGGGCCCCATAATCTCTTATTGCCCGGGGGCCCCATGAGTTGTCAGTCCGCCCCTGGTGCTGGGGCAGCTGTCTCTGTAAAGACTTACATAGAGAGTATGTTAGGAAACTAAACAAAAAGCTAAGTGCTCCTGTGCCTTTGAAAATCAAGAACACAAGTGACATTTTTGTTCTTGAAATTTAAAAAGCAGAGAATGGTTGAAGGGTTGACTTTTCTTTTTGGTTGTTTCTTTAGCAGGAGCTGCTGGACTTTGATTGCTTATATTGTGATTACATGAGGAAATTGTATTATAAAATTTGGGAATTGCCAAACCAAAATCTTGTACTTAATCCAAAAAAATTGTTGTGGAAGGACTTAAAGTGAGCAGTTCTTGGGAGGAAACCCAACAACATAACATAACTGAAGCTGTTTTGTACAGAGGAATAGGATAGGACTAATCAACAATTAACGGAAATGTTTACTTGCAGTTATTGCTGTACAAGGGGGTCACACTAGATACTGAAAGCAAAGATACACATACTTTTGCCACTCATGGAGGGGTAATTTAAAATCTTTTTATTGGATCATATAAATGACCAAGTCTAATAATGTTGACTCATTGGTTTGAATTGGTTATGTTTATCTACTTTTAGGACTTGTGTGAAAATCTGAAATAGTTTTAGGTCAAACGTATGCAGAAATATAGACCATTCTGAAGGACTCATAAACTTTCAAGCACCACTGTAGCCTTATAGAGACAAATAACAAGTATGTATTGGTTATATGTCATAGATGATTGACATTATAAGATGAAGTGAAAGGAATTGCCTTATTTTAAACATAGTACAAAGTGAACTCTAATATAGTGAAACATTTTTGAGATGACCATCCTAAATTACATTGAGAGTAGTGGTGTCCACTTGAAAAAAGATGACTAGTACACCAAGAGTATGATGGAACTGAAACTCCATCTAAGAAAATCTGGTCTTCATAAAAGAGTGGCCTTCTCAAAGGGGTGGTGGTTTTTTGTTGAGCCTTCACTGTGTCGTGCAAATTACATTTTATTCATTAAGTTCTATGTCAACTGTAAATGTGCAGAACCAGATTAAACCTTCTTGTCTTCTGAATACTTGATAGAACCTAAATGATTTGGCTACATAGTTGCTTACGGTCATCATTCAAAATTTTGAAATACATCTCAAAAGACTTTGTTTTGATATGTGCTCATTAAAAGTAACCCAAAGGATTTCAGTGAGGTTTATGTTATTAAGGTTTTGTCTAGTTTGAGGCCCATGAGCTTAATTGCTAATTCTTTAGAAATGTGGCCAGGATTTGCCTTTCGAGAAGCAGCCAGCATGCATTACATCAGAAAACTTCACAAGTCACTATGTCTTATTCAGCTTCATATACTGTATATGAAGGATTTATAGAAGGTTTTATAGAAACACATTTACACATTGCAGTTGCAGATATGGTAGCAAAGCTGTTATTATCCACCTATAAACATCTCAACATAAACATGTAGCACTATTCAGGACTTCCGCTTCCGGTATGGTAGATGCCAACACTTTAAACATGGAGCCCGCTCCGGAGCAGAGCAGGCACCATGACTGTCAGGTTTCTGTTTTTTTTACAGCAGACACCTAGGGCTTATTAAAAGCCTGCCAATCACAACTAAAAAAAAATCTAAAAATTCACATTACTCCTCCCATTCCAAATAATAAAAATAAAAATAAACAATAAAAAACATAATTAGCACTGCCGTTTCTCAAATTAGCCAAACTATTAAAATAAAAAGCTTTCCATGGAAAAATAAAAATCTGGGAGTAAAAATGGAAACACAAATACAGAATATCAGTTTGTCCTTAGAGGGTTAAGGACAGCATATCTTAATGACACTTCTGATGGGCTATTATGCCAAATGGCACAAAAAATATTGTATATATTATGACAGGGTATAGTGAAGTGCTATTTTTACATTGTCTGCATCATGAACAGGGTGGTCTTCTGCCACTTCCTACTGCCTCCAGCACCCATCAAAGATTGATAGCCGTTGTACAGTCGCATCGATCTATCTATCTATCTCTACCATATATCTATCTTCTATATATAGGTCTACATATATATCAAATATATATATATGTATTTACATATCTATTATCTATCTATCTATCTATCTATCTATCTATCTATCTATCTATCTATCTATCTATCTATCTATTCCCTATATCTATCTATCTATCTATCTCTACCATATATCTATCATCTATCTATATATAGGTCTACATATATATCAAATATATATGTATATATCTTCATATCTATTATCTATCTATCTATCTATCTATCTATCTATCTATCTATCTATCTATCTATCATAGATACTTCTATCAATCAGTAATTGTGTGATTGTGCAGGTCTAAGTGAGTTTGCACTCATATACTCCAATTATACTCCATATACACAACATAAAAGTTTAGTACCAAGTGAATCCTTAAGCAGTACCTGTTTATTCCACATGCTGTGTGAACATAGCTAGCTTGAGGCTGGTGTTAATGCAATAGCTACAATGTCAGCATACCATTATTGGACACAGTTTGTGATGCTTAACATTTAGCTTCATCTTTTGGATGGATCTTATGGATTTTCCTGAATAGGCACTGCATTATATATTTTTTAAAGATTTTTTTTAATTTTAAAAATGCATCCGTTCTACAAAGCTAAGGGTCCTTTTACATGGGCTGATACAGAAAGCAGTTATCGGGAGTGAGGCATTCATTACCGATCATTGTCTGCACATTCAGTTACATTTACATGTAGCAGTCATCTCTTCTATATGGGTATGAACGATCTCTACTACGATCGTACATTGCTGTACCGTTTCATTGTTGGCAGCATATTCACACAAAAATGATTAGATCAGGGTACTTATCCTGAGTGAACATTTGTGTGATAATTGGCCTAATAATCTGTCCATGTAATTGGATCCTAAACCATTGGGTGCAGGCTGTAAAAAATTCGGATTCAGTGCTATTACCCTGCAGATGTACTGTAAAGGGCTACCTGGACATGGGCTTTTTGTATAGCAACATCTAAGATGTATTTCACTACAATCTAAGTACTTTCCTTATCAACCTTCATATCCTATTTGTATAACTGTGTCCAGCTTAGCAGTTGGCAGTGACAAAATAACCTGTAGCTAATCAGATAGCTAGTGATATTCTTTGAAGTAGGACATAAGCTGATCTTGTGGGAGGCAGTGACTGTCCACTTGTGTGATTTGTTTAACTAATAATGAGGACAGAATTAGATTTGGCAGGGCAGTGCTGCAAATGAAAATGGAAGCCCCAAAAGATCATAGGAACACTAATAGTCCAGGGAGGATACCTTTAATCTTATCTATCAGGATGGTGGAATCAACATTCCAAATTACAAATTACCTGGTCTCCATAGGATTAGATACTGATAACATCTTAACCAGGCAAATATACAGGTTGAATGTGCTAAAAACAATGATAGCATAGAATGGAATGTTGTCCAATCTTAATGAATGAAATTGCCTATTCATAGGATAGGCAAACAATATTTCAATCATCGATAATCATTATCGTTAGGCATCTGAATCTCAGCACCCCCGGCAGGTCTGCTGTATGTAACATAGTAACATAGTTTATAAGGCCGAAAAAAGACATTTGTCCATCCAGTTCAGCCTGTTATCCTGCAAGTTGATCAAGAGGAAGGCAGAAAAACCCCTGTGAGGTAGAAGCCAATTTTTCCCCACTTAAGGGGGAAAAAATTCCTTCCCGACTCCAATCAGGCAATCAGAATAACTCCCTGGATCAACGACCCCTCTCTAGTAGCTATAGCCTGTAATATTATTACCCTCCAGAAATACGTCCAAGCTCCTCTTGAATTCCTTTATTGTACTTACCATAACCACCTCCTCCATAGTCTCACTGCTCTTACCATAAAGAATCCTTTTCTATGTTTGTGTACAAACCTTCTTTCCTCCAGACGCAGAGGATGTCCCCTCGTCACAGTCACAGTCCTGGGGATAAATAGATGATGGGAGAGATCTCTGTACTGACCCCTGAAATATTTATACATAGTTATTAGATCTCCTCTCAGTCGTCTTTTTTCCACAGTGAATAACTCTAATTTTGATAATCGTTCAGGGTACTGTAGTCCCCCCATTCCAGTTATCACTTTAGTTGCCCTCCTCTGAACCCTCTTCAGCTCTGCTATGTCTGCCTTGTTCACAGGAGCCCAGAACTGTACACAGTACTCCATGTGTGGTCTGACTAGTGATTTGTAAAGTAGTAGGACTATGTTCTTATTATGGGCATCTATGCCCCTTTTGATGCAACCCATTATCTTATTGGCCTTGGCAGCAGCTGCCTGACACTGGTTTTTACAGCTTAGTTTGCTGTTTATTAAAATTCCTAGGCCCTTTCCCATATCAGTGTTACCCAGTGTTTTACCATGTACAGGTGACTTACATTATTTCTTCCCATGTGCATAACCTTACATTTGTCAGTGTTAAACCTCATCTGCCACTTATCTGCCCAAGCCTCCAATCTATCCAGATCCCACTGTAGCAGTATACTGTCCTCTTCAGTGTTAATTACTTTACACAGTTTAGTGTCATCTGCAAAAATTGATATTTTACTGTGAAAGCCTTCTACAAGATCATTAATAAATATATTGAAGAGAATAGGGCCCAATACTGACCCCTGAGGTACTCCTCTAGTGACAGTGACCCAATCTGAGTGTGTACCATTAATAACCACCCTCTGTTTTCTATCACTGAGCCAGTTACTTACCCACATACAGACATTTTCTCCCAGTCCAAGCATTCTCATTTTATATACTAACCTTTTATGCGGTACAGTGTCAAATGCTTTGGAGAAGTCCAGATATACAACATCCATTGATTTGCTGCTGTAAAGTCTAGAACTTACCTCCTCATAGAAACTGATAAAATTTGTTTGACATGACCGATCCCTCATGAAGCAATGCTGATATGGCGTTATGTGCTTATTTTCATTGAGGTACTCCAAGACAGCATCTCTCAGAAAACCTTAAAACAGTTTACCCACGACAGATGTTAAACTTACCGACCTATAGTTTCCCTCTGCTATGCGCCAATCCTGTGGAACACTCCCTGTCAGTATAGAGTCCTTAAATATCAGAAATAAGGGTCTGGCTATGTCCTCTGGTCCTGGCAATTTGTCTATTTTATTCTTTTTAAGATGCCGCTATACTTCTTCCTGGGTCAGACAGGGCACTTTTAATGGGGAATTTACTTTTACATTCTGCATTTTATCTGATAGTTTGCTTCCCTCAGTGAATACAGTGGAGAAAAAAATATTTAATAGCTTTGCTTTCTTCTCATCGCTCTCTGCAACTCCCCCCTCATTACTCTGTAGAGGGCCAACACCATCAGATTTATACTTTTTATCATTTATATACTTGAAGAACATTTTAGGGTTAGTTTTGCTCTACTTGGCAATTAATCTCTTGGTCTCTAGTTTGGCTGCTTTTTATTTTTTTATTTTTTACATATTCAGTTTTTTACCCTCCTGTTTTAGTGATTTAAATGCTTTCTTTTTGTCATTTATTGCTTTCTCTACAATTCTATTTATCCACATTGGTTTTTTTCTTGTTCCTTAACCTTTTATTCTCATAAGGTATGTACCTCTCACAATTAGATTTTAGGATGCTTTTAAAAATATCCCATTTTGTAGCTGCATTTTTATTTTTGAGGACTTTGTCCCAGTTAGTTAGACCTATGGCCTCTCTTAGTTGGCTAAATTTAGCTTTTTTGAAGTTTGGTATTTTTGTTTTTCCCTGAAGAAACACTATTTTGAATGATAATTGGAAGGTTATTACTTTATGGTCAATATTTTCCAGGTGTCCCCTAACCTGCAACCTGCACATCTGTTGTTCTGTCAGGTCTATTGGTTAATACTAAGTCCAGTATGCGGCCAGAGGAAGCGTGATCACAAGCACGAAACGGCAGTAGCCGCTACCACCTGCAATAGAGTGTCCGCCCCAGGATCCTATATGTAACTGTTTTTCATGAAGATGAAATAAAGAAGTAACAGAATAGCAACTTCGGTGAGTGCCACGCATCTTTATTTTACCTCTCTACATTGTTGCAAATTGAATCAGCTCGCCCTCTCCAGCGCTGAGCACAACGCATGAAGTTAATCACACCGCAGTACCGGCTTCTTGTATGAATTGAAGGGTTGGACAGGTTTCAGTTTCCCAGTCTATATCTGGGTAGTTGAGGTCCCCCATAATAACAACCTAATTATGATCTGCCACCTCGTCTATCTCGTTTAGTAGCAGAATTTCTGTGGACTCTGGTATATTAGGTGGTTTAGTAATTTATTTTTGTTTTTGCCCCAATGTATTTCTACCCACAGTGACTCCACATGTTCATGTCCCTCACTTATATCTTCTCGGACTGTGGGCTTTAGACAGGACTTTACATAAAGGCCGACCCCTCCACCTCTCCAGTTTTTGCTATCCTTTCTAAACAGACTGTAACCCTGTACATTAACCGCCCAGTCATAGCTATCATCCAGCCATGTCTCAGTTATTCCCACTATGTCATAGTCCTCCTCACACATCACTAATTCCAAGAATCTGGATGTATTAAAGGTTGTCATAATCTGTACTCCCAGACTAACCAGTCACTCTGAAATTTGTAATTGTCTTTAACATAATTTCCTTTAGGCCTCATGCACACGACCGTTGTGTGCATCCGCGTCCGTTCCGTCATTTTTCACAGTTTAGCGGAGGTCCCATTAATTTCTATGGAGCTGAGAGTCCTCTGTTTTTAATCCGCATCCGTGATCCGTGATTCCAGTCCGTCAAAAAAATATAACCTGTCCTATTCTTGTTCTCCCAGGAAGGGCATCCGCAGGGCTACTTGCTTCTGCAACCGCTGGTTTTCCGTGGGGAGTCTCTCGTCCCGCAGATACTCCACAATACCCAGTGCCTGGTAGCATATGCCTTTGCGGGCTGTATCTCGGTCATCCATGACACCCTCATCGTACTCCACTGCTGTTTCCATTCTGCTGTAGCCAGGGGCGCTGTACGGATACTAGCGTTGCCCTCAATATGTTCCACGAACGGTGTCTCCGAGCTGCTCCTCCTCGCACTAGGATGCCATCCCACTGCTTGCCACTGATGTAACAAATCTCCTAGCACCCCGACCGGGTACCTCCGTTGATGGATTCTCCTAGTGCTTCCCGAGGACTCCAAGCACTCCGCTCTACACCAAAACCACCACAGGAACCAGGAACAGGAACAGCTCTTACAAGAGCTAATAGTATAGCCAGGGGAGTATAGCAAATCTTCAGCGTATAGCAATCCCCAGTGTCGATCAGTTACCCAAACACCAGCCTCAACATGATGAAGGGTAAAACAGGAACTCTTTATTGAACACACAGCATTGACTTATATACACATGACATACTGAGGACATGACATAGCAGCCAATTCTGTACAGTTTAAACACAAAACTAACCCTATTCAACAAACACAATGGCATTGTCTGTGACGCAATTAACAAACACACTGGCATTGTCTTTGACGCAATCAACAATGAACATGCAAACAGATATCTTCACCCCCTCCATAATGAATGAATGGGAAGAGGAGACACATGTGATGGGATTATCACCTGAGTGTATCATAGGAGTCGGCTGCTATTATAATCAACTATCTTAATCCCATCACTAACACAATCAGTGGGAGTCCCAGTGCAGAGTTAACCCTTTTTTGTGTTGCTGAATCCACACCATGCCTTTTTAATGGGCAATAGGAAATATGTGGCATATAAATTACACACATAAATCAGGGTTCATAGTTCCTTGTAACCCCAAAAGGTCTGAGGGGGTCTCCATAGTTCTCGGTCCATAGTCTGTAGGAAGGAGGCTGGCCCTCAGGCTTCTCCAGCAGCCCCAGTGACGGTTCAGTCTGTCACATTTCTCCCCTCCCAACAGTAGACTAACCCGGTACCTGACCTCCTGTCGGTCGGTGCCTGAGTTAGTAGCCCACCCATAAACAAACACTGGTCCTGTTGAACTCTGGGGTCTGGTTCTGTTCTGTATGTCCCCAGCTGTTGAGTGGGCATCTGCTACTCCTTGCTTCATTGTTGTTCTCTAGCTTGGAGCTGTAGGTACTTGGTGGGCCGAGGCAGACTGCGCTCTGCCCAGATGCCAGCTCTTCCGCTGGGGTAGTCAGTGGGGAGTCAGGCTCTGGACAAGAGGATAGGGGAAGGCAGAGGCCGACTGCACTCTGACCAGATGCCAGCTCTTCTGCTGGGGTAGACTGTGGGGAGTCAGCCTCTGGACAAGAGGATAGGGGAGGGCAGAGGCTGACTGCGCTCTGCCCAGATGCCAGCTCTTCCGCGGGGGTAGCCAGTGGGGAGTCAGGCTCTGGACAAGAGGATAGTGGAGGGCAGAGGCCAACTGCGCTCTGCCTAGATGCCAGCTCTTCCACTGGGGTAGCCTGTAGGGAGTCATTCTCTGGAGATGAGGATAGGGGAGGGCAGAGGCCAACTGCGCTGTGCCCAGATGCCAGCTCTTCCGCTGGGATGGGGTCAGGGAATCCTGCCCCCAGGACCTTGTTGCGGATCAGCTGTGGAGAGGAGGGATCATTTACCTCCTCCTCCTGGCATTTCTGCGGGGTTGGTGGGGGATCCTTACCGGCCATTCAGCATCCCGGTAGGCCTGGTGCAGAGACTGCGGTCCCATCTGCACCATCGGAGTTAGGGGTGCTGTCCCCCTGTGGTTGGGGAGAGAGACCGATTGTCTCCTCTCCCTTCAAGATACACTGCCGCTGGGGAATGGAGACGATGCTCTCCTCTCCGTGCAAAACATACTGCCGCTGGGGAGCAGGACCGACTGTCCCTACTCCCTGAAACTCCGGCTGCCATTGGGGATCTGGGCCGACTGTCCAGCATCACTGTAGGGCCGGTGGAGAGACCTCGGTCCCATCTCCACCTGCCATATGGGGTTGCCCCCAGGACCAGTCTATGAGGTCCCCTACCTGTGTAGCTGGTACTGAAGCAGGGGATACTTCAGTCGGGTCTTCCCAGTAAACCTCCACAATATCCTCCCAGCTGAAGGGCTCTGGACCTGGGTCTGACACTCTGCTCTCTCGCTGAGCCCTCTCACTGGAGTGAAACAGCTGCTGGTAGTCCTGTTCCAGCTTCATCTCCCGGGTCACCAGGTGGACCAGGTCTTGCTCAATTTTGTGAGTGTCGTCCCAGTCATACCTGCTCTCCCGCCACTCAAAGAGGTCCCTTAACCGGGCTTGTGTAGGGCTCAAAAACTCCAGCTCTGAAAAAGTCTCCCATAACAAGCCAGGACCATCAAACTCCTCTCCCTCTGGCTTGTCATGCTCAGCTGTCCTGGGTAGGTACTGTTCCCCATACCACCAGAGCGCATGGTGGGCATCTTCCAGCCACAGCTCCTGCCATGCTAGGTGTTCCAATTCCTTTACCCATTCCTCCCGGGGCTGCTCTCCCAGGAAGGGCATCCGCAGGCTACTCGCTTCTGCAACCGCTGGTCTTCCGTGGGGAGTCTCTCGTCCCGCAGATACTCCACAATACCCAGTGCCTGGTAGCAGATGCCTTTGCGGGCTGTATCTCGGTCATCCATGACACCCTCATCGTACTCCACTGCTGTTTCCATTCTGCTGTAGCCAGGGGCGCTGTACGGACACTAGAGTTGCCCTCAATATGTTCCACGAACTGTGTCTCCGAGCTGCTCCTCCTCGCACTAGGACGCCATCCCACTGCTTGCCACTGATGTAACAAATCTCCTAGCACCCCGACCGGGTACCTCCGTTGATGGATGCTCCTAGTGCTTCCCGAGGACTCCAAGCACTCCGCTCTACACCAAAACCACCACAGGAACCAGGAACAGGAACAGCTCTTACAAGAGCTAATAGTATAGCCAGGGGAGTATAGCAAATCTTCAGCGTATAGCAATCCCCAGTGTCGATCAGTTACCCAAACACCAGCCTCAACATGATGAAGGGTAAAACAGGAACTCTTTATTGAACACACAGCATTGACTTATATACACATGACATACTGAGGACATGACATAGCAGCCAATCCTGTACAGTTTAAACACAAAACTAACCCTATTCAACAAACACAATGGCATTGTCTGTGACGCAATTAACAAACACACTGGCATTTTCTTTGACGCAATTAACAATGAACATGCAAACAGATATCTTCACCCCCTCCATAATGAATGAATGGGAAGAGGAGACACATGTGATGGGATTATCTCCTGAGTGTATCATAGGAGTCGGCTGCTATTATAATCAACTATCTTAATCCCATCACTAACACAATCAGTGGGAGTCTCAGTGCAGAGTTAACCCTTTTTGTGTTGCTGAATCCACACCATGCCTTTTTAATGGGCAATAGGAAATATGTGGCATATAAATTACACACATAAATCAGGGTTCATAGTTCCTTGTAACCCCAAAAGGTCTGAGGGGGTCTCCATAGTTCTCGGTCCATAGTCTGTAGGAAGGAGGCTGGCCCTCAGGCTTCTCCAGCAGCCCCAGTGATGGTTCAGTCCGTCACAGGACCCATTCAAGTCAATGGGTCTATCAAAAAAACGGATGCACAACTGGTATGTCATCCGTGTCCGAGTCCGTTTATTTCTACAAGACCTTGGTGCAATAAAATTACACTTTTCATTAACCTTCCTTTTTTTCCCCCTGTCAGACAAAAAAAAAGGAAGACACAAAGAAACACAACTGAAGCAAAATCGGACACGGACCGCTGAAGCCAAATCACTGACAGTGAAAAAACACTGTTGTGTGCATGAGGCCTTAATGTATGGAAAAATTGGGGAAATCAGATTGCAACATTTTCTTTTTATCCAAATGCAAAAATAAAAAGTAAAAAAAAAAATATTCCCAAAGGACTCTACGCTTAGTAATTCTTTTCAACATACCTAAGATGTTCGCTCTGCACAAAACCTGTGCTACAGGACTTCTGAGGGACTACGGTAAGTAACCATCTTTTACATGTCTTCCATAACATCAAGACTATCAGCTCCCCCATACACATACATGTTTGGCTCGGCTGAACATGTATATGTATTTTATAGGTAGAGGGGAGAAACCTGCTACCAGACATGTCCCACGAGAACAAAAGGATAGGGGGAAAATAATGATTTTGCCCAATCTTTCTTTTCCCCGACATTATCTGTCAGAGGAAAGTCGGCCAAACCCTCTGGTCTCAGCAGGTTCAGCCATCAATACACTAATGTACATGGGACCTTAAGGTCAAAGTGGAGTTAGAAATACTGATGAATAGAACTATACAAACCAAAAATTACAATAATACTATAACCTATAAACATTTCTGGTCTACAACAAGGAAAATAACCTCCTTAGACTGCAAATAATTGGGGTTGCTCCATCATCATATCTCATTTTTTTTTAAATCATAAAAAAATGATTGTTTTCCATTTACATGCTGTTAAAAAAATGATCCAGTATTCAACCCTGTCAGGATAACGACTACTGTAACACGCAACCAGGGATACTGCAGCCCTAAACTGCCCGGACCCACTATCCCTATCTACTTGGATGATTACCCTAGTCCAGTGATGGATAACCTCCAGGCACTCCAGCTGGGGTGAAACTATGACTCCCCCCATGCTCTATTCATTTCTGTGGAGTTCTGAGAACAGCCAAGCAAGTGTGCATCTTGGGAGTTGTAGTTTTACCACAGCTGGAGCACCGGAGGTTAGCCATCACAGCCCTAGTTGATGACCAACAACTGGAGGACAGTCCCTATACTGCAGTATGTGAAGTGCAGCACACAATCAGTGCCAAACAAACGAACAAACATGAGAGAGTAGTTGCACAGAAAAAGGGTAAAAAAAACAGTTGGTCCATACAGTACAAGTACGCTTGAGGCAAACGACAAAACCAAAACCGTATTCACAAAGTCTAATCCAGAAATCCAAAGCCAGGGGAGTCTTAAATAATCACGGCCGCCCACATCTCCTGGTTTGCGAGCCAAAGATCACTTCCTTATTGGCCTGGGGCTCTGAAATCAGTGAGGGTCTGGCAGCATTCCTGGTTTCCCTATCAACTGGACGTTGCTGAATTATGACAAATACACCATGTTTGGTTGAAATAATCTGTTTTATTACTGAAGCATGTCTTGACAAAAGGATTATGGCTTTTTCACATCATCAAGTTATCACGATTTCTGAAAAATGGTAGAATTACCTTATAGAGTGTCTAAATAAACATAGTTGATGAGGAGGACTAGAATCACTATCCCCCCATGAATGTTACCTGTTGCATTGAATTCTCTATTCATAGGGGAAAGGCTCTTTATAACTTTGGCGGATCCACTGCAGCTTCTAAAAGTAAGATAGCTTCCTTGCTATCTTACATTTAGACCATTTTCAATGCCTAAACCAGACGTAGAAAATGGTGAATGAGGCGGTTTTCTGGCCAATCCCCTTCCATGCCCACACCACACCCACTTTTTTAGAGCTGGCATGAGCTAGGAGAAGTCATACATTGCTGTGCAAATGACCTTTGCGCTGCAATCTGCACCAGAAATACGCCTATTTAGGCAAGTTTCTGTTCAATAAATGACCCCCATAGTCTTTATTCATATAGAATTGTTATTGTCACCAATGTTATTAGTTATTTGCCACTTTCCCCTTCCCTTTAACTTAAAACGGTTGTCCCATTACAACAACCAGTTGTAAAAAAGGATTGAGCGCTGGGGCCCTACTGACCTTTATAACAGGGACCTGTGTTCCCCCATTTATGTGGAGCGCTTTTCCAGTTAAATTGTGGAACATGGGCCCCCATTCTCATAATTAGCAGAGTCACTGGTGGGTGGAACCTCAATGATCAGACACATCCCTTATCTGGTGGGTAGAGAATAAGTTGTTGTATGGGACAACCCCTTTCTAGATTATGTAGCAGAACTTGTGTATGCTGAAAATTTATAACTATTACATTTTAGATTTTAATGTTAAATATATAACCTGTAAACTATATTATATGAATCTAATAAGAGTAACATTTTAAAAAAATCCAGTGAAGAGATAAGACATTTACAGTACTTACATAGTATGTCACCACCTGGTGTATAAAGTGTATAACAGTATACATTACTTGTATGCCTATATGCACTTTGGATATAATATACTTCTTTTGTTTACGTAATAAAAAAAGGTTTATAGCAAATTCTTGTCCATCTACTGAGCTGTGTGCTGGTGGACACTCATGCTTAGTCACTTTCCCTGCCCAGGTTTCTGCCTAGTAATTCTCTGTTGACTGCAGAGCAGCCAATAGCAAAGCATTCTGCAAGAAAGATAGACATTGCTATTAGCTCCTCTACTGTGAACACTGGGAATAGCAGCTCTGCAGCGAACATAGCATCACTATGCAGAGACCAGTAACTGACTATGACAGTCAAGCAGCACTGCCAAGAAATGTGTCCTGACCTGACGGATTCATCACAATGGTAGACTGGATCTCAATTTGAGGACAATAAAACTTTTACGCTCCTTATCTATGACCTTCTCCAATTTTTTCTGCTACATCTGTTCACTTTTCATATTGATAGTTCTGCTTTAGATCACTACCCCGCACTATTCCTTTGTCATATTGTGTATAAATATGTGACTTCTCAGATTTGTTTTATAGCATGAAGAGATCTAAGTAATCTCAAAAGCTGACCATTTGTCATCATCTTTGCGGTTAGTGATTAAAAGGTATTAAGCGCTGAGGACTCTCAGTTTTATGATTTCTGGCTAATACAGTACAAATATATTTTTCATTTACCAGATGGCCATAACGTTTTCTGTTTCAAAGCCAGTGATCCTGGTCTGTAGTTCAAGATCATAATAAAGTGAGGGCACCGCTGTGCAGTGTAAAACAGTGAAAGTAACACAGAGCTTAACCAGTGCTGTGCCCTTTTATTTCAAGGATCAGTGGGGTTCCCAGAGGTCTGACCCCCCACAATCATAAACTAATGGTATATCCTAGCATACAACTTCTACAATCACTATCAGTCATATCCTGTATAGTCTGCTCTCCTGTCTCCTTTGTACCTCTAACCCTCATATAGCGTATTTCAAACTTGGAAAATGAAAATTCTGAATGGTGCTTTGGAGGTCAAACATATTACGCTTTGCTGTTACAAAAATATAATAGAGATGATTGAATTTTCTGAAATTTGTCAATAATAAAAAAAATCTGATAAAAAAATGATTCTACATGAATAAGAGAAAGACAGACAGAAACTAACTATCTTCTGGGAGAAAAAAAACATTCAAATCAGTCATCCTTCTAAAAGGAAAGAAGAAAAAAATGCAAATTAGCATATCTTACATTTGAATATCTTTCCCAGAAACCCATAGATATGCAAATTAGTTTTCCTTCCAAACTGAAAAGAAAGTTTCTAATACCGCACATTTATCAATTTGAATATATTTTCCTATAATCCCAGAGAAGTGTTTCCTGACCTATAATAGGCACTCTCCACAATGAGAAACGCAAGCCTCTGCTCTGATAAAGGTTAATCACCTGGAAAGAGCTGTTTGCTGGGGTGAGGCACTCAGTTTTCTTTTCTTTTTAAGGGGAACCTGTCATCAACTTTATGCTGCATAAATTAGTGACAGAAATGCTGATGTCAGCGGTGTGTCACTCATGAGCTAATAGTAAGTGGTCGCTGAGAACCAGCATCATAATCATTGCAGCCCAGGCCTGGAAAAGAGTCAAGTCTACCTGAGAAGAGTCCTGGTTATTCCTAATCTCCTGCTCTCTCACCCATCTGCTGATGATTGGCAGTTCTCTCCTAGACAGAAAGGGAGAAAACTAGGTAGAAGCCTGTCAGTCATCAGCAGGTGGCAGGAGAGCAGGAGATCATGAATAACCAGGACCCTTCTCAGGTGGGACAGGTATATTGCGGACATGCTAGCGGCGATCTAGCCGTGCATGTCCGCAGCTCTATAGGCTAAACGAGGTGACAGAATCCCTTTAACAATTTAATAAATCCTTAAAGCAAGCTGTCTCTCCGGGAGCAGAATCTTAATTTTTGTTTTGCCATAGACCTTAGTCTTATTTGCTTGTTTGTCATTTTGCTGTAATTGGTAAATAAATTGTATTTCTCACTTTTGCAAACAAGCACTGATTCCATCCTCATGGATATTTTTTTAAAAAAATCCATGCGATAGTATAGCAGGTAATTTATTGGTTTAAATAAAGGTTTTAAAAAGTGGAAATTATGATTTCAGTGATTGCAACCCATTTTAGTTATGGCTGATATATTTTAAGTTCCGTGTGATAGAAAAGCAAAACAAATAAGAGTAAGGGGTTAAATACATATCTTAAAGAACTGATTGCCATAAAAAGGTTTATCGAGTGAAATAGGAATTTAGAAAATAGAGCTAATCTGTGTAAGATGGTGGTTTATGTCCTAGAGGCTTCCAAATGTATTCAGACAACAAAATGCAATTAAATCACACAAGGCAGGTAAAATAACAATTCAACAGTTTGCTACCTAACTGTGGGTAATCTGGGTGTTTTTACAAATCCTCTAAATTGATTAAAACTTTTTTTTATTATATTGAAACAATTTGTATCCTGACATTGAAAAAGCAAGCTTAGTGATATGTTTACATTTTAGCTAAAGTATTTCATCAGTGGATCTTTTGGTGTAACGTTTAGGGAGAATAGATATAAGAACATTCTTATACTACATTGATGAACATCTTCAGATTTTTTTTACTCTTATATGACTTTTCCAACTAATGTTAAATACATGTTTCACATTTATAACACATTTACTTATATATTGTAATTTGCTTCACACATATTCCAATAGTCCATCAATTAAAAAAAACTAAAACAGTGCCTGTAATATTCTGACAAAAGTCTCAGAATGACCAGTCATGGGGAATTGATTTGACTCAAAAACTGCCCCTAACCTATAATTTTTGCTTATTAATACAGTGCTTTAAGTTGACAGGTATATATTAGAGAATTGAGATCATTTTAATGACCTAATGTGATGGCACAGAAAAGACTCATAAATTCACTTTAAATGGGTTGTTCAACATAAAAATAGAATAGCGACAAGCATGAAGCAGTGTTTCAAAAAGTACTTCGGTCTGATAGGGAGCAGAAATGGTAGGGACGTGAGTCTGTGGACTAGTATGAATCTCAGAGGCCTAACCCCACTTCACAATCTGTAACATGCCCCCACCTACAATGTATTTTCTATAATACTGGTGTCTTTTTTTGTGGTAGAGGGATTTTTGGGCACCCTGTGGATTCTGGGCCCAGTAGCGACTGCTACCACTTACCACTAAACTCCTGATGAACGGACTTTCAATAGGTGAGTGTTGATTTTCTTTTTTTTTAACCATTTCCAGCCTGTAACTAATTTTTGGGAGTTTATCTGTCAGGTAGTCTCATTAGAACAGTAGGTGGAGAATTGGAATGGCGGACAATTACAGCTTTATTGTTCTCTTCACAGGCCTAGATAGACATGCAAACAGACCAGGATCAGAAAATGTAGAGCTTCCAATCTTAAGTCCCCTTTACATGGTCCAATGTAGCAAATAATTGTCGGGAAGGAAGTGTTCCTTCCCAACAAGTGAGTGGACGTCAGTAGCGGTGATTACTGCATTTACTTGCAGTGATCCCCTCCACAGCATGGCACAGAGTGATTGCTAATGCCATCGCTCATCCCATACAGAATCATTATTTGCTGGCAGTAGAGTGCTGTTTAGACGGTAAGATCTGCTACCGGAAAAGGATGATCTATTTGACAGCATGAACGATTGCATTGTTCATCAGGTAATCAGCGGCACCATTACAAAGAGATTATCGCTAACGGGCATTCCTAATCTTTCAGAACAGCGAGCAGTATAAAGGGTCCTTTACTGTTTATATTGGCAATAATTATAAAACCAAGAAAAAAAAACATATGGTAATCACTAAATCACAAAATGAATATTGTATCAAAACATATGTACAAGCTATACACAGTCCCGATGCAACATATAGTACATGATAAAAGGACATATTGGAGAACATGATAAACTTGATTAAATGCAATCAAAATCTTGCATAAATATGCAAAGGAAAATACAAAGTAAGTGAAACCATAATTGGGGAGTATTGAAAATCTGAGTATAATGCAAAGAATCAGCGTGTACTGGCAAACCATTGGGTAGATACGATAAACGTGGAAGAAACATTTCCAGAGAAAATGCCCAGTGAACCATCCATCAGAAGTTGATGTAGAGGACCTTTCTGACTGCCTACAGACATGTCTTGCTCAATAAGTATACGTTTTTGTAATGACTACTGGTGCTATTCAAAACAGTTTGTAGGTGCATACATAACCAATTTATATCGAGTGGCTGCTGCAATCACATTTATGGTATCTAGTACATATCCTTATTCAGATGTGTCAGTATACACTGATTGTTGCATTACGTTCAGGTCTTGTATACTCTAATTGTGATTTCCTTACTTGTATATTGTATATTTACAAGGAGAGTTTAGGAGAAACAAAGAGGATCCGTGCATTGCTATGGTTAACGTGCATTCTGACCAGCCACACTACTGGGACAGCACAGGAAAGGTATGGACGTACCATCCCTCACCCTTCACTGGTCTGGCTGAGAGCATTAAGTGAGACTCTCTGATGTGCTAAAATTCCAGAGAGAAAATTAAAGACTCTGGGCAGGAAGTAGTATATGTGTAGTGACTTCATAAAATGATGGTATATCCAGGTAACCATACTTTTATTTAAAAAAAAAAATACATAGCATTTTCATGGAAAAGATTGTAAATACGTGCTACAATTTTTTGGATGGAAGTGTCTCGCATGTGCAGCTGGTGCCATAGCTGCCAGGTACCTGCTGTTTTACCACCAATAGGAAGGAAACATACAGAGAGGTATGGAGAGCAATGGGTTGCTCTGTCCATTGGTCTACATGTATTACAGAAAGTATAGGAAGAAGGGTTTCCAGAAGTAGATTTATTGCATATCCTGTGGAATACCTCTGCAGCTATTTTCATCCACTTTATGCTTATACTGGGTATTTTCAAATGTGCAGATTTTCATTTGCCATCATTTTGGACAGCTTCAATTTTTCATTTATTTTTGCTTATATATTGACTTACATACCGCCAACACATTTTGCAGCACTTTGCACATATTCTCTTTGCTTGGTGCATCCATTTAGCGATGTTAAGTAGTAATTAATGCAAATGTCAAATCACAGAATGCACTTATTCACATCTCTACTACGTATGCATGATCAGTTTATAAAATGTTGAAGTTTGAAATGTAATGTTATTTAGACGTCCAAACTGTTGAGTAAATAGAAAATGGCTGGATTATCAAAGTGGTTCCATGATCTTGTTCTAATCCTGCTGTGGAGTACAAAACCGTAACAGTACTCTATATTCTATCTCCATAAAGGTTTTACAACATGATATATGTAGCAAAGACAGGCACCATAAGATAAGCTTAGCTACAAATACTATGAGGTTCAGAACTGGAGAACCAAGGTTGACAAGTTTCAGATGTTGGTCATGACATTAAATAGGTGAAATAAAAAGATAGATAAATAAAATTGTCTTGTCCTTTATCTTTCATGATGGCAAAAGACACAAACAACAGAACAAAGAATGTTTACATTTTATACATTTACTCACTTTAATTAAAATCTCCGTAAAATAAGCCAAATAGCGCAGAACACATATGACATAAATTCAGGGTTAGGAAAAATGGAAATATCTAGCTCAGAGATGGTGAAAAAATCGTAGCTTTATTGCGGTATAAAATCTTCGACACACAGGACAAGTTCGGTTACGTGTTTCAGACCATAAAAAGATAGCGGTCCTTACTCATGACATATCGAACTTCTGACAAAACTGCACCTTATGAGCTGTTCACACAGCTGACCATGCAATCAATCGATCACATGATCGTGAGAAACAGCACACAAGGCGCAATCACACATGTCTAATCAACTTGAAAATAAGATACAAAAAGTAAAATCACAAATGTTGACGAACAACCTAGACAGGTGTACAGTCAATACACATACATTTAAAAACAGTGGCAAAAATGTAGTTAGATATACAGTACAGACCAAAAGTTTGGACACACCTGATTCAAAGAGTTTTCTTTATTTTCATGACTATGAAGGCATCAAAACTATGAATTAACACATGTGGAATTATATACATAACAAACAAGTGTGAAACAACTGAAAATATGTTATATTCTAGGTTCTTCAAAGTAGCCACCTTTTGCTTTGAATACTGCTTTGCACACTCTTGGCATTCTCTTGATGAGCTTCAAGAGGTAGTCCCCTGAAATGGTCTTCCAACAGTCTTGAAGGAGTTCCCAGAGATGCTTAGCACTTGTTGGCCCTTTTGCCTTCACTCTGCGGTCCAGCTCACCCCAAACCATCTCGATTGGGTTCAGTTCCGGTGAATGTGGAGGCCATGTCATCTGGCGCAGCACCCCATCACTCTCCTTCATGGTCAAATAGCCCTTACTTTCAAAGTTTTCCCAACTTTTTGGCTGACTGACTGACCTTCATTTCTTAAAGTAATGATGGCCACTCGTTTTTCTTTACTTAGCTGCTTTTTTCTTGCCATAATACAAATTCTAACAGTCTATTCAGTAGGACTATCAGCTGTGTATCCACCTGACTTCTCCTCAACGCAACTGATGGTCCCAACCTCATTTATAAGGCAAGAAATCCCACTTATTAAACCTGACAGGGCACACCTGTGAAGTGAAAACCATTTCAGGGGACTACCTCTTGAGCCCCTGAGCAGTGCTGATGCTGAATAAAAGTCTACTGTGAGGCGAGCCTGACAATTTTTTTTTACAATGGGGACACTGTGGATGGTCTGTGGGGGTGGGGGCATTAATTTCAATGGGTGGCGGGGGCCACTGTAGGAGACATGAAAATGGGGGCCACTGTCACTGTGGGGGACATTACGTTTAATAAGGATCACTATGGACATTATTTAGAATGGAGGCTGCTGTGGGTGTCATTACTCATTATAACTATAATGTCTGATAGGCCTAGTCCTGAGCTGAGTTATATTACCCTGCCCATGCCCTGTATAATAATGTACCCATCCCTGATACTCCTTAGTTATATTACCCCGCTGGGTACATTATTATACAGGGCAGGGTAATATAACTCAGGACTAGGCCTATCAGACATTATACAGTTATAATGACACACACAGCAGCATCCATTCTAAATAATGTCCATAGTGATCCTTATTAAAAATAATGTCCCCCCACAGGCAGGCTCTGCGGGCGGCGGCGCTCACTGTGAGGTGAGCACCGCCGCCCATACTGCCTGCCTGTTACCGCCTGCCCAGAGCAGTGCTGAGAAAGAAACCTGCTGTGAGTGAGAGCCTGAGTCTGTGGGACAGTGGGTCACTGGGTGCGTCACTGTGACCGTCCGTGCAATGTGGTTACACATTTTTTACAATGGGGAGACACTTATTTCATCAAGCAGTTTTGAGGGGGGGAGTTTTTTTTTTACAGGGGTGGAGTTTTTTTTGACAGGGGGGAGTTTTTTTTGACAGGGGGGGAGTTTTTTTGACTCTCGCCCTGAGAGAAATTTTACCTAGAAACTGCACTGCTCCAAACAATCATGTCTCTGAGCTTTACAGGCAGTCCTTTCCTCCTTATGGCTTGATTTTTGCTCTGATATGCATTGTCAGCTGTGAAACATTATATAGACCTGGCTGTCTAAAAAATGTCCAATAAACTAAATTTACCACAGGTGCACTCCAATAAAGGTGTAGAAATTTGAGAGGATCAAGAGAAATGAGAAGGTCCAAGAGCGAAATTTCAAGTGTCATTATAAAGGGTCTAAATACTTATATCCATGCAAAATGTAAGATTTCCCTTTTAAATAAATTATCAAAAACTTATAAAATTCTGTTTTCACTTTCTCATTATTCAGTATTGAGAGCAGATTGATGGGGGAAAACTAGACTTTTTAATTTTTTTTCACAAGGCTGCAACATAACAAATTGTGAAAAAAGTAAACAAGCCTGAAGACTTTCAGAACACACTGTAAGTGTCTTAATAAATGTATCCCACATATCTCTGGCCTATCGGTTTGCCAGCAAAAAAAAGTTGTTGCAATCATCTCTATGCATAATTGATTTTTTGCTGAGAACAAAATTTACAAAATAACAGTTTTGTGTGCAAATTTGATGCACATTTTTAGATCTAAACACCATATTACTGTATATAATGTGGAAACATTTTAACAATAGGTAGAATATGTATTTTTTGATTAGGAACATATAGATGGAATTCAGATAACATGTGTTATTATAAGTTATAAATATTTATAATAACAAATACAGTACAGACCAAAAGTTTGGACACACCTTCTCATTCAAAGAGTTTTCTTTATTTTCATGACTATGAAAATTGTAGATTCACACTGAAGGCATCAAAACTATGAATTAACACATGTGGAATTATATACATAACAAACAAGTGTGAAACAACAGAAAATATGTCATATTCTAGGTTCTTCAAAGTAGCCACCTTTTGCTTTGATTACTGCTTTGCACACTCTTGGCATTCTCTTGATGAGCTTCAAGAGGTAGTCCCCTGAAATGGTTTTCACTTCACAGGTGTACCCTGTCAGGTTTAATAAGTGGGATTTCTTGCCTTATAAATGGGGTTGGGACCATCAGTTGCGTTGAGGAGAAGTCAGGTGGATACACAGCTGATAGTCCTACTGAATAGACTGTTAGAATTTGTATTATGGCAAGAAAGAAGCAGCTAAGTAAAGAAAAACGAGTGGCCATCATTACTTTAAGAAATGAAGGTCAGTCAGTCGGCCGAAAAATTGGGAAAACTTTGAAAGTAAGGGCTATTTGACCATGAAGGAGAGTGATGGGGTGCTGCGCCAGATGACCTGGCCTCCACAGTCACCGGACCTAAACCCAATCGAGATGGTTTGGGGTGAGCTGGACCGCAGAGTGAAGGCAAAAGGGCCAACAAGTGCTAAGCATCTCTGGGAACTCCTTCAAGACTGTTGGAAGACCATTTCAGGGGACTACCTCTTGAAGCTCATCAAGAGAATGCCAAGAGTGTGCAAAACAGTAATCAAAGCAAAAGGTGGCTACTTTGAAGAACCTAGAATATAACATATTTTCAGTTGTTTCACACTAGTTTGTTATGTATATAATTCCACATGTGTTAATTCATAGTTTTGATGCCTTCAGTGTGAATCAACAATTTTCATAGTCATGAAAATAAAGAAAACTCTTTGAATGAGAAGGTGTGTCCAAACTTTTGGTCTGTACTGTATATACAGGTGAAACTCGAAAAATTAGAATATCATGCAAAAGTCCATTTATTTCAGTAATGCAAATTAAAAGGAATTGCATTAATGCAGCTTAAAATTAAAATTTTGTGAAAAGGTTCCATATTCTAGGCTCAAAGTGTCTCACTCTAGTCAGCTAATTAATCCATACCCCCTGAGCAAAGGGTACCTCAAAATTGTGACTTTGGGGTTTTATAAGCTATAAGCCATAATCATTCAAATTATAACAAATAACGGCTGGAAAAATCTCGCTTTGCATGTAATGAGTCTATCTCATATGTTAGTTTCACCTTTTAAATTGCATTACTGAAATAAATGAACTTTGCACGATATTCTAATTTTTAGAGTTTCACCTGTATATATATATATATATACATGTGCAATGCATAAAATTATATCAAGTATATACTTGAACACATGATAACTCTCCTAATAGTGTAGAATTAAATCATGCCTTTTGTTGAGACCTTGGAGTTCTCTCGAACCAAGCTGAAAAATCCAATATGCCTCCCGATTGAGTAGTTTCCTCCTATGATCCCCCCTCTAGTTGGAAGAAAAACCCTCTCAATTCCCTGTACCATTAGATGAGAAGTGTCGCAGCCATGCAAAATCGCAGTGTGTACTGACAGCAGACACATTGCGATTTTTGTAATTATTTTTGTAATGTGAACAGCTCATAAGGTGCAGTTTTGTCAGAAGTTCGATATGTCATGAGGAAGGACCGCTATCTGTTTATGGTCTGAAACGCGTAACCAAACTTGTCCTGTGTGTCGGAGATTTTATACCGCAATAAAGCTACGATTTTTTCACCATGTCTGAGCTAGATATTTCCATTTTTCCTGATTCACTACAACGCATCCAGGTGCGTCATCCGTGCTCGGTTGGTGGAGGGGAAGGTGAGAGCTGCTGTGTGCTTTAATATAAATTCAGGGTTGGACTGACCAACCAGAGAAAAAACCTGACCTAATTAGAGCTGAGTTTAGAGCCAATTACAGATGTAACTACTGTTATTTTGTCAGGCTTAGCGCGTTAATGCAACAAAAACATACTACAGTAGTAAAGTATAAAACAAATGTGTTAAAATGATCATCCTAGTGTAGCTGGTATCAAAATAACCCTGGCTACATCTGTACATGCCTTTAGGGCAGAGGTTTCCAACCCATGGCTCTCTGCTTGTTGCTATTGACTTGAATGGAGTTGATTTGCACAGTGTCTAATTGGGTTGTGGCTCTAAGCCTCATTCACACATCAGTGTTTTGGTCAGTGATTTCCATCAGTGATTGTCAGCCAAAACCAGGATTAGAGCCTCCACAGAAATAAGGTATAGGCCTCTTGCACACAAACGTTCTTTTTATTCCGTTTACGTTCCATTTTTTGCTTTCCGTATATGGACCGTATACGGAACCAATAATTTCAATGGAAGGTACTCTTTATGCCTTCCATTTTCGTATTTCCGTTTTTCCGTTCCGTTCAAGGATAGAACATGTCATATTATTGCCTGCATAATGGACAAAGGGTAGTACTGTTCTATCAGGGGCCAGCTGTTCTGTTCCACAAAAAACGGAATGTACACGGACGTCATCCGTATTTTTTGTGGATCCGTTTTTTGCGGACCACAAAATACTGAAAAAGCCATACGGTCGTGTGCAAGAGGCCATAAGGGAAAGATCTGCATGTGTTCTGTGTTTGGAGCTACTCTTGGTTTTGGCTTAAAATCACTGATGTACATCACTGACCGAACACTGTGTGAATAAGACATTAAACTGGGTTTACACCGGGCATTTGTGATGCGTTTTTGAGCCATATTAAAAACGACATGCATTTTTGCAGCCATAATTTTCCGTGCAGATGGTGATGGGAGATGGTGAGTGGTTTTATCTGTGGAAAAATAATAAAACTAAGTTAGTAACGGCATATTAAAAAAAGCATAGGGCTTTAACTGATGGCTCAAAAATGCAACAAAAAGGCTCTGTGTAATGTTTGGGAATGAAGATGTTGCTTTCCAATCATTAAACACTCGTTAGCTGCCTTTTTATGGAGTAATCATCGCTGATGTATGGGGATGATTGATCATTACTGCAATTATTTATCCCAATATGCAGTAGTTTGATTGTTTACACAGGGCGATATTCTTCTAAGGCTCCATGAAGGATGCATCAGCTGATAAAGGTTTTTTCTCAGGTGATCATCAGGACTTTCACATTTGCCATTTATCGAGGTGTCATATGGACGTTAGTTCCTGATAAACGGTGTGTAAAAGGAGCCTTATGCTTTAACTGGTATGGTGAAATATCAAGACCCAGTGATGCGCATTGTAGACAGTATATCTGTGGGGTGCACATTGTGCACAGTATATCTGTGGGGTGCCAGATCTCATGTCTATATAAATAAAATACAGATTTCTATTTCAGCAAATAAAACTATAACTAAAAGTACATATGATGACCACAAGAGCAATAAAAAAACAGTTACAGTATCTTTAAAAAGTAGCTGGAAGTGAAACAAAGCACAAAATAAAACAAGCTATCGTTGACTTTAATTTATAGACATTTGGCAATTTTTAATACTCATGAAACATTCATGTGCAGGAGTTCTTCCAAAAATGTGGTCACCTATGTAGGACAAAAAAGTAATTTGATGAGGCTCAGATCCTTGGATGTCAGCCAGTAAAGTGCTGAAGTAAGACTAAACATATCGTTTAAACCCTAAGGCTTTTACTAAAGAATAAATGTATCTTAATTTAGGTGAAGAGATAAACCTAATAATACCATGGTTAGGAACATTTTTAGAATTTGCAAAATAACTGACTTCAGGAATAAGAAAAGTTCATGTAATGTTCAAGTGAAAGTATTCATACAATGAAAGGTATTATGATCTTGTGACAGACATATTTTTTATAATCTAATAAGATCCAAAGTTCAGTTCTGATGCATATCATAATATATCTTTACAGGGGTTAGAGGCTATTTTTTTTGTTTGTTTTTGTTTAAAGAGGTCTTCTGGGTGTTTAATATTGACAACCAGATCTGCAGGCGTCTGACACTTGCCGCCCCTGCCGATCAGCTGTTTGAAGAGGAGGAACCCTGCACAATCCTTGCAGCTTACCAATCACAGCACCATCCATTGTATAACGGCTGTGCATGGTATTTCAGCTCAGGCTCATTGACTTGAATGATACTATTGTGCGCCTAGGCCATGTGACTGATGAACGTAGCTTTACAGGCTTAGGAAGAGGCAGCAGTGCTCACCGGAGCGCCATAGGCTCTTGAAACAGCTGATCTGCAAGGATACCAGGAGTCTGACCCCCACCGATAAGAGATTGATGATCTATCCTCAGGAACACCCGGAAAACCCCTTTAATTGACAGTATACATAACAGTATTTTTTTTTATTGTGAGAGGATTGTATTTTCTTATAATACCGTTTTGGGGTACATAAATCTTAAGTTACCTTCACACAACAGTGAAAAATAACTTAAAATGGACACACTGTCAGTTTTTCATAGCCATTTTGCATCAGTATGTGCATCCATTTTCTTGCCGGTTATCCATTTTAAATGGCCGTTTTGCATCAGTTTTTATTGGACTATACTCTATAGATTATGTCTAAATACAACCTAAGGGTCCATTCACACGTCCGTTGTTTCTTTCCTGATCTGTTCCGTTTTTTGCGGAACAGATCTGGACCAGATCTGGACCCATTCATTTTCAATGGGTCCTGAAAAAAAATCAGACATTGAGCTGTCCGATTTTTTTCAGGACCCATTGAAAATGAATGGGTCCAGATCTGGTCCAGATCTGTTCCGCAAAAAATGGAACAGATCAGGAAAGAAACAACGGACGTGTGAATGGACCCTTAGAGGATGGTACACCAGGGATAAATAAGGCAGCAAATTCACAGGGTGTTATTGCTGTTACATTGAGTCCTGTTGTAGTAGCCTTTAAGTTTCATGAGTAAGGGCTTGAATTGTTTCTGGTAGCCCGAAACGCGTAGACAAGAAGTTTGTAACTGTAACTGGATGTGATTTTACCGCAAGCAAAATAAATATTCCTTTACCGAAGTGGAGCTGGATTCCTTGAACCTTTTTGCATTGTGTTACCCGGGCCTGACACGGGTCTTCCGTGCTCACAGGTGAAGGTGGGGCAGGTGAGAGCTGCTGAACTTTGCCTTTTACTAGCCTTTAAGTTTGTATTTAAATTTGTCCATTATATAAGGATCATGGGGACTGGATCTTTTTGCCGTGTGTTTCTCAACCAGATGACATAATGTGTGCTTAGACTGGGATATTTTTCTGCACAGAATACAGTTAAAGGGGTTATCCTGCAAATATAATGATGACTTATCCTCAGGATAAGTCATCATTAACATATCAGCAGGAGTACAAGTCCTGGCATCCCCTCCAATCACCAAATCTCTGGTGAGTGATGCAGTCTCCCGGAAGCTTTCCAAGGACAGCCCCATAAACCATATAGTGGTAGTGCTTGGTATTGCAGCTCAGCCCCATTGACTTGAATGGGGCTGAGCTCCAACTAGGCCATGTGACTGATATACAGTGATGTCACTTACCTAGAAAGAGGCTTCAGCTCTCAAGGCCTCTTCTAACAACTGATTGATGGGAGTCCCGGGTGTTGCACCTCCGCAGATCTGATACTGATGTATTCTCATAAATCTGTGTATCCCCATGCACATAAAATATACAGGCATAATCAGGCATTATTACAGGAGAACACTAAAGGCGGGTTTGCATGGTCCAGTTGTCAGACAGACTATCGGTAGCGAACATTACTATGAACGCTCATTCCCGAACACCTGATGAATGAGCAAAACACTCATTCATCGGGTAAAATGATCTGTCATGCAGCTCATTAGAGATGAGCGAATCGAATCCCACAAAGTGGAATTCGATCCGAATTTCAGGATAAATTCAATTTGCCTAGAAGCTGAATTACCTCCTGCTTCCTGTCAGCGAATCGATTTAACCTGAAATAGTATAAAAAACTAAAAAATTCGAACTTACCGCCTCCATTTGTTCGTGACGGGCAGCCAGCCTCCATCTTACTTGAAGATCTCGGCCGAAATCCCATGTGGTGCGAGATTACATCATCACGCCGGCCAGTGTGATGACATCATAAGTCACCACGCCAGCCGGCGTGATGACATATTCTCGCGCCGCACGGGATTTCGTCCGAGATCTTCAAGTAACAAGGCGACGGCCGGCCTGTCGAGAGGCGGTAAGTTTGATTTTGGATGTTTGAATAATTGTTAATTTTACACTGAGATGCCGCGATCATGTATGAATGTGGCATCTGAGGGGTACAATGACGGGGGCGGCGCTATCGCAGCTCTGTGTTATTGTACCCGCTACTTACAAAAAAATACTTTGTGATGAAGTAATTCCACAAAGCAGCCAAATCGAATTTTCAATAAATTCGCTCATCTCTACAGCTCATTAAATCAATGTTTCTGGTCAGCGGATTGTGCTGTCACTAGTGATCTGCTGCCCACAAACAATGAATCTTTATTGAGATGAGTGATTGCAGTAGCTATCAATCCTCCCCATACAGGGTAGATCTTCTCTGCATGTAAATACAGCTCTTCTCCTCCACTGATGAACAGGCAATTACAAAGAAGGAATGGTCCCATCTCAATAATTACCTGCTCCATCGGCCAATGTAAACGCACCATAAGGACAATTATTAGGCTTCCGACTGTCACAATAAGGTTACGGCCACACGGTCAGGTTTGTGCATGCAGGTTTGAAAGACAACATCAGGATGGGGTCATAAAAGGAGAGAAGGTATAAAGGACAGATACGACTTCTCTTTTTTGAATTTACTCATGGTCTTGGCTTCCAAAACTGCATGCACAAACCTGACCGTGTGGCCATTCCCTAAAAGAAATGAACCCTTTTTTAAAACTGTTGTTGGGATGTTATAATAAAACACTTGGTATTCAATGATGAGATGTCATAATGAAGCACTTGGTATGCAGTGATGTCACCATGAGTTCATATTATGAGTAGTGTTGGGCGTGAATATTCGAATCGCGAATATTAATTGCGAATATCTGCACTTCGAGTAACCTCCCTTCTTGCTTGTGGGCCAATGAGAAGGCTGCAATGTCTTTGTCTGAGATTAGCAACATCCCTAGCAACCAATAGGAAAGTTGCCTACCCCTTACTATATAAGAACCTCCCCAGCAGCCATTTTCTGCAGTTTTATGGAGTTCTGAGAGAGACAGCAGTGTCATTGCTGTGCTCTGTGCTTTCCACACTACATTAGATAGATAGTTAGTTAGCTTATATATATATATTACAGATAGTTAGTGGGAGATAGTCAGTGTAGGTTATATCCTGATATAGTGTAGATGTTGCAGTGCAGTGTGTTAGGTAGTGTGATAGGTTCTGCTGTCCATACATACATGCAAACCTGCTAAAATGTGAAGTTTCGCATCATTAGCGCAATCGCAAATATATTGGAGCACTCTAACTGCATATAAAGCCATTTTTAATGTTCTGCCGTGCCAACCATTTTCTCCAGTCTCAGGAAACTTCTAGCAGCTTGGAAAATGTAGCAACAGTGACCCACGCCTGTATTTCACACGCATTACGCAATTATTACATTGCCGATTTTTTTGAAATCAAAGAAAATAATCGCGAATTTGCGGTTGTATGACGAATATTCGCCTAAATATTAGTAAAATATCGCAAATTCAAATATAGCTCCTGCCGCTCATCACTAATTATGAGACATTGCAATTAACACTTGCCTGCCATGGTGTCTTTGGATATCCTTTTAGATGACTAATAGAATGTCACAAGTAAACACTTACTATAGATATACAGTGGTATTCTTAAGAGCTAAGGTGAATGTCTAACTTTAAACACATTCTTATTATGCTGATGAATTTTATATTCTGTGTTTATAATGGTCTGAACTTTTCAGTTCCATAGCTCCAGATACATAACCATGTAGTTAAATGATAAAATTCCTGCTGCCAGCAGCCTTTAAAGGGAGTCTGTCACCTCATTTTCACCAATATAACTAAGACCACTGCCCCACAGAAGATTGCAAATACTGAAATGCTTTTCAAGCAATGGAAAACCTCTCCCAAGTGCCCAGCAGTAAAAACAGCTTTCCCTCCTGACTCGATTTCTAACGGCTATATCTTCTGATATAGTGGATATAATGCAGTGGATAACATGACCTGACTCGATTTCTAACGGCTATATCTTCTGATATAGTGGATATAATGCTGTGGATAACATGACCTTTTAGCTGGTACCAATCCTAAGATATGAGCAGCTAAAGCAGCCCTCCCTCTTCAGTCTGGTTTGCTTTGGGCACTTGCAGCAGCAGAGCCGGGCACTTGGGAGATGTTTTCCAGCAGAATAAAGGTGCTTTTACTGGACATGGAATAAAGGCACAAAGTGCACACAAGTATGCTTGGGATGTGTATTCAATCTTCTGTGGGGCAGTGATCTTAGATATATTGGTGAAAAAGAGGTGACAGACTCCATTTAATATCTGAAGAATATTGAAGACTAATTTATGCTTATGTCATTGTACTCTATGAATACCCCAGTGATGACTAGGCAAATCAGGGCAGATTTCCATAAGGTTATGTCATGTAAAGTTATATGAATGGTAGCAGGTGATTTAAAGCTCCTATTGGGAAACATTAAAGAAGCACTCCCACACAATGTTTACTCTTTTACCTATTAGAAGGGTACATGATAGTGTAGTGAAGGTAATTTTCTTACCAGTGACTGTATTTGTGAGTTATAACCTCCCTACTGATACTCAGCTGTGTCATGTGATCCAGATGCTACCTCTCCATATAACACAGCATCTAATGTGTTCCTATGGGAGCCTCAATGTCAGTCTCATGAGACTTTTTATCTATGTGAGTATAATAAAACCAATTGTTTAATGCAGGGGTGGCCAACCTTACAGACACAAAGAGCCAGAAAAAAAAATCATATGACTGCCAGGAGCCACAAGCTATCCGTTTACACAAATATGCGTGCACACGACAGTATTACTGCAATTGAGTTATCAAATATTTAAAAGTGCATTTAAACCACCTTTCCTACCTGTACTGTAGACAGCTTTAGTGAGACTTCTGGCAATCTTTGTTTTTCACAATGTGTTTCAAGATTTCTCAGATGACATGCACAGATGACCGCCCCATGCTCAGACAGATGAGCGCCCATGCTCAGATGACCGCCCCATGCTCAGATAACAGTCCCATGCTCAGATGACCACCCAGGCTCAGATGACCGCCCCATGCTCAGATAACCGCCCCATGCTCAGATGACCGCCCATGCTCAGATGACCGCCCCATGCTCAAATGACCGCCCTATACTCAGATGACTGCCCTATACTCAGATGACCGCCTTATACTCAAATGACTGCCCATGCTCAGATGACTGCCCTATACCCAGATAACTGCCCTATACTCAGATGACAGCCCTATACTCAGATGACAGCCCTATACTGAGATGACCGCCTTATACTCAGATGACCGCCCATGCTCAGATGACTGCCCTATACTCAGATGACTGCCCTATACTCAGATGACCGCCTTATACTCAGATGACTGCCCATGCTCAGATGACTGCTCTATACCCAGATGACTGCCCTATACTCAGATGACAGCCCTATACTCAGATGACCGCCTTATACTCAGATGACCGCCCATGCTCAGATGACTGCCCTATATTCAGATGACCGCCCTTGCTCAGATGACCACCCCATGCTCAGATGACCACTCTGCTTAGATGACCGCCTTATGCTCAGATGACCGCCCATGCTCAGATGACTGCCCTATACTCAGATGACCGATTAGAAGGCTACATGATAGTGTAGTGAAGGTAATTTTCTTACCAGTGACTGTATTTGTGAGTTATAACCTCCCTACTGATACTCAGCTGTGTCATGTGACCAAGATGCTTCCTCTCCATATAACACAGCATCTTATGTGTTCCTATGGGAGCCTCAACGTCAGTCTCATGAGACTTTTTATCTATGTGAGTATAATAAAACCAATTGTTTAATGCAGGGGTTGCAAACCTTACAGACACAAGGAGCCAGAAAAAAAAAATCATATGACTGCCAGGAGCCACAAGCTATCCGTTTACATAAATATGCGTGCACATGACAGTATTACTGCAATTGAGTTATCAAACATTTAAAAGTGCATTTAAACCACTTTTCCTACCTGTACTGTAGACAGCTTTAGTGAGACTTCTGGCAATCTTTGTTTTTCACAATGTGTTTCAAGATTTCTCAGATGACATGCACAGATGACCGCCCCATGTTCAGATGACCGCCCATGCTCAGATGACCGCCCCATGCTCAGATGACAGTCCCCTTGCTCAGATGACCACCCATGCTCAGATGACCGCCCCATGCTCAGATAACTGCCCCATGCTCAGATGACCGCCCAAGCTCAGATGACCGCCCCATGCTCAGATGACTGCCCTATACTCAGATGACCGCCTTATACTCAGATGACCGCCACCATGCTCAGATGACCGCCCCATGCTCAGATGACCGCCCTATACTCAGATGACTGCCCTATACTCAGATGACTGCCCTATACTTAGATAACCGCCTTATACTCAGATGACTGCCCATGCTCAGATGACTGCCCTATACCCAGATGACTGCCCTATACTCAGATGACAACCCTATACTCAGATGACCGCCTTATACTCAGATGAACGCCCATGCTCAGATGACTGCCCTATACCCAGATGACTGCCCTATACTCAGATGACAGCCCTATACTCAGATGACCGCCTTATACTCAGATGACCGCCCATGCTCAGATGACTGCCCTATACTCAGATGACCGCCCTTGCTCAGATGACCACCCCATGCTCAGATGACCACTCTATGCTCAGATGACCGCCTTATGCTCAGATGACCGCCCATGCTCAGATGACTGCCCTATACTCAGATGACCGCCCTTGCTCAGATGACCGCCCTATACTCAGATGACCGCCCTATACTCAGATGACCGCCTTATACTCAGATGACCGCCCATGCTCAGATGACTGCCCTATATTCAGCTGACCACCCTTGCTCAGATGACCATCCCATGCTCAGATGACCACTCTATGCTCAGTTGACCGCCTTATACTCAGATGACCGCCCATGCTCAGATGACTGCCCTATACTCAGATGACCGCCCATGCTCAGATGACTGCCCTATACCCAGATGACTGCCCTATACTCAGATGACAACCCTATACTCAGATGACCGCCTTATACTCAGATGAACGCCCATGCTCAGATGACTGCCCTATACTCAGATGACTGCCCTATACTCAGATGACCGCCTTATACTCAGATGACTGCCCATGCTCAGATGACTGCCCTATACCCAGATGACTGCCCTATACTCAGATGACAGCCCTATACTCAGATGACCGCCTTATACTCAGATGACCGCCCATGCTCAGATGACTGCCCTATACTCAGATGACCGCCCTTGCTCAGATGACCACCCCATGCTCAGATAACCACTCTATGCTCAGATGACCGCCTTATGCTCAGATGACCGCCCATGCTCAGATGACTGCCCTATACTCAGATGACCGCCCTTGCTCAGATGACCGCCCTATACTCAGATGACCGCCCTATACTCAGATGACCGCCTTATACTCAGATGACCGCCCATGCTCAGATGACTGCCCTATATTCAGCTGACCACCCTTGCTCAGATGACCATCCCATGCTCAGATGACCACTCTATGCTCAGTTGACCGCCTTATACTCAGATGACCGCCCATGCTCAGATGACTGCCCTATACTCAGATGACCGCCCATGCTCAGATGACTGCCCTATACTCAGATGACTGCCCTATACTCAGATGACCGCTCTTGCTCAGATGACCGCCCTATACTCAGATGACCGCCCTATACTCAGATGACTGCCCTATACTCAGATGACCGCCTTATACTCAGATGACCGCCCCATGCTCAGATTACCGCCCCATGCTCAGATGACCGCCTTATACTCAGATGACTGCCCTATACTCAGATGACTGCCCTATACACAGATGACCGCCCATGCTCAGATGACCGCCCCATGCTCAGATGACAGTCCCATGCTCAGATGACCACCCATGCTCAGATGACCACCCAATGCTCAGATAACCGCTCCATGCTCAGATGACCGCCCATGCTCAGATGACCGCCCCATGCTCAGATGACCGCCTTATACTCAGATGACTGCCCTATACTCAGATGACTGCCCTATACTCAGATGACCGCCCATGCTCAGATGACCGCCCCATGCTCAGATGACCGCCCCATGCTCAGATGACAGTCCCATGCTCAGATGACCACCCCATGCTCAGATAACCGCCTCATGCTCAGATAACCGCCTCATGCTCAGATGACTGCCCATGCTCAGATGACCGCCCCATGCTCAGATGACTGCCCTATGCTCAGATGACCGCCTTATACTCAGATGACCGCCCCATGCTCAGATGACCGCCCCATGCTCAGATAACCGCCCTATACTCAGATGACTTCCCTATACTCAGATGACTGCCCTATACTCAGATGACCGCCTTATACTCAGATGACTGCCCATGCTCAGATGACCGCCCCATGCTCAGATAACCGCCCTATACTCAGATGACTTCCCTATACTCAGATGACTGCCCTATACTCAGATGACTGCCTTATACTCAGATGACTGCCCATGCTCAGATGACTGCCCTATACCCAGATGACTGCCCTATACTCAGATAACAGCCCTATACTCAGATGACCGCCCTATACTCAGATGACCGCCCTTGCTCAGATGACCACCCCATGCTCAGATGACCACTCTATGCTCAGATGACCGCCCATGCTCAGATGACTGCCCTATACTCAGATGACCGCCCATGCTCAGATGACTGCCCTATACTCAGATGACCGCCCTATACTCAGATGACCGCCCTATACTTAGATGACCGCCCTATACTCAGATGACTGCCCTATACTCAGATGAGCGCCTTATTTTCAGATGACCACCCATGCTCAGATGACTGCCCTATACTCAGATGACCGCCCATGTTCAGATGACTGCCCTATACTCAGATGACTGCCCTATACTCAGATGACCGCCCTTGCTCAGATGACCACCCCATGCCTAGATGACCTCTCTATGCTCAGATGACCGCCTTATGCTCAAATGACCCCCCATGCTTAGATGACCGCCCCATGCTCAAATACACTTGGTGTGCTGGGCAGTGGCACCTGTGAAAGAAAAGCCAGAGTAGCAGTGGCAGAGATACTGAGGCCAGCAGCAGTCATTTCAGTCAGATTAGAGCCAAAGCTACAGAGTGGCTGTAAGCTCATCAAGAGAATGCCAAGAGTGTGCAAAGCAGTAATCAAAGCAAAAGTTGGCTACTTTGAAGAACCTAGAATATGACATATTTTCTGTTGTTTCACACTTGTTTGTTATGTATATAATTCCACATGTGTTAATTCATAGTTTTGATGCCTTCAGTGTGAATCTACAATTTTCATAGTCATGAAAATAAAGAAAACTCTTTGAATGAGAAGGTGTGTCCAAACTTTTGGTCTGTACTGTATTTGTTATTATGAATATTTATAACTTATAATAACACATGTTATCTGAATTCCATCTATATGTTCCTAATCAAAAGATACATATTCTACCTATTGTTAAAATGTTTCCACATTATATACAGTAATATGGTATTTAGATCTAAAAATGTGCATCAAATTTGCACACAAAACTGTTATTTTGTAAATTTTGTTCTCAGCAAAAAATCTATTATGCATAGAGATGATTGCAACAACTTTTTTTTGCTGGCAAATCGATAGGCCAGAGATATGTGGGATACATTTATTAAGACACTTACAGTGTGTTCTGAAAGTCTTCAGGCTCGTTTACTTTTTTCACAATTTGTTATGTTGCAGCCTTGTGAAAAAAAATTAAAAAGTCTAGTTTTCCCCCATCAATCTGCTCTCAATACTGAATAATGAGAAAGTGAAAACAGAATTTTATAAGTTTTTGATAATTTATTTAAATGGGAAATCTTACATTTTGCATGGATATAAGTATTTAGACCCTTTATAATGACATTTGAAATTTCGCTCTTGGACCTTCTCATTTCTCTTGATCCTCTCAAATTTCTACACTTTTATTGGAGTGCACCTGTGGTAAATTTAGTTTATTGGACATTTTTTAGACAGCCAGGTCTATATAATGTTTCACAGCTGACAATGCATATCAGAGCAAAAATCAAGCCATAAGGAGGAAAGGACTGCCTGTAAAGCTCAGAGACATGATTGTTTGGAGCAGTGCAGTTTCTAGGTAAAATTTCTCTCAGGGCAAGAGTCAAAAAAACTCCCCCTCCTGTCAAAAAAACTCCCCCCCTGTAAAAAAAAACTCCCCCCCCCTCATAACTGCTCGATGAAATAAGTGTCTCCCCATTGTAAAAAATGTGTAACCACATTGTACGGACGGTCACAGTGACGCACCCAGTGACCCACTGTCCCACAGACTCAGGCTCTCACTCACAGCAGGCTTCTTTCTCAGCACTGCTACGGGCGGGCGGTAACAGGCAGGCAGTACGGGCGGCGGTGCTCACCTCACAGTGAGCGCTGCCGCCCGCAGAGCCTGCCTGTGGGGGGACATTATTTTTAATAAGGATCACTATGGACATTATTTAGAATGGATGATGCTGTGGGTGTCATTATAACTGTATAATGTCTGATAGGCCCAGTCCTGAGTTATATTACCCTGCCCTGTATAATAATGTACCCTGATACCCCTTAGTTATATTACCCCAGCGGGGTAATATAACTAAGGAGTATCAGGGATGGGTACATTATTATACAGGGCATGGGCAGGGTAATATAACTCAGCTCAGGACTAGGCCTATCAGACATTATACAGTTATAATGATACCCACAGCAGCCTCCATTCTAAATAATGTCCATAGTGATCCTTATTAAACGTAATGTCCCCCACAGTGACAGTGGCCCCCATTTTCATGTCTCCTACAGTGGCCCCCGCCCCCCATTGTAATTAATGCCCCCACCCCCACAGACCATCCACAGTGTCCCCATTGTAAAAAAAATTGTCAGGCTCGCCTCACAGTAGACTTTTTTTCAGCATCAGCACTGCTCAGCGGCTCAGGGTAACAGGCAGGCAGTGCGGCGCTCACTCACTCACTGTACGTCACGCGCCTACGCCGCCTAGTGGGAGGAGCAGGCGCGTGACATCAGTAAGTGCCGCCCACACATACCGGAGCTGTGGACACTGTCTGTAGATAAGAGTGAGAAGACTCGGCACTCGGGCGCAGGTCGCAGGACAGGCGAGATCTCAGAGGGAGGGAGCCAGGGCGCACGGCACGACAGTAATAACAGGCAGAGAAACGAGAGGAGGGCGCCCCTGCCGGCGCCCCCCTTCTGACAGCGCCCCGGGCGGCCGCCTGGCCCGCCCGCCCCTAGAAACGGCCCTGGTTTGGAGGCACAGATCTGGAGAAGAGTACAAAATTTTTGCTGCTCTGAAAGTTCCCAAGACCACCGTGGCCACCATAATTCTTAAAAGGAAGATGTTTGGAGCAACCAAGAGTCTTCCTAGAGCTGTCTGCCCCACCAAATTATGTAAATGGCCTTGGTAAGAGAGGTGACCAAGAACCTAATGGTCACTCTGGCAGAGCTTTCTAACATTCTGTTTTCACTTTATCCTTATGGGATACTGAGTGTAGAATGGTGGAGAAAAATGTAAACTTTTTTTTTATTTTAGCACAAGGCCGCAACTTAAAATGTGAAATAAGTTAAAGGGTCTCAAGACTTTCCGAATGCACTATATGCCTGCAGACATCTTTAAATATGCCACAATGTCACACTGTATTCAACAATTGTGTCTATTACAACCTGCATTTTTTTCCAGTGAGAAATTTACATTCACAAAGCTTGGTGCGTAGACCACACCTAGATCTTTGAGGCAGCCAGCATTCCTAGAGTCCTATTGTGCATACACTCAATATGGCACTAAAATATATATATATATAGTGATGAGCGGCATAGGCAATATTTGTTTTCACAATATTTTACTAATTTTTCGCATAATATTCTCAATAAATTCGCGGATTCTAGAATTTGTGATCTTCAGTCATTATTTTCGCAATTACGCAAATAGGCACTAATGATGCGCATATTTTTTTTGCAATACATGCAACTTCATATTTTATCAGGTCTCAGTAGATATTACTGATTGGTGCACTAAGTATTGTGACATCCCAGCACTATGTCTGTAGCATGTATGTATGGACAGCAGGGAAACAGTAATTCCTATTACACTACCTAACACCCTGCACTGGAACCTATCATCTACACTATATCACTATCTAACCTACACTGACTATCTCCCACTAACTATCTGTATTATATATATGAGCTAACTAACTATCTAATGTAATTGGATAAGGACTAGGATCTAGATAAAATCACAAAACACAGCAATGACACTGCTCTCTCTCTCAGAACTGCAGAAAATGGCTGCTGGGGAGTTTATTATATAGTAAGGGGTAGGCAACTTTCCTATTGGTTGCTAGGGATGTTGCTAAGCTCTGACAAATATATTACAGCCTTCTCATTGGCCCACAAGCAAGAAGGGAGGTTACTGATGGAAAAAAATCTAGAATATTCGCGATTACGAATATAATGCCAATATTTGCAATAAAAATAAAAATTTGCGATTAGAATATTCGCGGTCAACACTATATATACATATTTATATATATATATATATATATATATATATATATATATATATATATATATATATATAATGTCCAAAAAAGAGCAGCAATCCAACACAGGATAAAATAAATAATGAAAGATTATTCATCCATGGTGTAGCGACGTTTCAGCTCCACAATTGATCCTTTCTCAAGCAATAAAAGGGACTCAGTGAACAGAATATATACCCCCACATCATTAACAAAGTGTCACATGATCATTACAAAACATAAGACTTTAAACCATTTAATACATCGATATTATATCTTGATTACAACAAAATAAATAAAGTGTCTCTGTGCCATTAATCGCGTGTTACAACTTATTCGTAATGTACATACCATATATACACAATTCATCAAATACTGTATAGAAATATGTTATAATAAAAATACATATAAAAAGTGCAAGTACTTACTAGTATACAATGGGTTAAAAACCAAAAAAAGTGCCAAGTGCTATTAATTATTATTCACTGAGGTTAAGTAACCGGCAATCTATATATGAACTCACTGACATGGTGAGGCGCGATACTGTTTAGGCAGCAATGGCAACCTTGGCGTACTACAGATCTTATTGCTCATGCCCTGGATTGCATACGTATCATCCACGTCATTGTGACGACACTGAACTTCAGAGTATGCGCAGATGGATTCTTGCATTCGTCGGCCATATTATTAAGGTCCGTGCCCACACTTTTTGCAGCCCAAAACGGTCAAGCAACAATGTATCTCAGCAACAACCTAAAGGCCAATATCATTCACATTGTGCATACATATTGACCGTTCTGTGTACGGACCACTGTCGGGACTAGCTGTTCACTGTCAAGCAGTGGCGTTGCGGGCCGCACTGGGTGACACCAGTGATGGGGTAACACCAGCAGGGCCGGCATTTACGAATCCCAGGCATAGTCATTTGTATTGCTGTCCTCAGGAGAGGGAGAGATGTGTCTGGGATTCAAACCCACAACCTTCTGTATCAGAGGCAAAGCACTTACCCACACAGCTATAACAGCTGCATTGCCACTGACTGAAAAAAATATGAGACTTCTACTGTTATAGCTGGCTAAGTGTCCATCTATACACATGATAGCTGCCCTAACACACCCAGCACTGCTATATCTCTATATGACAGCTGTCCCAGCACACTCAGCTCTGCTATATCTCTATATATGATAGCTGCCCCAGCAAACCCAGCTCTGCTACATCTATACACATGACAGCTGCCCAAACACACCCAGCACTGCTACATCTATACACATGACAGCTGCCCAAACACACCCAGCCCTGCTACATCTATACACATGACAGCTGACCAAACACACCCAGCTCTGCTACATCTATACACATGACAGCTGCCCCAGGACACTCAGCTCTGCTATATCTCTATATATCTATCTACTGTATAGCAATACTTAGAGATATATATGTAGCAGAGCTGGGTGTGCTGGAGCAGCTGTCATATATAGAGATATAGTAGAGCTGGGTGTGCTGGGGCAGCTATCATATATAGAGATATAGCAGAGCTGAGTATGCTGGGACAGCTGTCATATAGAGATATAGTAGTGCTGGGTGTGTTAGAGCAGCTGTCATGTGTATAGATGTACACTTAGCCAGCTATAATAGTAGAAGTCTCATATTTTTTCAGTCAGTGACAATGCTGCCTCTTATGGCTGTGTGGGTAAGTGCTTTGCCTCTGATACAGAAGGTCGTGGGTTTGAATCCCAGCAGAAACTTTTCTGAAATACAAGCACTGACTCCATATATGGACATACAGGAAGAGGCTGCATCGCATCGCATCGCTGACTTGGAGGTAAGTATAAGTGTTTTTTTTTAATACCTGACTGTTACTGCCATGGGGGGAGCGGGAGGCACTTGATACTAGCACATGGGGGGAGGGGGGTTGGCAACTGATACTGGCACATGGGGGGGAGGGGGGTTGGCACCTGATACTGGCACATGGGGGAGGGGGGTTGGCACCTGATACTGGCACATGGGGGGGTTGGCACTATGATACTGGCACATGGGGGGGAAGGAGAGAGGCACCTGATACTGGCACATGGGGGGGAGGGGGGTTGGCACCTGATACTGGAACATGGGGGGGTTGGCACTATGATACTGGCACATGGGGGGAAGGAGAGAGGCACTTGATACTGGCACATGGGGGGAGGAGAGAGGCACTTGATACTGGCAATTTTTTTTGGGGGGGGAGATGGAACTATGATACTGGGACATGGGGGAGGAGGAGAGAGGCACTTGATACTGGCACTTTTGGGGGGGGGGAGATGGCACTATGATACTGGGACATGGGGGGGAGGAGAGAGGCACTTGATACTGGCACTTTTTTGGGGGGGGGGATGACATTATGATACTGGGACATGGGGGGGGAGGAGAGAGGCACTTAATACTGGCACGTGGGGGGGGGGGGGGGTTTGGCACCTGATACTGGCACATGGGTGGGTTTGGCACTATGATACTGGCACATGGGGGGAGAGAGGCACTTGATACTGGCACTTTTTTTTTGGGGGGGGGAGATGGCACTATGATACTGGGACATGGGGGGGAAGAGAGAGGTACTTGATACTGGCACATTGGGGGGTTTGGCACTATGATACTGGCACATGGGGGGTGGGAAGGAGAGAGGCACTTGATATTGGCACATTGGGGGGGAGATGGCACTATGATACTGGGACATGGGGGGAGGAGAGAGGCACTTGTTATTGGCACATGATGGGAATCTATGGGGACACTTACTAGCACATTATTGGGGGGCATTATGGGGGACACTAGGCCGGCAGCCTATCAGAGGCCGGACACTGAAGGCATCTACTGGGGCACTATATATGGGGCATTTTATACTGGTACATTATGGGTGGCACTAGCAGGAAGGGGGGAGAAGAGCACTATGGGGGAATTTACTGGGGGCAATATATAGGGATATTTTATACTGTGACATTATGGGGGCACTATGGGGACATTAGCTCAACTGGGGGCATTACAAGGGGGTATTTTTGGACTGTCTATTATAAGGAGAATTATTTCTACTGAGGGGGGCAATATGGTGGGCTTTATTACTCCCACATGGTATGACCCCCTAGTAGCAGCACCAGCCTCTCCCTGCTCTGCTTGCTCTTCTGCTATCCCTCTGCCCCTTCTCCAAATCCTTATTATGAAATCTTTATCATTAGGATAAAACACAACATCAGCTCCACCGAGCCCCCGGCCAAAGTGTTGAAGTGACGTCCGAGATCCCCAAGGGCCAAGCCAAGTAATTGTAAGTTTTCATGTGGAATATGTTTATGGTATACACATATAACATACACTGTGCCACACAATATACAGTATACCGCTACACTGTGCCACACAATATACAGTATACCGCTACATTGTGTAGTCTGTTCTATAAGCACCATTGTTTTGTGGCGGCGGACAGAAAATAATCTGGAAGAGCCCCTCCCGAGACCAGGCTCTGACTGCTAGGGGGGGTCTGCTGAGCTAACGGATGCCCCCTATGGCAGTAGCACCACCATAGCCCCCATATATGGCTAAAAAATTATTGCTTCGGGAGGGGGGGGGGGGGGGTTACACCATTTTTTATACCTCACCGGGTGACACCAGCCCTAGCAAGGCCACTGCTGTCAAATGCATGCTGTCTTCAACATACGGAAGGCAAAAGTGGACAGACCTCGACAACTGAATGCCATATCTATCCCCATAATCCTCCAGATCCAAAAGTACAGTCGAGGAGGGATCTCCTCCATTACATACATGTTATTACACACCATATAAGCCAAACCATCTATAGCTCCATACTGCAATCCGGATACATGCAAATATTTTTCACAAAAGGAAATTATTAACAATAACCAGGTCTAGTGTATACCAGATCCAACATCATGTCACTCTATCTCAGCGAAACTTGTGTATGGATATCTGTGAAAAGAAAAAACAGAAAAAAGAAAATACATAATTATATAGTGAAAAATAAAATAAATTATTAATTTGTCCCAAACAAACACTTACTGCCTAACACATAATGCCTCGGGATTCCTAAACATAGGGGATTAAAGGGAAAACCACCCTCCCTAAATGTTCACAACCTTGTAGTCCACATTGAGACATTTGGTCTCAATGTGTTGAATATAAAGATCCATTGTAATTCCTTCTTTTAAGTACATTTATTCTATTGCCCCCCTTACATGGGCATGGGTACATGATCTATGACCCAACATTTTAAGTCTCTTTCTTGGTGTTTCTGTTCAAAAAATGTTTAGAGACAGGTAGGTCAAGACGTTTTTTCCTGATCGTGTAACTGTGATTGTTCAATCTGGTTTTAAAATTTGTGAAGGCTTCTCCAACATATAACATGTTGCATGGACATGATAGAACATATACCACATATTCTGAAATACAGTACAGACCAAAAGTTTGGACACACCTTCTCATTCAAAGAGTTTTCTTTATTTTCATGACTATTAAAATTGTAGATTCACACTGAAGGCATCAAAACTATGAATTAACACATGTGGAATTATATACATAACAAACAAGTGTGAAACAACTGAAAATATGTCATATTCTAGGTTCTTCAAAGTAGCCACCTTTTGCTTTGATTACTGCTTTGCACACTCTTGGCATTCTCTTGATGAGCTTCAAGAGGTAGTCCCCTGAAATTGTTTTCACTTCACAGGTGTGCCCTGTCAGGTTTAATAAGTGGGATTTCTTGCCTTATAAATCGGGTTGGGACCATCAGTTGCTTTCAGGAGAAGTCAGGTGGATACACAGCTGATAGTCCTACTGAATAGACTGTTAGAATTGGTATTATGGCAAGAAAAAAGCAGCTAAGTAAAGAGAAACGAATGGTCATCATTACTTTAAGAAATGAAGGTCAGTCAGTCAGCCGATAAATTGGGAAAACTTTGAAAGTAAGGGCTATTTGACCATGAAGGAGAGTGATGGGGTGCTGCGCCAGATGACCTGGCCTCCACAGTCACCGGACCTGAACCCAGTCGAGATGGTTTGGGGTGAGCTGGACCGCAGAGTGAAGGCAAAAGGGCCAACAAGTGCTAAGCATCTCTGGGAACTCCTTCAAGACTGTTGGAAGACCATTTCAGGGGACTACCTCTTGAAGCTCATCAAGAGAATGCCAAGAGTGTGCAAAGCAGTAATCAAAGCAAAAGGTGGCTACTTTGAAGAACCTAGAATATGACATATTTTCAGTTGTTTCACACTTGTTTGTTATGTATATAATTCCACATGTGTTAAATCATAGTTTTGATGCCTTCATAGTCATGAAAATAAAGAAAACTCTTTGAATGAGAAGGTGTGTCCAAACTTTTGGTCTGTACTGTACATGTGAGATGGAAACCAATAGGATATATCTCACCAGTGCCAGGATGTACAAAGGATTTACCCTTGCACATATACCGGCAATTGACACAGCCAAGGCAAGGAAAACAGCCTAGCCCAAGCTGTGTCAATGTGCCCTGCCTGACAATCTTGGTCATTCCAACGTCTGTTCTAACCAACTGGTCACGCAGACTTTTGGACCTGCGATAGGAAAAGAGCGGGGGGATGCAAATTCTGGTACCTCCCCTATACATCCTTTTAAAATGTGACAATGACGCCTGATAATGTTACTGATATCGTTACTAGAACTGATTGTGGTCAATCTCTCTTCAAAGGAACTCACCACAGCACAAGTGAGTAAGGGACTTTCATTTTGTCCCAATACACATGTCAATTGGTATGATCTCAATGTTGATTTACTAGCCTTTTTTCGCAGCATTAAATTAAAAACCTGGTTTAAAAGTAAAAATAAGATACACAAGGATACATCCCAATTGAGTGAACCCAATAGGTGTAGCCACTAAGAGTAATTTCAATCCCATAGTAAATGAGCCAGCAATAGAAGCCTATACATCAGCTGTGAAATCTGATATTGAGTTACTCAGAGCCACACTTTCCAACAGTGTTTTCGAGCACCCCAATCTTACCAAGGTTGAGATTGAGGCCTTGGTACAGATAAAGAAGGATGTCACTCTTACTGTTAAGCTGGCCGGCAAAGGTGGCGCTGTAGTTGTCATTGATACACAGTTGCAGAGATACTTAGACAACTCAGCGACACCGATGTCTATGGCGTTTTGGATAGTGATCCCAAATTTGAGATAGGGAAAGTGATAAAGCGGAGTTTGACCTAAGCATTGATAGCTGGGGTGATTGATGAAGGTATTGAGGAGTATCTTATAGTGACCCACCCAGTCACTCCTGTTATATATATATTACCAAAAATTCACAAGACCCTCAGTGATCCCGCTGGGCGCCCTATCGTGTCAGGTTCAGACTCTGTCTTTAGTCATTCAGTAGTCTTTCTGGATAGGATATTATGTAATTTTGCAAGGGGTGGAAGCTCATACATCCGAGATACCTCTGATTTTTTTTATTAAATTGGGGGAGGTTGACATTTCATGTATTGAAGGACCATTTTTGGCATTATTCGATGTAACCTCGCTATATACATCTATTGACCATGCCAAAGGTATTGATGCCATGACTCGAATGTTACATTGTCTTCGTTTTCCGATGCAGCATGTAGTTTTATAGTGGAATTAATGGATATAATCCTGAGGTACAATTACTTCCTATTTCAGGATACATTCTATGTACACAAACTGGGTGTGGCAATGGGGTCTAATATGGCCCCTACGTACGCAAATATATACATGCGGACCTTTGAGGAGGATGTCGTCTATCGGTCCCACCACTTAGGACATGTTCTGAGGTGGTGGAGATACATAGACGACGTCTTCCTCATTCGGACTGGAAAAGAAAGTGAGTTGTTTGAATTCCACAATGCTCTGAATAGTGTTGAGGATACTTTGCAGTTTACTTCAGCACAGAGTTACAATTTCTAGACACTAAGGTGATGCTTAAAGATTGTGGATTGCATACTGAATTGTATACAAAACCCACGGATAAAAACACTATACTTTCATATAGCTGTAGTCACCCCAGAAGAATGATTAGACATCTACCATTCTCACAGATGTTAAGGGTTAGACGCATAGAATCAAAACCTGATAGGATAGATGGTACATTGGATAGAATGATAAATACATTTTCATTTCCTAAGAGATTGCTGGCTACACACAAGGAAGCAATAAAAAAAACTTGATAGGAATAGGATACTCACTGAACAGAGATCTAGAACTGATACCACTAGACTTCTGTTCATTTCTACATATACGGAGGCTAGTAACGATATCAGTAACATTATCAGGCGTCATTGGCACATTTTAAAAGGATTTTTAGGGGAGGTACCAGAATTTGCATCCCCCTCGCTCTTTTCCTATCGCAGGTCCAAAAGTCTGCATGACCAGTTGGTTAGAGCAGACGTTTGAACGACCAAGATTGTCAGGCAGGGCACATTGACACAGCTTGGGCTAGGCTGTTTTCCTTGCCTTGGCTGCGTCAATTGCCGGTATATGTGCAAGGGTAAATCGTTTGTACATCCTGGCACGGGTGAGATATATCCTATTTGTTTCCATCTCACATGTATTTCAGAATATGTGGTATATGTTCTATCATGTCCATGCAACATGTTATATGTTGGAGAAACCTCCACAGATTTTAAAACCAGATTGAACAATCACCGTAACACGATCAGGAAAAAACGTCTTAACCTACCTGTCTCTAAACATTGTTTTGAACAGAAACATCAAGAAAGAGACTTAAAATGTTGGGTCATAGACAATGTACCCATGCCCAGGTGAGGGGGCAATAGAATAAATTTACTTAAAAAGAAGGAATTACAATGGATCTTTAATATAGTATGAGACTGGCACTCCCACGTAGGAGTATTAATAATGCTCTCTGAAATGTTGACAATATTTATTATATCACATGAGACAGGAAATAAACGAGCTAAATAATGCTGCAGCAGATAAATAAATAATAAATAATTAAAATATTGGAAATAAAACATTCAATAAAATATCCAATAAAAATGTCCCAAAAATGTCCAAGAAATGGATCTTTATACTCAACACATTGAGACTAAATGGTCTCAATGTGGACTACAAGGTTGTGAACATTTAGGGAGGGTGGTTTTCCCTTTAATCCCCTATGTTTAGGAATCCCGAGGCATTATGTGTTAGGTAGTAAGTGTTTGTTTGGGACACACTAATAATTTATTTTATTTTTCACTATATAATTATGTATTTTTTTCTTTTCACAGATATCCATATACAAGTTTCGCTGAGATAGAGTGACATGATGTTGGATCTGGTATACACTCACTTGGTGTTGGCGCAGACTTGGTTATTGTTAATAATTTCCTTTTGTGAAAAATATTTGTATGTATCCGGATTGCAGTATGGAGTTATACAGTAGATGGTTCGGCTTATATGGTGTGTAATAACATGTATGTAATGGAGGAGATCCCTCCTCGACTGTACTTTTGGATTATGGGGATAGATATGACATTCAGTTGTCGAGGTCTGTCCACTTTTGCCTACCGTATGTTGGAGACAGCATGCACTTGACAGTGATCCGTACACAGAACGGTCGATATGTATGCACAATGTGAATGATATTGGCCTTTAGGTTGTTGCTGAGATACATTGTTGCTTGAACGTTTTGGGCTGCAACAAGTGTGGGCACGGACCTTAATTAATATGGCCGACGAATGCAAGAATCCATCTGAAGTTCCGTGTCGTCACAATGACGTGGATGATACGTATGCAATCCGGGGCATGCGCAATAAGATCTGTAGTACACCAAGGTCGCCATTGCTGCCTAAACAGCATCGCGCCTCACCATGTCAGTGAGTTCATATATAGATTGCCGGTTACTTAACCTCAGCGAATAATAATTAATAGTACTTGCCACTTTTTTGATTTTTAACCCATTGTATACTAGTACACATAAGCACTTGCACTTTTTATATGTATTTTTATGATAACATATTTCTATACAGAATTTGATGAATTGTGTATTTATGGTATGTACATTACGAATAAGTTGTAACACTCAATTAATGGCACAGAGACACTTTATTTTGTTGTAATCATGATATAATATCGATGTATTAAATGGTTAAAAGACGTTAAAATGTTTTGTAATGATCATGTGACACTTTGTTAATGATGTGGGGGTATATATTCTGTTCACTGAGTCCCTTTTATTGCTTGATAAAGGCTCAATTGTGGAGCCGAAACATTGCTACACCATGGGTGAATAAACTTTTGTTATTTATTTTATCCTGTGTTGCATTGCTGCTCTTTTTTGGACATTATACATTTGGGTAAGCTTTATTCCCCAGAGCGGGCACCCGGCCATTTCCAATTTTGATCGGTTTTGCCTCCCATTTTTCTTTTAATATATAAATATATATATATATATATATATATATATATAGACAACGAAAGTTCAGGGCAGCACACCTAGTAGTAGATGAATGGGTGCCAGCGATGAAAACACCTTATCAAGGTGTGTAATACAGAAAGAATAAAGACACTGCAGCACATCCGTTGGTGAAAAAGTGTGAACCTTTATTCACCCTTGCGACGTTTCAGTCCACTTGCTGGGACTATTCTCAAGCAATGCATCATACAAAACTGTGGGTTTTTTCATGTGGTCATATCAAATTAACATACATAAGTGACAATTAATAAATTATACAAAAAATGTGCAAAGAAATATCTCATATATAAATATGAGAAACATCAATAAACTGCTATGCAGCGTGTCAGGTGATGCTTCCTTATGGGATCATGTGATTATTCCCAGGGTGACCTCACGGACATGCGCAGACACAGTTCCATGTTTCGCAGGGGATCATGTGATTATCCCTGGAGTGACATCATGGACATGCGCAGCTTCAGTTCCGGGACGCCGTATTCACGCGGTGCTATCCGCAACAGTGTATCCTCCTGCCATTGAGCTCGCCCGATTCCATGCCGGGTCTGTTTACATCTGCACTGACACAGGTGATGATTATTATATATACAGGGAGTGCAGAATTATTAGGCAAGTTGTATTTTTGAGGATTAATTTTATTATTGAACAACAACCATGTTCTCAATGAACCCAAAAAACTCATTAATATCAAAGCTGAATATTTTTGGAAGTAGTTTTTAGTTTGTTTTTAGTTTTAGCTATTTTAGGGGGATATCTGTGTGTGCAGGTGACTATTACTGTGCATAATTATTAGGCAACTTAACAAAAAACAAATATATACATATTTCAATTATTTATTTTTACCAGTGAAACCAATATAACATCTCAACATTCACAAATATACATTTCTGACATTCAAAAACAAAGCAAAAACAAATCAGTGACCAATATAGCCACCTTTCTTTGCAAGGACACTCAAAAGCCTGCCATCCATGGATTCTGTCAGTGTTTTGATCTGTTCACCATCAACATTGCGTGCAGCAGCATCCACAGCCTCCCAGACACTGTTCAGAGAGGTGTACTGTTTTCCCTCCTTGTAAATCTCACATTTGATGATGGACCACAGGTTCTCAATGGGGTTCAGATCAGGTGAACAAGGAGGCCATGTCATTAGATTTTCTTCTTTTATACCCTTTCTTGCCAGCCACGCTGTGGAGTACTTGGACGCGTGTGATGGAGCATTGTCCTGCATGAAAATCATGTTTTTCTTGAAGGATGCAGACTTCTTCCTGTACCACTGCTTGAAGAAGGTGTCTTCCAGAAACTGGCAGTAGGACTGGGAGTTGAGCTTGACTCCATCCTCAACCCGAAAAGGCCCCACAAGCTCATCTTTGATGATACCAGCCCAAACCCGTACTCCACCTCCACCTTGCTGGCGTCTGAGTCGGACTGGAGCTCTCTGCCCTATACCAATCCAGCCACGGGCCCATCCATCTGGCCCATCAAGACTCACTCTCATTTCATCAGTCCATAAAACCTTAGAAAAATCAGTCTTGAGATATTTCTTGGCCCAGTCTTGACGTTTCAGCTTGTGTGTCTTGTTCAGTGGTGGTCGTCTTTCAGCCTTTCTTACCTTGGCCATGTCTCTGAGTATTGCACACCTTGTGCTTTTGGGCACTCCAGTGATGTTGCAGCTCTGAAATATGGCCAAACTGGTGGCAAGTGGCATCTTGGCAGCTGCACGCTTGACTTTTCTCAGTTCATGGGCAGTTATTTTGCGCCTTGGTTTTTCCACACGCTTCTTGCGACCCTGTTGACTATTTTGAATGAAACGCTTGATTGTTCGATGATCACGCTTCAGAAGCTTTGCAATTTTAAGAGTGCTGCATCCCTCTGCAAGATATCTCACTATTTTTGACTTTTCTGAGCCTGTCAAGTCCTTCTTTTGACCCATTTTGCCAAAGGAAAGGAAGTTGCCTAATAATTATGCACACCTAATATAGGGTGTTGATGTCATTAGACCACACCCCTTCTCATTACAGAGATGCACATCACCTAATATGCTTAATTGGTAGTAGGCTTTCGAGCCTATACAGCTTGGAGTAAGACAACATGCATAAAGAGGATGATGTGGTCAAAATACTCATTTGCCTAATAATTCTGCACGCAGTGTAGTTGATTGCCACTTGTGTATTATATTAGGCTACTGAATAATCACAATACCTGGATGTTTTTTACATGAATATCTGTATTGATTATATTGTCTTCCAGGCATGATGTTTCTCTCATTTATACATGAGATATTTCTTTGCACATTTTTTGTATAATTTATTAATTGTCACTTATGTATGTTAATTTGATATGACCACATGAAAAAACCCACAGTTTTGTATGATGCATTGCTTGAGAATAGTCCCAGCAAGTGGACTGAAACGTCGCAAGGGTGAATAAAGGTTCACACTTTTTCACCAACGGATGTGCTGCGGTGTCTTTATTCCTTATTTATATATATATATATATATATATATATATCTTATTTCTGCTTATTGCCCACATATTAATATTATTGGACAAATCATAGCAAAATTTCAGCCTATTTCAGTTTGCTGGACAGAGGCTTTGACTGTTCCTTTAAGAGCTGCTGTCAATTGTTCATTATTGCAAACATAATTAACTTCAGCAATAATTGCAGATAATTGATGGCTGTCTAGTCTCCACTGGGCAGTTATAGGAGTTGATGACTTTAGAGTATACTATATTAAACACAGACAATGCTTGCCGTATTGTCTATTACCCATGTATTAGTAACCATTCAGAAATCTGGTCCTGTTTTAATTTTTGGGGAATTGATGTATTCATAATATATAAAAGCAATATATAAAATCATATATTTAACTATTTTTCTACAAGTTGGGCTTTCAGGCCGACTCACAGCTAAATATAGAATATCCAAGGGATAATTATCTAAATTATAGGACTGGAAATATCTGGAGACACATTTTCTAGCTCTGAATTATAAAGGGGAACAGGTGCAGAGTGATTTCTGAATTCTAAGGTGTTCATTCTACCATTTTATTATTCATTTTATAGTCTATGCATGGATGTTCATTTAGCAGAAGAAATTGTACATATTCTGTAACACCACATCAACATACGTAGCTGAAATAGAGAGTTGCTAACAAACAGATATGATGAAATGTTTATTTATGAAGTACTCCTAAGCAAGACTGCTGAAACCTGACATGTTGCATGGATTATTTAATACAAAATATGGATGGAACATCCAAGTATGTTAGTTCTCGAACAGATTTGACATTTGCATTTGGTTTGAAATGTTAAGGTAGAATTTCCGCACTTGTGCTATGCATAATTTTTTCCCTAGAAATGTATTTTTAAGGATGCAATGTCAATTATTTGTCACAGTTTTTTGACTTTCACTTAATGCATTACATTGTATACTCATGGAGGATTTGATTAAATAAGATCTCATGGTTTTAGAGGCATTTTAAGACTTTTTAGTCCATAAAAAACTAGTCTAGTGGATTCATGAATGTACGGGTGTAGGTTAGAACTTCAGTCATGGCTTTGACCATTTATATTGACTGTTGCTCATAACTGGCCAATCAACTGTTAGCTTGTAGAATAAGCTGCCAACTTATGTATTCTAAAAGAACAGAGCCTCTAATGTATAAAGGGGTTGTCTCACTTCAGCAGGTGGCATTTATCATGTAGAGAAAGTTAATACAAGACACTTACTAATGTATTATGATTACCCATATTGCCTGCTTTGCTGGCCTGATTCATTTTTCCATCACATTATACATTGCTCGTTTCCATGGTTACGACCACCCTGCAATCCATCAGCAGTGGCTTTGCTTGCACACTATAGGATAAAGTGCCAGCCTCTCTGGTAGTAAAAATTTGATTTGTCACAAAGACAAATTTCCTCATGCTTAGTGGTAATGAATACATTTTTCTTGAAATGGCGTAAAAAACAAAAAAATACATACTCACCTAATCCATTTGCTCACGAAGAGGCCTTCGTGACCATCTTGATGAAGCCATTCATAACAAATCATATTTCTTTGTGAACTTCAACGAAGCAGCCTAATAAAATTTTTGATAACTTTGCTCATCTCTAATGGCCACATCCACCTGCATATTTATCTTGGAGGACATGCTGATTAATTCTGTTTCTGGTTCTTTGTTTTTGCAGTATACACTTGGAGGTGTGGCTACCCCCATGCTAGCTGCACTATTATTGACCAAAGGCCGGCGTCAGCACCCAGAATACCCGGACAAGTGCTGGGGCCATAGCTCCTGAATGGTGAATGGTGAAGCAGGAAGACTTCTCCCCGCTCCACCATTCAGCCTGCAGGCACGGTTCATGCTGCCACCTGTGTGGGCAGAGCCAGCAGCCCGATAATCTGCATAGTCTCCGCCCCCACACAGTGCTGCAGAGCGATCTGTGCCTGCAGGGAAGAGAGGACTGTGAGCTTCAGGAACGGGACAATTTGAGTAGTTACTGTGTTTTTTTGTTTTTAATACAGAGGGGTCACAGAGGACTTTATTACTAATGTGAAGGGGGCACAATCGGCATTTCTACTATGGATGGGGCATAGAGCCAGAGGGCATTACTACAATGAAGGGGGCACAGTGGGCATTATTACTGTGAAGGGGCCACAATGGGAATTATTATTGTGAAGGGGGCACAATGGGGATTATTACTGTGAAGGGGGCACAGAGGTCTTTATTACTATGGAGGGGGAAGAGAACTTTATTACTATGGAGGGGGCACAGAGGTCATTATTACTATGGAGGGGGCACAGTGGACTTTATTACTATGGAGGGGGCACAGAGGGAATTACTACTCTGGAGGGGGCACAATGAGTATTACTAATGTGAAGAGGCACAATGGGCATTTCTACCACGGAGGGGGCACAGAGACAGAGGGCATTACTACAATGAAGGGGGCACAGTGGGCATTATTACTGAGAAGGGGGCACCATGGGAATTATTACTATGAAGGGGGCACAATGGGGATTATTACTATGAAGGGGGCACAATGGGGAGTATTACTGTGAAGAGGGCACAGATAGGGCATTACAACTGTGAACGGGGCACAGAGAGGGCATAACTACTATGAGGGGGGCACAATGTGGGCATAACTTCTTTGAGAGTGCACAATGTGGGCATAACTACTGTGATGGAGCACACATCTGTACAAAACTACTGTGAAGGTTGTACAATGAGGTCAATACTACCCTCCCCAGGTCCCAAACACCGTAGGCACGCCACTGAAGCAGGGAACTATTTGCTCCCCGCTCCACCATTGAGCCGCCAGCGCTCCACAGCAGCAGCAGCACTATGTCCTCACACATTGTCCTGCTGATCTGTGTAGGAGGAGGAGCGGGGCAGGCTGGGAATCAGCCTCTGCTCCTCCTACGCAGCAGCGCGATGTGTCACAGTATCCTGCTGCTGCTGATGGGGAGCGCAGATAATGGGAGGAGCCAGGTGACTGAGGCAAGGAGTAATTCTTGTTTTTTTTTTTCCACTTCCTGTGAAGGGGGCACATCTGGGCATAACCACTGTGAAGGGGGGAACTGGGCACATATCTTGGCATATCCATCGTAAGAGGGCACATATCTTGGCATATCTACTGTGAAGGGGGCACACATCTTGGCATATCAACTGTGAGGGGGCACATATTTTGGGATATCTACTGTGAAGGGGCACATATCTTGGCATATGTACTGTGAGGGGGCACATATCTTGGCATATTTACTGTGAGGGGGCACATATCTTGGCATATCTACTGTGAGGGGGTACATATCTTGGCATATCTACTATGAAGCGGGCATATCTTGGCATATTTACTGAGAGGGGGCACATATCTGTGAGTAGACCTGAGGGACTGAAACACTGGGTAGAAAATAAAAGTAGACACATAAGGACTGATTCACATATATCCGCTCTGTAGCATGCTCTGTGTAAGGTATTTAATCTATAATGCATGCGGTTTTATTGCTGTAAACGCTGTGCAAAATGTCACAAGGTGGCCCACTGAGACTTTATTACCCAAGGGCCCACATGAACTTGGAGCCGGCCCTGTATTGACCCATCCTTTCCACAGTGTGATATATAGCTCAGTCTGATTTTCCTACTCATTGGAGGTGTATTGCTAGAGTGAGGTAACAAGTCATGGCCTGCTGGCCCAGAGAGGAAACAATTGTAGAAGACACAGTATATACAGTATGTAGGTTCTGCTCTCCTTGAATTTAGATGCCCAAATATCATAGAAATATGCATTAAGGCCATGGTGAGAATTTGCTAGCTTCATAGCAGAGGTTGGCTTTGGCTTGTATACATCTTTCACAGTTAGCTTTGAGCTGAATTATTTTTCTGCAGAAGCTTACAACAATTCAGTTCAAATGATAGCAGATGGTGGGTGGGTTGGATGATAAAATAAAGGTCCAACAGAATTTTTTTTTCCAGTTTTTATTATGAAACAGTAACACAGTCATATGTCTTACATTTCCGTATAGAAAATCAATGAGCCAATAAAAAAAAATATATATATTATTTTCTCAAGTACAATCTTGGTACACTCAGTATGTATTGATTAGCATATGTGGCCAGGCAGGCACATAGATTTCACCACTGAAGTTTCTCAGAGCTAGCCAGCAAGCTTTCCATTCAGTCTCTTTCAGCTTGTTGAATGGGGGAGCGTTTCGCCTGCTGCATTTCATGAATGCTGTTTTAGGCTGGCCACCCAAACATGGCAACTTAAAGGGGTTCCCAGGGCTCCGGTGGTCAGGCTTATGGAAACTGTCGAGTGGGTCAGGGTGCCTCTGTTTCTGTAACTCTCATTGCAGTGAAACTACATAAAAAAACTACATAATCAGCAGAGCAGAACAAACTACACTGCTTCCCTAACTCCCAAGTTACGGAAACAGCCTAGCTTGCTGTGCTATGCTATCTGCAAAGCTCCCTGCACTGCATTTTGGAAATATAATGCTTGCTCCATGCATGGCACATATAAGAATTTTAGTTGTTCAGTGGCTTGCAGAGGGTGCTAGCCATCTCCAGGAGACTTTCCTTTGCATTTCAGCCATTCTTATGTGGCAAGTAGAGTTCAGCGGACACCTGGATGTTCGGGTTCGACGGGACCCGAACTTGACCCCAAACCCGAACCCCATTGAAGTCAATGGAGACCCGAACTTTTGAGCACTAAAATGGCTCTAGAAAAGTCATGGAAAGGGCTAGCAAATGTGGTTAAGAGCATGGCAAGTGCTCTGCAAACAAATGTGGATAGGGAAATGACTTAAAATAACATAAAATACATAAAAATAAAAAATAATAATGTTCATCTAGGAGGATGAGGTCCATATGGAGTAGGAGGTTGAATAGGCGGTGGATGTGGTGGTGTAGGTGGAAGCAGCGGTAGAGGAGCAGGAGGTAGCCAACACTTTCTTTGTTTTGTTTTTTATTTTTTTTATTTTTTTGTTTAAATTTGGGTAGACCCCAAAACATTGGGAAATATAACCTGTGATAATCCCCTCCAGCACGGGCATGCCAGCACCTCCAAGGCATAAAGGGCAAGCTCAGGCCATGTGCCCAATTTGGAGACCCAGAAGTTCAAGGGGGCAGACCCATCAGTCAGTATGTTTAGGCATGTGCACACATACTGCTCCACCATGTCGCACGTCCCCGTGAAATCCACGATCCAATTTTATGTCTTCTCTATCAACTTTTGATGTTCTTTTCTGCGCCTACCATGTTGATCATGGTTAGCAGCGAATCAGGGTTCCACGCCGGAGATGGAGCGTGAGAAACGGTTACCACATCCAAGGGAGGTCAATGTATGAAATTAAATGTGATCGAGCGGAAATGTTGGACAAATTTTTGAAGCGGAAGCTTCCAAGTAAAGGAGGGGGCGCGCAGCAATTACCCACTCCCGACTCGGGGAGGTAGTGACGAGAAATAACAATACAGGACTCTTAAGATGCCCTGTTATTGGAATTATTAATAAGAAATTATAGGGAATGTCACTGAAGTATTTTGGATTTGGAAACGTTAGACAGGAGAGGCCTTGCTGCCGCTTTGCTGACTCTAGATAACTTCTGCCTGATCGCACGTCCCCGTGACGTCCACCTTCCAATTGGATATCTTCTCTATCAACTTTCAATGTTCTATTCTGTGCCTATCATGTTGATCACGGTTAGCGGCGAATCAGGGTTCCATGCCGGAGAGGGAGCGTGAGAAAGAGATACCACATCCAAGGGAGGTCAATGGCTGAAATGTGATCGAGTGGAAATATGGGACAAGTTGTTAACCGCTTCACGTCCGCCCATAGGATATAAACGTCCTATGGGTGGACGTCTATTTCTGACAGCACGTTTTAGAACGTCCTGTCAGAAATAGCAGCTGCACGCTAATCGTGCAGCTGCTGATCGGGTTGCCCGCTGTCAGTGACAGCAGGGCAACCCTAAGACAAGGCAGGGACAGTTCCCAGGTGTCCCTGCCTTCACGAGCGCTGCAGACACAGCGCTCACCGAGCTATGCGCTTCCTGTTCCGGCCCGGCGGTCATGTGACCGCCGTGACCGGAGTGTGCAGGAGCTGTGTGTACAGTGTTCATTTTAGGACATGGTCAGATATCATAGTCAAGTATCAAAATAATGCCAATGTGACACCTGACCCTGATACCTGACTCTGACACCTGACCCTGACCCTGACACCTGACTCTGACACCTGACTCTGACACCTGACTCTGACACCTGACTCTGACACCTGACCCTGACACCTGACCCTGACACCTGACTCTGACACCTGACTCTTACACCTGACCCTGACACCTGACCCTGACACCTGACCCTGACACCTGACCCTGACACCTGACCCTGACACCTGACCCTGACACCTGACTCTGACCCTGGCACCTGACCCTGACACCTGACCCTGACACCTGACTCTCATATCTGAGTTTGACTTATGCTCTTTATAGGTCAGGGTCAAAGTGAGAATGAGTTATAGATATATATTATGTATTTGTATGCTAAATCACACAACCAAAGTATGTCTATTGCTGAGCTTATAGCTCTGTGCCTAAAATGCTGTAAGCTAACACATTACAGTGTTATGAGCGCATAGCTGATAGCTCAGTGGTAAGGAAGGGAGCAAAGGATTTTAGGTTTACTGTGGTTTTGAATGCTACATCACATAGATGAACAAAAAGCCCAAACTCATACAAGGAAAGTTGGTAGCTCAGTGGTAATGCTGTTGCCCCATGTCCACGCATTCTGAGTTCAAACCCACTTTCAGCCTCAAAAATATATTTACATTTTATTATTCCCTAGATAAGAGGCAAATTTAAATGATGTGTGACACTGATGTGTGACGCTGATGTCTCACTTTCTTCACTTCTCAGTGTCACAAAACATTTTAGCTTTACTGTGGTTTTGTATGCTACATCACATAGATGAACAAAAATCACAAGCTCATACAAGGCAAGCTGGTAGCTCAGTGGTAATGCTGTTGCCCCATGTCTAGGCTTTCTGAGTTCAAACCTCCTATCAGCCCCTAACAAGTGTTTATATTTTATTATGCCCTAGATAAGAGGCAAATTTAAATGATGTGTGACGCTGATGTGTGACGATGATATCTCAGTCACGTCCTTCATTTGTCAGTGTCGCAAGGGATCTTAGGTTCACTGTGATTTTTGCTATACTACAGCTCATAGATCAAAATCACCACCTTTGGTGTCTAAAGCTATAGCTCAGTGGTAAGACACTTGCTTTGCATGCAGTGTTCATGGGTTCAAAACCCCATATAGGCTATTAATAAAATTTATATTTTATATTTTATTGAGCTCTAGATCAGAGTCAAATTCAAGTGGTGTGTGATGTAAGTAGTCCTTTTTTATTTTATTAAGAGTACATGGGCAGCACTATAGTAAAGGGGGCCCTGTATACAGAGCTGTATCCTGGATTTTACATATCTACTGTATATATGTGTATTATACACACAGTGTGCTATAGCTTCACCACACTGAGATCTGCTCAGAAAGCTGATATACATTACTGGTTTATCCACAGACACGATATATGATCATACAGATGGCAGTACTATGTGATAGCTTCTAAGTATAGAAAAACCATGTGGTAATGGTATAGCTTGGAGGTTACATTAATGGCTTTGCATGTTGAAGTCCCCAGAAAGACATATGTTTTTTTCTTTAATAGCATATACTATAATAAATAATATGTCATTAACCCATAGGATACCAGCGCTGTACATGTATGTCGCTGGAAACACGGTCACAAATCCCAGCGCCATACAGGTACAGCGCTCTGATCGGGCGGCCACAGGAGCTACTCCCGCCCGATCAGCTGCAGGGGTCCGGCAGGCACTGATAGTTGGACCCCTGCTGTATGCACCGGCATCGGTGAAAACACTGATGCCTGCTCATTAACCCTTGCACTGCCGCGGTCAGCGCTGACGGCTGCATGTGCGTTATCCCCGTGCTGTGACATCAGCTTGGTGTCTAGCCCTGTCAGTCAGTGGGGGGAGGGGTGTGTGTGCAGAGCACAGGGAGTGTTATAGAGCATTGCTCAGAATAGGGTTGCCACCCGTACGGGAATGACCCGGGCCTTTGTCAGACCCGGGCACAGGATCAGCTGTGAATGATGGCGGCGGTGGCTGGGCACAGGGAGATGAGCGCTTCCATTGTGGAAGCGCTCATCTCCATAGTCATCTGTATCGCCGTCCTCAGGACATCGATACAGACTGCCACATATGGGGGGGAAGGGAGGGAAAGAAGCACCTTATACTGGCACATATTGGGGGGGGAGAAATGAGGCACTTGATACTGTTACATGGGGGCATCTATGGGGGGCACTTCTTACTGGCACATTATTTGGGGGCTTCTACTGAGGCCACAAAGAAGGGGTATTTTATATGGGGGGCTCTGTGTGGTACTACTATTATCAGGGGGTTTATCTGTTTCTGCAGTATAGTATTGTGGAGCACAGCGGCACAGTATTGGGGGTAGTAGGATGATTTGTCCAGAAGATGGGAGAATGATGGAAAAGTAGTAAACTAAGATTTTTATTGTCAAACTGCAGAGATGAGAAATGGCTGAAAAATGGTGTCTGGTCTGAAGGTCTGAAAGGAGAAGATGAGGAAAGAGAACATCTACATCAAAGGAGACGTCACTGGATGTAAGAGGTATGTGGGGCTGTATTTCTGTAGTGACGGGATCAGGGGTGTAACGATCGTGGTGCGACAGCGACCAGGGGTGGAGGCGGGACATGGGTGTGGCTGGAGGCGGGACATGGGCGTGGTTGGAGGCAGGACATGGGTGGGGCCTGGAAGGGGGCTCTCCCTCCCTTCTGTTCGGGTTTGGCTTGAAGAAAAGGTGGCAACCCTAAACGCCATGCGCAAAACCCGAGCATGGTACAAAGAAGTTGCGGTCTACTTGGTGCAGGTTGCCTTGTACAACTCTTTTGTGCTGTCACAGAGCGCTAGCAGCACAGGGAAATTCCTTCAGTTCTATGAGGCAGTCCTCAAGGACCTGATCTTTTCTGACCGGGAAAGAGCAGGCCGGAGTACCTCGGGAATTGGAGGCGCCCGGATCGTCCCTGGCCAACACTTTCAAGGTGTGGTTCCCCCATACTGGAAAGAAGGGACGGTCCCAAAAAAAGTGCAGCGTGTGTAACAGGAGGGGGTAACGGAAGGACACCACCACTCAGTGTGACACGTGCCCCGATCATCCGGGCCTCTGTATTGACGGTTGCTTCAGGGAGTACCACACTTCCATGGAGTACTAAATTTATAATCCCCTTCCCCAGGGGCGGACTGACCGGTCGGGCAATTCGGACATGGTCCGAGGGCCCGGCCGGGATGGGGGCCCGCCGCAGAATAGCATAATGTATTATGCCCAGCGCCCCGATTCCGAATGTTATGCTGGCCTGGTAATGGTGGTAATGGCATCGGGGCCCGGTGCAGTCACTGTATTCTATCGCACCGGACCCCGCTCACTGTAATACTAATTTTCATATTTGAACAAGAACAAGAGAAATCCTCTGCGATCCTCTCCCTCTCTGTACTCACAAACTCAGTAGCAGGCAGGCCGGGCGGCAGCGCAACTCACTGACGTCATGCGCCTGCTCCGCCTGCTTCATTCATAAAGTGGGAGGAGCAGGCGCGTGACGTCAGTGAGTTGCGCTGCTGCCCGGCCTGCCTGCTACTGAGTTTGTGAGTACAGAGAGGGAGAGGATTGCAGAGGATTTCTCTTGTTCTTGTTCACATATGAAAATTAGTATTACAGTGAGCGGGGCCCGGTGCGATAGAATACAGCGACTGGACCCCCCCTCGGCATTGTCACAGGGTGCCTTCTGAATGATTTCAGCAGGCGCACCGTTCCTAACACTGCCCGCCGCACATCGGTGATCGGAAATACACAGGTACGCCCTGTGTCCATAAGAGGTTAAAGAGGCTCTGTACCCAGAATCAACCCTATTAGACCATACATACTGCCTGGTAGGGCTCATTATGCTGATTATGTATGATAAATAGCTGCAGAGATTCATATGCAAAATAAACAATTCGAGCACTCAGAGGCGGGCTGAATATTCTGAGCAATGCTCTATAACACCCCCTGTGCTCTGCACACACCCCCCTCCCCCCACTGACTGACCAGGCTAGACACCAGGCTGACATCACAGCACCACTGGGATACCGCACATGCAGCCGTCAGCGCTGACCGCGGCAGTGCAAGGGTTAATGAGCAGGCATCAGTGTTTTCACCGATGCCGGTGCATACAGCAGGGGTCCAACTATTAGTGCCTGCCGGACCCCTGCAGCTGATCGGGCGGGAGTAGCTCCTGTGGCCGCCCGATCAGAGCGCTGTACCTGTATGGCGCTGGGATTTGTGACCGTGTTTCCAGCGACATACATGTACAGCGCTGGTATCCTATGGGTTAATGACATATTATTTATTATAGTATATGCTATTAAAGAAAAAAACATATGTCTTTCTGGGAACTTCAACATGCAAAGCGATTAATGTAACCTCCAAGCTATAACATTAGCACATGGTTTTTCTATACTTAGAAGCCATCACATAGACTGCGATCTGTATGATCATATATTGTGTCTGTGGATAAACCAGTAATATGTATATCAGCTTTCTGAGCAGATCTCATTGTGGTGAAGCTATAGCACACTGTGTGTATAATACACATATATACAGTAGATATGTAAAATCCAGGATACAGCTCTGTATACAGGGCCCCCTTTACTATAGTGCTGCCCATGTACTCTTAATAAAATAAAAAAGGACTACTTACATCACACACCACTTGAATTTGACTCTGATCTAGAGCTCAATAAAATATAAAATATAAATTTTATTAATAGCCTATATGGGGTTTTGAACCCATGAACACTGCATGCAAAGCAAGTGTCTTACCACTGAGCTATAGCTCTAGACGCCAAAGTTGGTGATTTTTTTGATCTATGAGATGTAGTATAGCAAAAATCACAGTAAACCTAAGATCCCTTGCGACACTGACAAATGAAGGACGTGACTGAGATATCATCGTCACACATCATTTAAATTTGCCTCTTATCTAAAATATAAACACTTGTTAGAGGCTGATAGGGGGTTTGAACTCAGAAAGTCTAGACATGGGGTAACAGCATTACCACTGAGCTACCAGCTTGCCTTGTATGAGCTTGTGATTTTTGTTCATCTATGTGATGTAGCATACAAAACCACAGTAAAGCTAAAATGTTTTGTGACACTGAGAAGTGAAGAAAGTGAGACATCAGCATCACACATCATTTAAATTTGCCTCTTATAAATATATTTTTAAGGCTGAAAGGGGGCTTGAACTCAGAAAGCCTGGACATGGGGCAACAGCATTACCTCTGAGCTACCAGCTTGCCTTGTATGAGTTTGGGCTTTTGTTCATCTATGTGATGTAGCATTCAAAACCACAGTAAACCTAAAATCCTTTGCTCCCTTCCTTACCACTGAGCTATCAGCTATGCGCTCATAACACTGTAATGTGTTAGCTTACAGCATTTTAGGCACAGAGCTATAAGCTCAGCAAAAGACATACTTTGGTTGTGTGATTTAGCATACAAATACATAATATATATCTATAACTCATTCTCACTTTGACCCTGACCTATAAAGAGCACAAGTCAAACTCAGATATGAGAGTCAGGTGTCAGGGTCAGGTGTCAGGTGTCAGGGTCAGGTGTCAGGGTCAGGTGTCAGGGTCAGGTGTCAGAGTCAGGTGTCAGGGTCAGGTGTCAGAGTCAGGTGTCAGGGTCAGGTGTCAGGGTCAGGTATCAGAGTCAGGTGTCAGAGTCAGGTGTCAGGTGTCAGAGTCAGGTATCAGGGTCAGGTGTCACATTGGCATTATTTTGATACTTGACTATGATATCTGACCATGTCCTAAAATGAACACTGTATGTGTGAGGTCTCTCAGAGACCTCGATCAGCGCTGCTCTGAGGCTGTACAGCGCTGGATTGCTGCTGTACAGCCTCTCTAGGGGTGCATTTGTCCTGTAACTGGGGCTACTATGTCAGCCCCAGTTACAGGAGAAATCAACAGTGAAAAAAAAAAAAAAAGTGAAGCAAATGTCCCCCAGAGGTTTTGTATGACCTTATGGGGGACGAAAAGTGTAAAAAAAAATTAAAAAAATAAAGGGTTGAAAAAATAAAATAAAATAAAGTTTCACATGTAAAAAAAAAAAAGTTCCCAAGTAAGGAATAAAAAAAAAAAAAAAAAAAATAGAAAAAATAAAATAAAATAGACATATTTGGTATTGCCGCGTCCGTAAAAACCAGCTCTATAAAAATATCACATGACCTAACCCCTCGGGTGAACACCGTAAAAAAAAAAAAAAAAAACTGTCAAAACAAGCAATTTTTGTCACCTTGCATCACAAAAGGTGCAACACCAAGTGATCAAAAACGCGTATGTCCCACAAAATAGTACCAATAAAACCGTCACCTCATCCCGCAAAAAATGAGCCCCTACATAAGAAAATCTCTCAAAAAATAAAAAAACTATAGCTCTTAGAACATGGAGACACTAAAACATCATTTTTTGGGTTTCAAAAATGCTATTATTGTGTTAAAGTGAAACAAATAAAAAAAAGTATACATATTAGGTATTGCCGCGTCCGTAAAAAACAGCTCTATAAAAATATCACATGACCTAACCCCTCGGGTGAACACCGTAAAAAAAAAAAAAAAAAAAAACTGTCAAAACAAGCAATTTTTGTCACCTTGCATCACAAAAGGTGCAACACCAAGTGATCAAAAACGCGTATGTCCCACAAAATAGTACCAATAAAACCGTCACCTCATCCCGCAAAAAATGAGCCCCTACATAAGAAAATCTCTCAAAAAATAAAAAAAAATATAGCTCTCAGAACATGGACACATTAAAACATAATTGTTTTGTTTTAAAAATGCTATTATTGTGTAAAACTTTAATAAATGAGAAAAAGTATACATATTAAATATCGCCACGTCCGTAACAATCTGCTCTATAAAAATGTCACTTGACTGAACCCCTCAGGTGAACGCTGTAAAAATAAATAAATAGAAACTGTGCTAAAACAACCAATTTTTTGGTCACCTTGCCCCATAAAGTGTTATAATGAATGATCAAAAAATCATATGTACCCAAAAATAGTACTAATAAAACTGCCACCTTATCCCCTAGTTTCCAAAATGGGGTCACTTCTTGGGAGTTTCTACTGTAAGGGTGCATCCCCCTGATGCACCCTTACAGTAGAAACTCCCAAGAAGTGACCCCAAATGGGACATGGCATCTAAAAACCATGTGGAGTTCCTTTTCTTCTGCGCCCTGCCGTGTGCCCATACAGCAGTTTATGACCACATGTGGGGTGTTTCTGTTAACCGCAGAATCTGGGTAATAAATATTGAGTTTTGTTTGGCTGTTAACCATCGATGTGTTAAAGAAAAAAATTGATTAAAATGGAAAATCTGCCAAAAAAGTGAAATTTAAAAATTTGATCTCCATTTTCCTTTAATTCTTGTGGAACGCCTAAAGGGTTAACAAAGTTTGTAAAATCGGTTTTGAATACCTTGAGGGGTGTAGTTTCTACAATGGGGTCATTTATGGGGGTATCCACTATGTAGGCCCCACAAAGTGACTTCATACCTGAACTGGTCCTTAAAAAGTGGGTTTTGGCAATTTTCTTAAAAATTTGAAGAATTGCTTCTAAACTTCTAAGCCTTCTAGCGTCCTAAAAAAATAAAATGACATTTCCAAAATGATGCCAACATAAAGTAGACATATGGGGAATGTTAAATAATAAATATTTTAAGAGGTATCACTTTCTGTTTTAAAAGCAGAGAAATTGAAATTTAGAAAATTGCAAATTTTTCTAATTTTTGGGTAAATTTGGGATTTTTTCATAAATAAAGGTGAAATATTTTGACTCAAATTTATGACTATCATGAAGTACAATGTGTCACGAGAAAACAATCTCTGAATGACTTGGATAAATAAAGGCGTTCCAAAGTTATTACCACATAAAGTGAGATATGTCAGTTTTGCAAAATTTGGCCTGGTCAGGAAGGGGGCAAATGGCCCAGATGGCAAGTGGTTAAAGCGGAAGGGGGGCGCGCGTCTATTAAAGACTAATTTTAGAAATTTAGGTCCCTGTCACCTATGCAGAGCAAGAGTTTTTCATCGGCAAAAATGGGTTAATGTCACCCACCAATGAAACAGACGATTTTTTAAAATTTTTGTCCCTGTCAAATATGCAGAGCAGGAGTTTATTAACGGCAAAACTGTGTTCATGTCACCCACCAATTGAACAGACGATTTTACAAAAATTAGGTCACTGTCACCTATGCAGAGCAGGAGTTTGTATACGGCAAAATTGGCAAAATGTCACCTGACAATGTAACAGACGATTTTTTATTTATTTAGGTCCCTGTCACCTATGCAGAGCAGGGGTTTATTCACGGCAAAAATGGTAAAATGTCACCCTGCTCCCTCTTTTGCTGTGCTGGTGCCTCTGTGCGACAACCGCCTCTTCCTCTGAACTACACAGGTCACTCGAATGACCTTGATTTCATGTGGGGTCTAGTATCTCATCATCCTCCACATCATCTTCCACCCACTCTTTACCCCTACCCTCCATGTCGGTCTGCAGACTGCAGAAAGCCGCAGCAGTTGGCACCTATGTTTTGTCATCAGAGAATTGCTGTGGTGGTCTTCCAATATCCTCATCCTGAAACATAAGTGGTTGGGCATCAGTGCACTCAATCTCTTCCACTTCTGGTGCAGGGCTATGTGGATGGCCCAGGGAAACCCTGCCAACAGAGTCATCAAAAAGCATAAGAGCCTGCTGCATGACTTCAGACTGCTTGCCTGATTTGCAAGGGGGTGAGTTGAAAGACAGTTGGCCATGGGCTGTAGGTGCCAACTCTGATTTTTCAGCGGGGGACTGAGTGGGAGACAATGCGAAGGAACTGTAGGCACTGTCAGCCCCCCAATCTACTATAGTGTGTACTTGTTCTGGCCTCACCTGATTCGTACTGTCCAAAATGCAGTGTAAGCCGCAAATGTACTTTCTAGTGCAAAAGATGAGCCTTTGTCACCCAACATTGTAACAGACGAATTAGTGAAATGTATTTCTTTGTGCACTAGGTAGGGCAGGGGTATATCACAGCCAAAAATTGGCGAATGTCTCCCAACTATGTAACAGACAAATTAGTGAAATGTATTTCCTTGTACACTAGGTAGAGCAGGGGGATATCACATCCAAAAATTGGTGAATTTTACCCGACAATGTAACAGACAAATTAGTGCAATATATTTCCCTGTCTACTAGGTAGAGCAGGGGTATATCACAGCCAAAAATTGGTGAATTTCACATGTCAATGTAACAGACAAATTAGTGAAATTTATTTACCTGTCTACTAGGTAGAGCAGGGGTATATCACAGCCAAAAATTGGTGAATTTCACCCGACAATGTAACAGATAAATTAGTGAAATTTATTTACCTGTCTACTAGGTAGAGCAGGGGTATACCACAGCCAAAAATTGCTGAATGTCACCCAACAATGTAACAGACAAATTAGTGAAATGTATTTCCTTGTCCACTAGGTAGAGCAGAGGTATTTCACAGCAAAAAATTGGTGAATTTCACCTGACAATGTAACAGACAAATTAGTGCAATGTATTTCCCTGTCTACTAGGTAGAGCAGGGGTATATCACAGCCAAAAATTGGTGAATTTCACCCGACAATGTAACAGACAAATTAGTGAAATGTATTTACCTGTCTACTAAGTAGAGCAGGGGTACATCACAGCCAAAAATGGGTGAATGTCATCCAACAATGTAACAGAAAAATTAGTGCAATGTACTTCCCTGTCTACTAGGTAGAGCAGGGGTATATCGCAGCCAAAAATTTGTGAATTTCACCCGACAATGGAACAGACCAATTTGTGAAATTTATTTACCTGTCTACTAGGTAGAGCAGGGGTATATCACAGCCAAAAATTTGTGAATTTTACCCAACAATGTAACAGACAAATTAGAGCAATGTATTTCCCTGTCTACCAGGCAGAGCAGGGGTATATCACAGCCAAAAATTGGTGAATGTCACCCAACAATGTAACAGACAAATTAGCGAAATGTATTTCCTTGTACACTAGGTAGAGCAGGGGTATATCACAGACAAAAATTGGTGAATGTCACCCAACAATGTAACAGACAAGTTAGTGAAATGTATTTCCTTGTCCACTAGGTAGAGCAGCGGTATATCACAGCCAAAAATTGGTGAATTTCACCCAACAATGTAACAGACAAATTTGTGAAATTTATTTACCTGTCTAATAGGTAGAGGAGGGGTATATCCCAGCCAAAAATTGGTGAATGTCACCCAACAATGTAACAGACAAATTAGTGAAATGTTTTTACTTGTCCACTTGGTAGAGCAAGGGTATTTCACAGCAAAAAATTGATGAATTTCACCCGACAATGTAACAGACAAATTAGTGCAATTTATTTCCCTTTCTACTAGGTAGAGCAGGGGTATATCACAGCCAAAAAATGGTGAATTTCACCTGACAATGTAACAGACAAATTAGTGTAATGTATTTGTCTGTATTTAAAATCTTTCCCCTCTTTACAATGGCAGACCTGGTTCTGTGCAGGAATTGTTGTGCTTTTATTTCCGGTTCCACTCTTCGGAGGTTTGGATACTGTCTGATCTGTAGACAGCTCTCCATAATGTAGCAGGAAAATGCCTTTTTGAAATATGAGATTTGTAAATTAACCATTAAACAAACTCAGGCTGAGAACATTGCAATGCCACTGCCACAGAGGCCCCCTAGAAATGGAAGATGGGTTACTGCAGGTTCTGGTAGACTGAGAGTTGTGGATAGAAGACATGTCCCACAGTCTGTGGCTCTCCATAATTCATTTGCAGCACTTTCAGAGTGCAAGAGCAACATGAAGGATGGCTCAAGCACAGTGGGTGAGAAACAATCATCTCCCATGCCTAAAGTATACAAGACTGCAGCCAAAGACAAAAAGGAGAAGGTGAGGACTGATAGTAAGCAGCTGTTGGTGGGCGATTCCATCATTAGAGGTGTGAAGTTTGGGGAGAATGGTGTTGTGAGATGTCTCCCTGGTGCTACCGCTAGCAGGAATAGACTACGGATCCCTGATATTGTTAGGCAAGCAAAGCAGGAAAGGGAGGTGGATGTTATTGTCCATCTTGGGACAAATGATCTGGCTTGCAATGAGGTTTCAAAGGTGAAAGAAGCTTTTCACACACTTGGAAAGGATATACGGGAGGTTGCATCAACTGTTTCATTCTCTGCAGTTTTGCCTGTGCATAACCTTCAGCATGACAGGGAGATGCGCATTAAGGAATTCAATGTATGGCTTGGTGAATGGTGTCGGAACCAAGGGTTTGGCTTTGTGCCTCATGTTAGCTCTTGTTGGAATGGAAAAGAACTATACAAGAAAGATGGTTTGCATCTTTCTCTTAAGGGAACAAATGTCCTCGGTGAACAGTTCCAAGTATTTGCTAAGGAGCATTTAAACTAGGAAAGGGGGGCAAAAGAGTGATAATCCAGCAGTCCAACTGCCCCCCGGAACAATGCCAGAAGATGACAGTAGCACAAAGGTTAAGGAATGACAAGCTCAGATTCTTGTCTACAAATGCTCGCAGTTTAGGGAATAAGACCAATGAACTTGAGGCTATAATGGCATCTGAGAATATAGATGTAGTGGCTGTTACTGAGACGTGGTTCAATGGGAGTAATGACTGGGATACAACAATACCAGGGTTCTCTCTATACAGAAAAGACAGAGAAGGCAAGAAGGGGGAGGGGTGGTCCTGTATGTGAAAGATAGCATAAAATATAATTTGAAACAAGTTAGCGAGAACAATTTAGAGTCAGTTTGGGTTACCTTGCAGCTTGATAATCATAAGGTAACTCGTGTAGGTGTGATATATAGACCACCTAGCCAAGTTAAAGAATTAGATGATCTACTAGTTGAGGAAATAGCTAAAATGACCTTGAAGGGGGAAGTTATCATTATGGGAAACTTCAATCTTCCTGATGTAAACTGAAAAACCAAAATAGCTAGTTCTGCCAGGAGTACAGATATTCTAAATTCCCTTCTGGGATTATCTCTACAGCAAGTAGTTGAGGAGCCAACCCGGAAGGAGGACATTTTAGATTTAGTATTCACAAATGGGAATTTGGTATCTGATATGACTGTAGGGGAAAGCTTGGGATCTAGTGATCACCAGTCAGTGTGGTTTACTATAAGTACAGTGAGTCACACCACACAAAAACAAAAGTTTTAGATTTTAGAAAAACTGACTTTTCTAAAATTAGATTAGTGGTATACGAGTCCCTATCAGATTGGAACAGTTTCATTGGAGTCCAGGAGAAATGGGACTACTTAAAAGTGGCAGTATTGAAGGCAACAGAAAATTGCATTAGGCTTGTCAGTAAAAGCAAAAAAAGGAAGGGACCACTGTGGTACTCAGCAGAAGTGGCCAAAATCATTAAAAACAAAAAGATAGCATTTATGAATTATAAACAAAAAAAAATGAGGATGACAGGCAAATTTATAAGATTAGGCAGAGAGAGGCCAAACAAGTTATAAGAGCTTTTAAAGCACAGGCAGAAGAGAAATTAGCTCAGTCAGTGAAAAAATACGATAAGGCATTCTTCAGATACATAAATGAAAAAAGGAAACTAAAACAAGGAATTACCAAATTAAAAACAAAAGAAGGAAGGTATATGGAAGAAGATAAAGAACTAGCTGATTGCCTCAATGAATACTTCTGTTCAGTTTTTACAAAGGAAAATGAAGGAAAAGGACCTCAGTTAGAAAAGAAGACTAATGAATCTTTTGATGCATGTGTCTTTACAGAGGAAGAGGTTCTAAGTCAGCTGTCTAAAATTAATACAAATAAGTCACAGGGGCCTGATGGGATACACCCAAAGCTATTAAAAGAGCTCAGCGGTGAACTAGCAAAACCATTAACAGATTTATTTAACCAATCACTGGCAACAGGAGTCGTCCCAGAAGATTGGAAATTAGCAAATGTTGTGCCCATTCACAAGAAAGGTAGTAGGGAGGAATCGGGCAACTATAGGCCAGTAAGCCTGACATCAATAGTGGGGAAATTAATGGAAACCATACTTAAGGAGAGGATTGTAAAACATCTAAAATCCCATGGATTGAAAGATGAAAAACAGCATGGGTTTACTTCAGGGAGATCATGTCAAACTAATCTTATTGATTTTTTTGATTGGGTGACTAAAATAATAGATGGCGGAGGTGCAGTAGACATTGCTTATCCAGACTTTAGTAAGGCTTTTGATACTGTCCCACATAGAAGGCTAATCAATCAATTTGAGTCTTTTGGCTTGGACTCCCATATTGTTGAATGGATTAGGCAGTGGCTGAGGGACAGACAACAGAGGGTTGTAGTCAATGGAGTATATTCAGACCATGGTATTGTTACCAGTGGGGTACCTCAGGGATCTGTTCTGGGACCAATATTGTTTAATATCTTTATCAGCGAAATTGCAGAAGGCCTCGATGGTAAGGTGTGTCTTTTTGCTGATGACACAAAGATTTGTAACAGGGTTGATGTTCCTGGAGGGATACACCAAATGGAAAAGGATTTAGGAAAACTAGAGGAATGGTCAAAAATCTGGCAACTAAAATTTAATGTTGATAAGTGCAAGATAATGCACCTGGGGCGTAAAAACCCAAGAGCAGAATATAAAATCAGTGATACAGTCCTAACCTCAGTATCTGAGTAAAGGGATTTAGGGGTCATTATTTCAGAAGACTTAAAGGTAGGCAGACAATGTCATAGAGCAGCAGGAAATGCTAGCAGAATGCTTGGGTGTATAGGGAGAGGAATTACCAGTAGAAAGAGGGAGGTGCTCATGTCGCTCTACAGAGCACTAGTGAGACCTCATTTGAAGTATTCTGCTCAGTACTGGAGACCATATCTCCAGAAGGATATTGTTACTTGGGAGAGAGTTCAGAGAAGAGCTACTAAACTGGTACATGGATTGCAGGATAAAACTTACCAGGAAAGATTAAAGGACCTTAACATGTATAGCTTGGAAGAAAGACGAGACAGAGGGGATATGATAAAAACTTTTAAATACATAAAGGGAATCAACAAGGTAAAAGAGGGGAGAATATTTAAAAGAAGAAAAACTGCTACAAGAGGACATAGTTTTAAATTAGAGGGGCAAAGGTTTAAAAGTCATATCAGGAAGTATTACTTTACTGAGAGAGTAGTGGATGCATGTAATAGCCTTCCTGCAGAAATGGTAGCTGCAAATACAGTGAAGTAGTTTAAGCATGCATGTGATAGGCATAAGGCCATCCTTCATATAAGATAGGGCCAGGGGCTATTCAAATGGTTCTTATCTGCCGACACATTCTATGTTTCTATGTTTCTATATGTTTCTATTTACCTGTCTACTAGGTAGAGCAGGGGTATATCACACCCAAAAATGGGTGAATGTTACCCAACAATGTAACAGACAAATTAGTGCAATGTACTTCCCCTTCTACTAGGTAGAGCAGGGGTATATCACAGACAAAAAATTGGTGAATTTTACCCGACAATGGAACAGACAAATTAGTGCAATCTATTTCCCTCTCTACCAGGTAGAGCAATGGTATATCACAGCCAAAAATTGGTGAATTTCACCCGACAATGTAACAGACAAATTAGTGAAATTTATTTACCTGTCTACTAGGTAGAGCAGGGGTATATCACAGACAAAAATTGGTGAATTTCACCCGACAATGTAACAGACAAATTAGTGAAATTGATTAACCTGTCTACTAGGAAGAGCAGAGGTATATCACAGCCAAAAATTGGTGAATTTCACCCAACAATGTAACAGACAAATTAGTTAAATGTATTTACCTGTCTACTAGGTAGAGCAGAGCTATATCACAGCCAAAAATTGGTGAATGTCACCCAACAATGTAACAGACAAATTAGTGAAATGTATTTCTTTGTCCACTAGGTAGAGCAGGGGTATATCACAGCCAAAAATTGGTGAATTTCACCCTACAATGTAACAGACAAATTAGTGCAATATATTTCCCTGTCTACTAGGTAGAGCAGGGGTATATCACAGCCAAATCAGGTGCAGGTCCATATGGAGTAGGAGGTTGAGGAGAGCGGTGTAGGTGGAAGCGGCGGTGGAGGAGGACGAGGTAGCCAACACTGGTTTTTGGTTTTATTTTTTTTATTTTTTTTTGTTTAAATTAGGGTACACCCCAAAAGTTTGAGTTCGGGACCCGAACTTGATCCCGAACCCCAATTGAAGTCAATGGGGACCCAAACTTTTGAGCACCAAAATGGCTGTAAAAATGTCATGGAAAGGGCTAGAGGGCTGCAAATGTCGTCAAAATGCGGTTAAAAGCATGGCAAGTGCTCTGCAAACAAATGTGGATAGGGAAATGACTTAAAATAACATAAAATAGGGAAAAGCTATTGAGGCGCAAATGTTGGCCAAAAGAGTATAGCGGAAATGTGGGACAAATTATTGAAGTGCAAATGTGGTGCAACTTGTTTAAGTTTAAGCATTGAATCAAAGGAGGTGGCGCGCATCAATTAAAGAAGCATTTCAGAAATTTTATTCCCTGTCACCTATGCATAGCAGGTGTTTATTCACGTCTAAAATTGTATAATGTCAACCCAAGAATGTAACAGAAAAATTACAGAAATTTATTAGCCTGTCTACTTGGTAGAGCAGGTGTCTATGACAGAAAACAATTGTTTATTGTCACCCTAAAATGTAAAATAACAATTATTGAAATTTATTAAGCTGTCAACTAGGTAAAGGAGGGGTATATTACACCCAAAAATTGGTGAATTTGACCCTAAAATGTAAATGACAATTATTATTTTTTAACCGGCCTATTAGGTATAGCAGTGGTACTATACACCCAAAAATGGGTGAATTTCACCTGAAAATGTAAATTACAATTTTTTTTTTTTTAACCGACCTACTAGGTATAGCAGTGGTACTATACACCCAAACATTTGTGAATTTCACCCGAAAATGTAAATGACAATTATTTTTATTTTTTTAACCGGCCTACTACGTATAGCAGTGGTACTATACCCCCAAAAATTTGTGAATTTCACCCTAAAATGTAAATGAGAATTATTTTTTTTTAACCGGCCTACTAGGTATAGCAGTGGTACTGTACACCCAAAAATTGGTTAATTTCACCCTAAAATGTAAATGACAATTTTATTTTTATTTTTACCGGCCTACTGGGTATAGCAGTGGTACATCACACCCAAAAATTGGTGAATTTCACCAGAAAATGTAACTGACAAAGTAGTGAAATGATATAAAATAAAATACGTACAAATAAAATAAAAAAAATTGATTTATGAGTTGGAGTTCCATATGGAGTTTGATTTTTTTTAATTAGGGTACACTCCAAAATACAAGAATGAGCAATTGCGATGCAGTATAACAATGGCTGGTTAGTGCCGGTATACATGTCTATTCTGCACAAGTTACGGACAAGTCCTTAGGGATTCATGCCTGGTTAATTTTAATGAACGTGAGCTTGTCCACGTTGGCTGTGGATAGGCGGCTGCGCTTGTCTGTGATGACGCCCCCTGCCGTGCTAAACACACGTTAAGTTAATACACTGGCTGCAGGGCAGGCCAGCACCTCCAAGACGTAAAGGGCAAGTTTAGGCCATGTGCCAAATTTAGAGACCCAGAAGTTGAAGGGGGCAGACCCGTCATTCAGTACGTGTAGGCGTGTGCACACATACTGCTCCACCATGTTGGTGAAATGCTGCCTCCTTCTAAGACGTTCCATATCAGCTGGTGGTGCTGGTTGTTGTGGCGTGCTGACAAAGCTTTTCCACATTTCGGCCATGCTAACCCTGCCTTCTGAGGTGCTGGTGGTGCCCCAGCTGCGTTGGCGAACTCTTCCTCCTCCTTTGCCTTCGCCTTGTGCTTCCACTGTGCCCCCGCTGTCAGGTGGGAATGCCACCAGCAGCTCGTCTACCAGCGTGCGCTTGTACTCGCGCATCTTACGATCACGCTCCAGTGACGGAATTAAGGACAGTACGTTGTCCTTGTAACGGGGATCCAGCAGCGTGGCCACCCAGTAATCAGCACAAGTTAGAATGTGGGCAACTCGGCGGTCGTTGTGGAGACACTGCAGCATGTAATCGCTCATGTGTGCTAGGCTGCCCAAAGGCAACGACAAGCTGTCCTCTGTGGGAGGTGTATTGTCTGTGTCCTCTGTATCCCCCCAGCCACGCACCAGTGATTGCCATGAGCTGGTTTGGGTGCCACCCTGCTGTGAACATGATTCCTCCTCCTCCATCTCCTCCTCCTCATCCTCCACCTCGTCATCCTCCAGAACTGTGCCCTTGCTGGGCAATTGTGTACCTGGCGTTTGTGGGTGCAGGAACCCACCCTCGGAGCCACTTGTGAATGACTGGCCTGAAACCCTTGGAAATGATCCCTCTTCCTCCTCCTCCTCCTGTGCCACATCCTCTTCCATCATCGTCCAAAGCATTTTTTCAAGAGGCATAGAAGTGGGATAGTAACGCTGAGAACGGCGTCATCGGCACTGGCCATGTTGGTGGAGTACTCGAAACAGTGCAACAAGGCACACAGGTCTCGCATGGAGGCACACTCATTGGTAGTGAAGTGGTGCAGTTCCGCAGAGCGACTCACCCGTGTGTGCTGCAGCTAAATCTCCACTATCGCCTGCTGCTGCTCACACAGTCTGGCCAGCATGTGCAAGGTGGAGTTCCACCTTGTGGGCACGCAGCATATGAGCGGTGAGTGGGAATGCCGAAGTTACGCTGCAGCGCTAACAGGCGAGCAGCAGCAGGGTGAGAATGCTGAAAGCGCGCACAGACGGCCCGCACTTTCTGCAGCAGCTTTGACATATCTGGGTAATTTTTAAGGAAACTCTGCACCACCAAATTCAGCACATGCGCCAGGCAAGGGATGTGCGTCAAACCGGCTAGTCCCAGAGCTGCTATGAGATTTCGCCCATTATCACTCACCATCAGGCTGGGCTTGAGGCTCACTGGTACCAACCACTCATCGGTCTGTTGTTCCATGCCCGTCCACAGCTCCTGCGCGGTGTGGGGTTTGTCCCCCAAACAGATACGTTTAAAAACTGCCTGCTGTCGTTTACCCCTGGCTGTGCTGAAGTTGGTGGTGAAGGTGTTACGCTGACCGGATGAGGAGGCGGTAGAGGATGAGGAAGTGGAGTAGGAGGAGGAAGCAACAGGAGGCAAACAGAAGCGCCCTGCAATCCTTGGTGGTGGAAGGACATGCGCCAAACTGCTATCCGCCTCAGGACCAGCCGCCACTGCATTTACCCAGTGTGCTGTTAGGGAGATATAACGTCCCTGACCGTGCTTACTGGTCCACGTATCCGTAGTTAGGCGGACCTTGCCACAGAAGGCGTTGCGCAGTGCACGCCTGATTTTGTCCCCCACTTGATTGGGAAGGGATGGCTCACCTGGAAATGTAGTGGCGGCTGGGAACGACGTACTGTGGGACAGCCACCACCATAAGACTTTTAAAACTCTCCGTCTCCACCAGACGGAATGACAGCATTTCAAAGGCCAGTAATTTTGAAATGCTGGCATTCAGGGCTAGGGATCGCGGGTGGGTAGGGGGGGTACTTCCTCTTTCGCTCCAGTGTTTTGGAGATAAAGAGTTGAACGCTTCCATGGGACATTGTGAAGATGCTTGGTGACCCAAGTGGTGTTGTTACTGGCACATCCTCTGTTTGCGGGGTGGCAGGTGCCACTGTCACTCCAGAGGTGGATGAAGAGGCCGAGACTGCAGCAGAAGAGGAAGCAGGAGGAGCCAGAGACCTTTCTTTTTTTTTGAGGTGTCTACTCCACTGTAGCTCGTGCTTTGCACTTAGATGCCTGGTCATGCAGGTTGTGTTCAGGTTGAGTACGTTTATGCCTCGCTTCAGGCTCTGATTGCACAGAGTGCAAACCACTGTGACAAATGCATGAAAGGCCCCAGATGTAGGGTCTTGCAAAAAATTTGTGTTTTTTTTTAAAACCAGAATATAACAGCAGTAATGCAACAAAGGCCGCAAATGTATTATCTTGCCTAAAATGGGTGTTTTTTTTAATACCAGAATATAACAGCAGTATGTACCGCTTGCATTGGACTGTCAGAAATGCAGCAAAGGCCCTAGATGTAGGGTCTTGCCAAAAATAGGTGTTTTTTAAACCCAGAATATAACAACAGTATCTAACACTTTTATTGGACTGCCAGAAATGCAGCAAAGGCTGCACATTTATTATCTTGCCCTAAATGGGTGTTTTTTTAAACCCAGTATATACCTGCAATATTTAAAACTTGTATTTCACTGTCACAAATGCAACAAAGGCAGCAAATGTATTATCTTGCCCAAAATGGGTGTTTTTTTAAAACCAAAATATAACAGCAGTATCTAACACTTTGATTGAACTGCCAGAAATGCAGCAAAGGCCGCAAATTTATTATGTTGCCCAAAATAGGTATTTTTTGAAACCCAGAATAGAACAGCAGTATCTAACACTTGCATTGGACTGCCAGAAATGCAGCAAAGGCCGCAAATTTATTATGTTGCCTAAAATGGGTGTTTTTTTTAAACCCAGTATATAATTGCAGTAGTTAAAGCTTGTATTTCACTGTCAGAAATGCAGCAAAGGCCCCAAATGTAGGGTCTTGCCCAAAAAGTTTTTTTTTTTTTAAACCCAGAATATAATTGCAGTATTTAAAGCTTGTATTTCACTGTGACAAATGCAGCAAACGCTTCAGTTTTTGGGTCTTGCCAAAAATGGGTGTTTTCTTAAACCCAGAATCTAATTGCATTATTTAAAGCTTGTATTTCACTGTGACAAATGCAGCAAAGGCCCCAGATGTAAGGTATGGCAAAAACTGGGTGTTTTTTTTTAACCCTGAATATAATTGCAGTATTTAAAGCTTGTATTTCACTGTGACAAATGCAGGAAAGGTCCCAGATGTAGGGTATTGCAAAAATGGGTGTATTTTAAACCCAGAATATAACAACAGTATCTACCACTTGCATTTGACTGCCAGAAATGCAGCAAAGGCCGCAAATTTATTATCTTGCCCAAAATGGGTGTTTTTTTAAACCCAGTATATACTTGCAATATTTAAAGCTTGTATTTCACTGTCACAAATGCAACAAAGACCGCAAATGTATTATCTCGCCCAAAATGGGTGTTTTTTTTAAACCAAAATATAACAGCAGTATCTAACACTTGGATTGGACTGCCAGAAATGCAGCAAAGGCCGCAAATTTATTATCTTGCTCAAAATGGGTGTTTTTTTATACCCAGAATATAACAGCAGTATCTAACACTTGTATTGGACTGCCAGAAATGCAGCAAAGGGCGCAAATTTATCATCTTACCCAAAATGGGTGTTTTTTTAAGCCCAGAATAGAACAGCAGTATCTAACACTTGCATTGGACTACCAGAAATGCAGCAAAGGCCGCGAATTTATTATGTTACCTAAAATGTTTTTATTTTTTTTTAACCAGTATATAATTGCAGTATTTAAAGCTTGTATTTCACTGTCAGAAATGCAGCAAAGGCCCCAATTGTAGGGTCTTGCCAAAAATGAGTGTTTTTTTTTAAACCCAGTATATAATTGCAGTATTTAAAGCTTGTATTTAACTGTGACAAATGCAGCAAATGCCCCAGTTTTTGGGTCTTGCCAAAAATGGGTGTTTTCTTAAACCCAGAATCTAATTGCATTATTTAAAGCTTGTATTTCACTGTGACAAATGCAGCAAAAGCCGCAGATGGAGGGTATTCCAAAAAATGGGTTGTATTTTTAAACCCAGAATCTAATTGCATTATTTAAAGCTTGTATTTCACTGTGAGAAATGCAGCAAAGGCCCCAGATGTAGGGTATTGAAAAAATGGGTGTTTTTTCAAACCCAGAATATAATAACAGTATCTAACACTTGTATTGGACTACCAGAAATGCAGCAAAGGCTGCAAATTTATTATCTTGCCCAAAATGGGTGTTTTTTTAAACCCAGTATATAACTGCAGTATTTAAAGCTTGTATTTCACTGTCACAAATGCAACTAAGGCCGCAAATGTATTATCTTGCCCAAAATGGGTGTTTTTTTTTAAACCAGATTATAGCAGCAGTATCTAACACTTCGATTGGACTGCCAGAAATGCAGCAAAGGCCTCAAATTTATTATTTTGACCAACATGGGTGTTTTTTTAAACCAATTATATAATTGCAGTATTTAAAGCTTGTATTTTACCGTGACAAATGCAGGAAAGGTCCCAGATGTAGGGTATTGCAAAAATGTGTGTTTTTTTTAATCCCACAATATAACAGCAGTATCTAACACTTGTATTGGACTGCCATAAATGCAGCAAAGGCCGCAAATTTATTATCTTGCCGAAAATGATTTTTTTTTCTAAACCAAGTATATAATTGCAGTATTTAAAACTTGTATTTCACTGTGACAAATGCAGCAAAGGCCCCAGATGTAGGGTATTGCAAAAAATATATTTTTTTTAAACCCAGAATATAACTGCAGTATTTAAAGTTTGTATTTGATTGTCGCAAATTCAGCAAAGGACCCAAAATGTATTATCTTGCAAAAAATGTTTGTTTTTTAAACCCAGTATATAATTGCAGTATTTAAAGCTTGTATTTCACTGTGACAAATGCAGCAAAGGCCCCAGATGTATGGTATTGCAAAAAAATTGGTGTTCTTTTAAACCCAGCATATAACAGCAGTATCTAACACTTTGATTGGACTGCCAGAAATGCAGCAAAGGCCGCAAATTTATTATTTTGCCCAAAATTGGTGTTTTTTTAAACCAAGTATATAATTGCAGTATTTAAAGCTTGTATTTTACTGTGACAAATGCAGGAAAGGTCCTAGATGTAGGGTATTGCAAAAATTGGTGTTTTTTTTAAACCCAGAATATAACAGCAGTATCTAACACTTTGATTGGACTGCCAGAAATGCAGCAAAGTCCGCAAATTTATTATTTTGCCCAAAATTGGTGTTTTTTTAAACCAAGTATATAATTGCAGTATTTAAAGCTTGTATTTTACTGTGACAAATGCAGGAAAGGTCCTAGATGTAGGGTATTGCAAAAATTGGTGTTTTTTTTAAACCCAGACTATAACAGCAGTATCTAACACTTGTATTGTACTGCAAGAAATGCAGCAAAGGCAGCAAATTTATTATCTTGCCCAAAATGGATGTTTTTTAAAACCCAGAATATAACAGCAATATCTAACACTTGTATTAAACTGCAAGAAATGCAGCAAAGGCTGCAAATTTATTATCTTGCCAAAATGGGTGAGTTTTTAAACCCAGAATATAACAGCAGTATCTAACACTTGTATTGGACTGCCAGAAATGCAGCAAAGGCCGCAAATTTATTATCTTGCCCAAAATGGGTGTTTTTTTTTAACCCAGTATATAATTGCAGTATTTAAAGCTTATATTTCACTGTCAAAAATGCAACAAAGGCCGCAAATGTATTATCTTGCCCAAAATGGGTGTTTTTTTAAAACCAGAATATAAAGCAGTATCTAACACTTGTATTGGACTGGCAGAAATGCAGCAAAGGCCGCAAATTTATTATCTTGCCCAAAATGGGTGTTTTTTTAAACCTAGAATATAACAGCAGTATCGAACACTTGTATTGGACTGCCATAAATGCAGCAAAGGCCGTAAATGTATTATTTTGCCCCAAATATTTTTTTTTTCTAAACCAAGTATATAATTGCAGTATTTAAAGCTTGTATTTCACTGTCAAAAATGCAGCAAATGCCCCAGATGTAGAGTCTTGCCAAAAATGGGTGTTTTTTTAAACCCAGAATATAATTGCAGTATTTAAAACTTGTATTTCACTGTGACAAATGCAGCAAAGGCCCCAGATGTAGGGTATTGCAAATAATGGGTGTTTTTTTAAACCCAGAATATAACTGCAGTATTTAAAGTTTGTATTTGACTGTTGCAAATTCAGCAAAGGACCCAAAATGTATTATCTTGCAAAAAAATTTCGTTTTTTAAACCCAGTATATAATTGCAGTATTTAAAGCTTGTATTTCACAGTGACAAATGCAGCAAAGGCCCCAGATATAGGGTCTTGCAAAAAATGGGTGTTTATTAAACCCAGAATATAATTGCAGTATTTAAAGCTTGTATTTCACTGTGAAAAATGCAGCAAAGGCCCCAGATGTAGGGTATTGCAAAAAAATTTTTTTTTTTAAGCCCAGAATATAACTGCAGTATTTAAAGTTTGTATTTGACTGTCACAAATTCAGCATAGGACCCAAAATGTATTATCTTGATTATATAATTGCAGTATTTAAAGCCTGTATTTCATATTTCACTGTGACAAATGCAGCAAAGGCCCCAGATGTAGGGTCTTGCAAAAAAAGGGTGTTTTATTTAAACTCAGAAAATAATTTTAGTATTTAAAGCTTGTATTTCACTGTGACAAATGCAGCAAAGGCACCAGATGTAGGGTCTTGCAAAAAAAGGGTGTTTTTTTAAACCCAGAATATAATTGCAGTATTTAAAGCTTGTATTTCACTGTGACAAATGCAGCAAAGGCCCCAAATGTAGGGTCTTGCAAAAAATTGATGTTTTTTTAAACCCAGAATATAACTGCAGTATTTAACCCCTTAAGGACTCAGCCCTATTTCATCTTAAGGACTTGGCCATTTTTTGCAAATCTGACCAGTGTCACTTTAAAGGGATTCTGTCATGAGATTTGAGGCCTATAACTTAAACATATGGCCAGGTCCGTACAAATACCCTTAATCCGAAACTGACCTTATTAAATGTGCCTGTGGCTCTATTAGAATATAAAACAGGTTTTTATAACCTGTCATTCACCTACCTAATGTGCCCAAGGGGACGTTGCTTCATACAGGGTGCCCGGCTGCACTGCTGCAGCCATCTCCGTCTGGTACCCAGCGCCGCCTTCCCACTAGAAATCGCCGCCCTCCCTTTCTATAGAGCCACCTTCCTCACCTCAGCGCCACCTTCCTCACCTCAGCACCGCCTCCAAAATCATCCGCTCTCCTCAGCCAGATCCCGCGCGTGCGCACTAGGTATAACCTGATGCGCCCGTGCGGACTCCTGACAGCGGCCTTGTTGAGCGAAGTGCGCATGCGCCGTCCGGCGCGCTTTGCTCAAACCTGCCTTGACCGCCCTATTGCAGCCATCTTCTCACAGCCGCACGCGATCTGGCTGAGCGAGCGGACGATTTCGGAGGCGGCGCTGAGGTGAGGAAGGCGGCTCTATTGAAAGGGAGGGCGGCGATTTCTAGTGGGAAGGCGGCGCCGGGCACCAGACGGAGATGCCAGCAGCCGGGCACCCTGTATGATGTGACGTCCCCTTGGGCACATTAGGTAGGTGAATGACAGGTTATAAAAACCTGTTTTATATGCTAATAGAGCCACAGGCACATTTAATAAGGTCAGTTTCAGATTCAGGGTATTAGTAGGGACCTGGCCATATTTTTAGGTTATAGGCCTCAAATCTCATGACAGAATTCCTTTGAGTGCTGATAACTTTAAAACGCTTTGACTTATCCAGGCCATTCTGAGATAGTTTTTTTTTGTCACATATTGTACTTCATGGCACTGGTAAAATGAAGTAAAAAAAATAATTCATTTTTCACACCTCCAAAAATAGTTATTACTTTACATTCCCCATATGTCTACTTCATGTTTGGATCATTTTGGGAATGATATTTTATTTTTTGGGGATGTTACAAGGCTTAGAAGTTTAGAAGCAAATCTTGAAATTTTTCAGAAATTTTCAAAAACCTAATTTTTAGGGACCAGTTCAGGTCTGAAGTTACTTTGCAAGGCTTACATAATAGAAACCACCCAAAAATTACCCCATTCTATAAACTACACCCCTCAAGGTATTTAAAACTGATTTTACAAACGTCATTAACCCTTTATGTGTTCCACAAGAATTAATGGAAAATAGAGATACAATTTCAAAATTTCACTTTTTTGGCAGATTTTCCATTTTAATAATTTTTTTCCAGTTACAAAGCAAGGGTTAACAGCCAAACCAAACTCAATATTTATGGCCCTGATTCTGTAGTTTACAGAAACACCCTATATGTGGTCGTAAACCGCTGTACGGGCACACGGCAGGGCGCAGAAGGAAAGGAATGCCATACGGTTTTTGGAAGGCAGGTTTTGCTGGACTGTTTTTTTTTACATCATGTCCCATTTGAAGCCCCCCTGATGCAACCCTAGAGTACAAACTCCATAAAAGTGACCCCATCTAAGAAACTACACCTCTCAAGGTATTCAAAACAGATTTTACAAATGTCGTTAACCCTTTAGGTGTTCCACAAGAATTAATGGAAAATAGAGATACAATTTCTAAATGTAACTTTTTTGGCAGATTTTCCATTTTAATAATTTTTTTCCAGTTACAAAGCAAGGGTTAACAGCCAAACCAAACTCAATATTTATCGCCCTGATTCTGTAGTTTACAGAAACACCCCATATGTGGTCGTAAACCGCTGTACGGGCACACAGGAGGGCGCAGAAGGAAAGGAATGCCATACGGTTTTTGGAAGGCAGGCTTTGCTGGACTGTTTTTTTTTACAACATGTCCCATTTGAAACCCCCTGATGCACCCCTTGAGTAGAAACTCCATAAAAGTGACCCCATCTAAGAAACTACACCCCTCAAGGTATTCAAAACAGATTTTACAAACGTCGTTAATCTTTTTAGGTGCTCCACAAGAGTTATTGGCAAATGAAGATGAAATTTCAGAATTTCACTTTTTTGGCAGATTTTCCATTTTAATCCATTTTTCCAGTAACAAAGCAAGTGTTAACAGCCAAAAAAAACTCAATATTTATGGCCCTGATTTATGGCCCATATGTGGTCGTAAACTGCTGTACGGGCACACGGCAGGGCGCAGAAGGAAATGAATGCCATACGGTTTTTGGAAGGCAGATTTTACTGGACTGTTTTTTTGACACCATGTCCCATTTGAACCCCCCCTGATGCACCCCTAGAGTAGAAACTCCAAAAAAGTGACCCCATTTTAGAAACTACGGGATAGGGTGGCAGTATTGTTGGTACTATTTGGTACATACAGGGAGTGCAGAATTATTAGGCAAGTTGTATTTTTGAGGATTAATTTTATTATTGAACAACAACCATGTTCTCAATGAACCCAAAAAACTCATTAATATCAAAGCTGAATATTTTTGGAAGTAGTTTTTAGTTTGTTTTTTGTTTTAGCTATTTTAGGGGGATATCTGTGTGTGCAGGTGACTATTACTGTGCATAATTATTAGGCAACTTAACAAAAAACAAATATATACCCATTTCAATTATTTATTTTTACCAGTGAAACCAATATAACATCTCAACATTCACAAATATACATTTCTGACATTCAAAAACAAAACAAAAACAAATCAGTGACCAATATAGCCACCTTTCTTTGCAAGGACACTCAAAAGCCTGCCATCCATGGATTCTGTCAGTGTTTTGATCTGTTCACCATCAACATTGCGTGCAGCAGCAACCACAGCCTCCCAGACACTGTTCAGAGAGGCTCTCAGATACATATTAGGTATCGCCGCGTCCGTATCGACTGGCTCTATAAAAATATCACATGACCTAACCCCTCAGATTAACACCATTAACTCGCCGAACACCGAACTCGAACAAGTTCAGGTTCGGGTCCGAGTTACAAAAATCCTAAAGTTCGGTACGAACCCAAACTTTACAGCTCGGGTTTGCTCAACCCTAGTGACAAGGAGCTCCCTCCTGGACTTGCAGTGACAGAATGTTCTTTCATTGCACCACTTAATCCGTAATGTCAAACTCGCTGGAATTCCACCTTGCATATGCAAGAGCATCTGTACAAGCAGTGTAAAGCGGTGAATGATTTCATCATGCACCAGACCACCTGGGAGCATATGGAAGCAGAGAGGTCAAGCAGTGGCAGCTCATCAGAGATGTCTGTTGCATATTCAGGTCCTTCAAAGATGTCACCAGATTTGTCAATAGGGACCACTATGGCATCAACAATATCATCCCCCTGATATTTATCTTAGAGCAGATGCGCTAACAGTTTTTTCACGTGCTGCGCCAAACTGACGAAAATCAGCAGAGACATACCACTGTAACAACCAGTTTCAGTTCTACTTGGACTTTGTCCTTTCTCCAGCGCATACCTTGTTCCCAGACTCCATGGACTTCTGGTCAGGCAGATTGGAAGAGTGACCAGAACTAGCCTAGTATGCTCTCTCTCTCTCTGTACTTTTTTCTCCAGCCTTGAGCATCATCATCAGAGAGGGTTTTAAGTGCTGCAGGGGGTTGTCATCACAACCAAATGGACAAAGTTGTCCTTCTGTTGGCCAGTGTACAAAATAAAACACTTTTGTTCAAATGAACGAGGCACGGATCCATTAGAGTTTTCACACACCTCCGATGAATAGATCTGAGCTTGCTGACAGTGTCCCGTCATGCTACTGCCGCTTTCTGCTTGATACCATCGTGTTCTGTACTGTATGACTGCTACTGCCATTATGTCGCTACCGGTCCACCTGCCTACCATCACTATAGCGCTGCCACCACTGCAGCTGATACTCCCCACTGATAATTTCTCTACTGCCACTTCCTTTACTTTCCCCTACTTGCTGCCATGTCTGTTCCTTGCTGTGCTGCTTCTGCTGGCACTACTATTGCTGCCACTGTTACCCCTACACACCTTACCCTTTCCACATCCACACTGTACTGCTGCAGTTCCTAAATAAAAAGGAAAATCATTCCAGGTTTATTCAACTCTAGAACAAGCCACTGTTTCCTCTGACAAATAACATGTGTGTGTATAAATATGGGAAGGAACTCTGCCCCAATTAAGATAAATTTTGAACTCCTGTGAAGAACATGCCACTGTTTCTTATGACTTTAACATGTGTGCATGTATAAACAGGGGCAAGGATCTACCTCGATTAGGGAATAATTATTATATGCTTGGTCCCAACAAACCACATTATCCCCCCCCCCCCCCCATAACACTGTGTGTGTTTAAAAACCATCTGCCCCAATAGGTATTTTTGGAAGGTTCATAATTAGTGTGGAGCGAATCGAAGTCCAGGAAATGGACTTTGATCTGAGTTTTAGGGAAAATTTGAATTGCCGCAAAGCCAAATTTCCTCATGCTTCCGGGTAGTGAATCAATTGTCGCTGAAATCATATAAAAAATAAATAAATCATACTTACCTCATCTATTTGCTTGCGAAAGGCAGGCCACGGCCATCTTGATTGAAGATCAACACACCGCCCCGTCACGAGCAAACGGATGAGGTAAGTATTATGTTTTTTTTATTTTTTATTTTACTCTGTAATAATGCTATCAGATGCCGCAATCAGCTGTAAATGCGGCATCTGAGGGATACAATAACGGGGAGCAGTGCAATTGACTAAGTAATTCATCATAAAGCAAATTTGTTTTTAAAATTTGGTGAAGCAGCCAAATAGAATTCTTGAATACTTTGCTCAACATTATTTATAATATGAAAAAGCATAACACGTTACAACAGAGTGTGTTTTTAAACATGCTTTTTGTTAACACCGTCAACCATGTACTTATACTTAGCAATATATGTCAGTGTCACTCTGATATTGCTTGCTATTGCTATCATTGTGTTTAAGAGCTTAAAAGGGGACTAGAAAAATAATGTCCTAGGAGACATTAAAGCGTCCTATACCAGTTTTCAGTCCAAATAGAGCATATCTGGTATCAAATTGATTCAGACACAAGTCAAATTGTTGAAAACATTTGACAAAGCGGACACTAAACTAATTTCAATAAATTTGTTCTTCTCTAATATGGCGGAAATTAAATACTTTCATCTTCTAGTGTGTAGGATTTATAAAGTATTCTGACTTAATTGTAGATTGCTTACATAAGAGGAGGGCTATAGAGATAACAAAGGCCCCCGCAAGTGCCTATATGGTGTACTGAATGTTCAGTTCTCCACGCTATAACTGTGTGCTGTTAATTTTACATGTGAGAGTCCAATCCTTGCTATCTGGACCATCTATGCCAGGCATTCTCATACTGCGGCCCTCCAGCTGTTGTAAAACTACAACTCCCACAATGCACTGCTGTAGGCTGATACCTGTAGGCTGTTCGGGCATGCTGGGAGTTGTAGTTTTGCAACAGCTGGAGGGCCTCAGTTTGAGGATGCCTGATCTATGCATTGGTTTTGCTGTTTTCATCCTCAGCTGTATGTGCACTCATAACTTTCTAGGTGTGAATTGAGTATTGTAAGAACTGAACGAACAAGTGTTAAGTTTCAAGCCTTATTATGTATGCAGTGATTGCAAACAGTAATTTTATGGAGTTAGAGGGTAAGCTACTTATTTTAAAAAGCCACGTAAAAAAGAATCTGGATGATTAACAAAATGTTAATTGCCATATGTGGTATGTAATTGAAAATGTGATAATTGCCTTATAATTTCAGACATTAGTGCATCGTTCACTCCCTCTACAACTGTGTGGGTTTTTCTTTAGGGAAGATTAAAACCTGCTGTAAATTAACAGTTCTACATTTGCAGACACAATTAATGTTTCTTAGCTTAAACTCACCTCAAGCAAACACTGGGCTTCAAGGTTCATTTTAATCTAAATACAAAAAGTGTGGCTCTGGAAAGAAGACAAAGATTAAATGAAAGTGGTGATGTTTTACTTCTAATACTTCTAAGTCTTAGAATTATCGAGGGTTTTTTAAGACCTGCCAAATAAATTATTAAAGTTTTACAATGGCAGTGTAGCAAATGTCCAAAATGTGCCAAGATCCACAAGTGCAATTACTGTATATGACTGTGCTTTGATCAGGAAGAATAATTAATCATGGAGTATTCACAAATATTTTCTTTTAACAAGTTTTTGATAAATACCTCCACAATTATTTATCAGTACATAATTTATCCATTTTCACATATCAGCCAGACACAATTAGATACCTCTAATACACTTCCAAGCAAATCCAAATCTTTACAGATAATTACTATACAGTAACCATGCAGTTGATATATACTACTCACAAAAAGTTAGGGATATTTGGCTTGTCAGTGAAATTTAAGGATGAACCTGAAACCTTTACAGGTGAACTTAATTTGAGCTTCTCTAAACTTTTGAATGCATATGTCCAACTGTTCAATGTTTCAGTACTTTTTACACAACTTGCTGTTCTCTAGCAAGGAGCTTAACAGCAAAATTCACAACAAGTGTTTGATCCATGAATTGCCCAATAAATTTCCTGGTTCAATTAGAATCGGTGTTTAAACACTCCTCCCTCATCATGCTGTTCACATTTTGACATCATGAGTAGTGTGGATCGAGCATGCTCGGCCGAACACCAGTTCGACTCGAGCATTTCGATGCTCCGCACATGGTGGTTTTATTGTCCTCTGAGATCTAGTGTGTGGTTGTGATGCCCCCACAAGGTCTTAAGGGCACATTTTGAAGACATAAATCCAT